>NW_024741189.1:12690912-12945912 GCF_018991925.1 Homarus americanus
GTGGTGGTGGTGGTGGTGGGTGTGGTAGTGGTGGTGGTTAGTGTGGTGGTGGTGGTGGTGGTTGGTGGTGGTGGTTAATGGTGGTGGTTGGTGGTGGTGGTGGTGGTTAGTGGTGGTGGTGGTGGTGGTTGGTGGTGGTGGTTATGGTGGTGGTTGGTGGTGGTGGTGGTGGTGGTGGTTAGTGGTGGTGGTGGTGGTGGTAGTGGTGGTGGTTAGTGGTGGTGGTGGTGGTGGTTGGTGGTGGTGGTTAATGGTGGTTGGTGGTGGTGGTTAATGGTGGTGGTGGTATGGTGGTTGGTGGTGGTGGTTAGTAGTGGTGGTGGTGGTGGTGGTGGTGGTAGTGGTGGTGGTTAGTGGTGGTGGTGGTGGTGGTTGGTGGTGGTGGTTAGTGGTGGTGGTTGGTGGTGGTGGTGGTGGTGGTGGTTAGTGGTGGTGGTGGTGGTGGTGGTGGTTAGTGGTGGTGGTGGTGGTGGTGGTAGTGGTGGTGATTGGTGGTGTGGTGGTGGTGGTGGTGGTGGTGGTGTGGTGGTTATGGTGGTTGTGGTGGTGGTGGTGGTTAGTGGTGGTGGTGGTGGTTAGTGGTGGTGGTTAGTGGTGGTGGTGGTGGTGGTTAGTGGTGGTGGTTAGTGGTGGTGGTTAGTAGTGGTGGTTAGTGGTGGTGGTGGTGGTTAGTGGTGGTGTTGGTGGTGGTGGTGGTGGTTATTGGTGGTTAGTGGTGGTGGTTAGTGGTGGTGGTGGTGGTGGTTAGTGGTGGTGGTGGTTAGTGGTGGTGGTGGTGGTTAGTGGTGGTGGTGGTTAGTGGTGGTGGTGGTTGGTGGTTTGGTGGTGGTTATGGTTGGTGGTGGTGGTTAGTGGTGGTGGTGGTGGTGGTTAGTGGTGGTGGTTAGTGGTGGTGGTGGTGGTGGTGGTTAATGGTGGTGGTGGTGGTGGTTAGTGGTGGTGGTGGTGGTGGTAGTGGTGGTGGTTAGTGGTGGTGGTGGTGGTGGTTAGTGGTGGTGGTGGTTAGTGGTGGTGGTGGAGGTGGTGGTGGTGGTGGTTAGTGGTGGTGGTTAGTGGTGGTGGTGGTGGTTGTGGTGGTGGTTAGTGGTGGTGGTGGTTAGTGGTGGTGGTGGTTAGTGGTGGTGGTTAGTGGGTGGTGGTGGTGGTGGTGGTTAGTGTGGTGTGGTGGTGGTGGTGGTTGAGTGGTGGTGGTTAGTGGTGGTGGTGGTGGTGGTGGTGTGGTTAGTGGTGGTGGTGGTGGTGATGGTTAGTGGTGGTGGTTAGTGGTGGTGGTGGTGGTTAGTGGTGGTGGTGGTGGTTAGTGGTGGTGGTTAGTGGTGGTTAGTGGTGGTGATGGTGGTGGTTAGTGGTGGTGGTTAGTGGTGGTGATGGTGGTTAGTGGTGATTGATTTGATTTGCTGCTTGCAGTTACTTTATTGTGCACCCACACTCATCCTGTGAGCGGTAGCGCAAAAGGATTACAGAGTAGGGTTTACAAAGGGTCATAATAATTAACCCCGTTGTCAGGATATTATGGCACTGAATGTATAACAGTATTTCATTTACATTATTTGTTTAGTTCTATACATAAAGGGTAACTTATTCACAACTGTGTGAGTACAGGCGTGTGAGGCAGTATGTACTGGCCTCACACTTTGTTATTCACATTTACGTGGGAGGTATTCAAGCATATTGCGTATTTGGTTCTGCACATGAGAACTGATATAGTAACTAAGTGCAAAAAAGTGGATACAATCTTAATATGTTGGCTATCTTGCCATTAGAGATGAAGTGTTGTGCCATTTCACACACAGTGTGCTTGGACCTGTCCCTGGTTCTATCTTCACACAGTCGAGGACGTAGGTGTGCGGCCAATGTGGGCGGCCATACTACATTTAGTTTTGTTTACATCTGCTTGAGGAAACATACTGCCAGAGGTACTGATATCCTAACCTTTAATCTAGCGGTTACAACATCTTGTAATCTAGTGATCTTGTTACTTGTTCCATATACATGTTTCCCTTGATACATCTCATCAGTAATCCTAGGGATCGACTAGTGCCTGTTTGCACTTATTCTACTTGCGTCAAACTCATCAATAAGTTCTTCCTAATTACAGTTTTAGGGGTTCTTTGACAGACCCAAATTGTATTCAACGGTGTCTTTGTTAGACGCGAGTTTGGCGAGGGCATCAACTCTGTCATGTTTTATGAGGCCTATGTGAGAGGATCCACAACAGTTTGACCCTGACACCCCGGTCAACAAGGCACGCATATTTGTGTCTGGCTTCAGAGACAAGAGCGTGACAACCTGAGTGGAGGGTACCAAGGGCAAGTAGTGAGGATAGAGAGTCAGTGATGATGAGACTGTCAGTAACAGTGGTTTCAATGAATTTAATAGCTGTGAGTATGGCAACTAATTCAGTTTGTAGAGTGGATGCCCAGTTGTTAATTCTAACGGTGATGGTGGTTAGTGGTGGGTGGTGGTTGGTCGTGGCGGAGGTGGTTAGTGGTGGTGGTGGAGGTTAGTGGTGGTGGTGGTAGTTAGTGGTGGTGGTGGTGGTTAGTGGTGGTGGTGGTGGTAAGTGCGGTGGTGGTGGGTGGTGGTGAGGTGGTTAGTGGTGGTGGGTGTCGGTGGTGGTTAGTGGTGGTGGTTGGTGGTGGTGGTGGGTGGTGGTGGTGGTGGTGGTGTCGGTGGTGGTTAGTGGTGTGGGTTTGTGGTGGTGATTAGTGGTGGTGGTGGTGGTGTCATGGTGGTTAGTGGTGGTGATTGATTTGATTTTGCTGGCTTGCAGCGGCGACTGAGGACATCGATATTGTGTGTCTGCAGGAGTGTCTCACACCTAATGGTAAAGCCCCCACCCAGTCTGCCAATTATGTGTGTATTATATCCTAGTTCTACTCACACATGTTTGATGTATGTTGAAGTCACTCCCTGCATGTACCTTGTATCCAAAAAGACTACCAACCTTCAGTACCATGGGATGAATATCCACCTAGGCTCCACACTCAACGTGCTAAACGCCTATGCCCCTCAGATCAGCTTCAATACCAGATCTCCCAGACTTTTTACACTGAGCCCACTGTCCTAATGGGTGACCTGAATACTAGACACAAGAAATTAGGTGACTCCACCACTAACACCAATGGTAGGAGACTTATCTCACTTCTCAGCGCATATGAAGATGTTCAAATTATAGGTAATAATGAACCCACACACATCTGGCGGGGGTCTAGACAAATGTTTGGCTTTAATTCTATCATACACAACTCATAGCTCTGATGTTGTGTCACTGATCTTAGTGTCTGACCCAGGCCAATCCAAGCTAGTAAACCTGCATGCCAGCCACACCCCACTGGTGGTAAACTCAACGGGCAATAGAATCACTGATCAAAGCTAAGGCCTTAGAAAGCCAGTTCATAGACTTCATCCATGACTGGTACAAGAGACTCTAAACTAAAACATTACCAAGGTTTTTCATGACGATCTGATAGTGGGGACTGTATTGTGCTTCACAACAGCCCTCCTGAAGAAAAGGAGAAAACTTGGTCAGCAATGAACAGGCAACAGCAGTACTTTAGATAATGACCCTGGGCAGAAAAAAACTCAAGGCTAGGGTCATTAGGAGGGTGGGTAAGGGTTACAGACAATTTGAACACCTCAATTATTACCAGGCTTATTATCAAGCTTCCTTTTCTGCTGTCAGGGGTACAATAAACGAACTCAGACTAAAATGCATGGGAGACACATATGTCCAGCCTGAACTTACACCTCCCTCAATGCATTACAGAAGACATAAACATAATCAGAGGTAAAAGCAAGAAGACACGTCTCCCATCCAAACCCTCTGCAAAAGTCAGATGAGCTAACAATAGAGTTGGGCTCATGTGTCGATGGCTTGACATGTTACCAGCTTGGACTCAGGGACTCCTTGATGCAGAATCTGGAGAAAGTAATCTTTATTAGCTTTGCTGGGCAAAGCAGCACGATAGTGTGATGTTCCATATACTTGGTGGGAGCTTGACGCCGCCCTGAGGGGTAGGTCTACTTCCTGGAGACGGAAGTCTCTCCCAACATCATTAGACTACTAGCGCGTGCCAGGCAATCCATTACTTGTACAATATAGGTCATGCCGAGGCCAACTACCCACATCATGGACCAACAGTGTTTACCAATACCAAACCAGAACAACCCTGATGCTTTTCGTCCCATATCACTAACCAGCTGCCTGTATAAAAACCTTTGAGAGGATGGTTCTTGGCAGACTATATAGAATCAAGAGAACACATGTCTCCTAACATAAATGGCTTCACCCATGGTAAAGTGTATATAATTGCATCCTTCTTGTGCGCAAGGTGATGAAAGGCTGAATCACCACATTTCTTGACCTAAAAGCTGCATTTTTGATATTGCTAATAGGCAACTGATATTGTACGAACTAGCCAAAAATGGATATAGGTGGTGCCACACTGGATAAGTGGTTACTAACCAACAGAGGGGCTGCTGCACTGTTTCAAGTTTAAAAATGAAGTTAAAGATATGCAACTTGGTACCCCTCAAGATGATTAGCCCCACTTTGTTCAATGTTCTTATGAATGCATTTATAAATTTATTACCAGACAACCCCAGCAATATCTCAATCAGCTATGCTGGTGGGTTAGTGGTGGTGGTTAGTGAGTGGTTAGTGGTGGTGGGTTGGTGGTTAATGGTGGTGCTGATGGTTAGTAGGTGGTGGTGGTGGTGGTTAGTGGTGGTGGTTGAAGTTGGTGAGGTGGTTAGTGGTGGTGGTTAGTGAGTGGTTAGTTTGGTGGTGGTGGTGGTTAGTGGTGATGGTGGTGGTTAGTGGTGATGGTGGTGGTTTTAGTGGTGGTGGTGGTGGTTAGTGGTGGTGGTTAGTGGTGGTTAATTGGTGTTGGTGGTGGTGGTTAATGGTGGTGCTGATGGTTAATTGTGGTGGTGGTGGTGGTTAGTGGTGGTGGGTTAGGTTGGTGGTGGTTAGTGGTGGTGGTTAGTGGGTGGTTAGTGGTGGTGGTTGTGGTGGTGGTGGTGGTTAGTGGGTGATGGTGGTGGTTAGTGTGAGTGTGGTGGTGGTTGGTGGTGGTGGTGGTGGTTGGGTGGTTTGGTGATGGTGGTTGGTGGTGATTGATTTTGTTGTTTGCAGCGGCACTTTTTTGTGTACCCACACTCATCTTGCGAGCTGGCGCAAAGGATTACACCGAAAAAGTCGATAATCTACTTTCCGAAAAGTAGAAAATCTATCTACTTTTCGGGAAAGTAGATAACCAACTTTCCCGGAAAGTAGATATTTCCCATTTTTTATGATACAAATTTCCCGTTTTCTATGATAATCTACTTGGCAAAATTCGGTAATATTTCCCCCAAAATTCGAAAATCTACTTCCCCGAAAAGTCGATAATCTACTTTCCCGAAAAGTAGAAAATCTATCTACTTTTCGGGAAAGTAGATAACCAACTTTCCCGGAAAGTAGATATTTCCCATTTTCTATGATACAAATTTCCCGTTTTCTATGATAAGTAGATAACCAACTTTCCCATTAAGTAGAAATATTTCCCATTTTCTGTGATACAAATTTCCCGTTTTCTATGATAATCTACTTTGGAAAATGTGTTAATATCTCCCGAAAAGTCGATAATCTACTTCCACAACGGACGGAGGGGTGGTATGTGGAGGGAAGGAGACGTGGTATGTGGAGGGGAGGAAGGGGTGGTATGTGGAGGGAGGGAGAGGTGGTATGTGGAGGGAAAGGTGGTATGTGGAGGGAGGGAGAGTTGATATGTGGAGGGGAGGAAGAGGTGATTTGTGGAGGAGGAGGGGTGGTTTGTGGAGGGAGGGAGGGAGAGTTGGTATGTGGAGGGAGGGAGGGAGAGTTGGTATGTGGAGGGAGGGAGGGAGAGTTGGTATGTGGAGGGAGGGAAAGAGATGGTATGTGGAGGGAGGGAAAGAGATGGTATGTAGATGATTTTTTTATTTTGCCGCTTGCAGCGGCTACTTTATTGTGCACCCCACACTCATCCTGTGAGCGGTAGCGCAAAAGGATTACAGAGTAGAGTTTACAAAGGGTCATAATAATTAACTCCCGTTGTCAGGATATTATGGCACTGAAAGTTACACAGTATTTAATTTACATTATTTGTTTAGTTCTATACATAAAGGGTAACTTATTCACAAATGCGTGAGTACATAAGTGTGAGGCAGTATGTCTGGCCTCACACTTTGTTATTCACATTTACGTGAGAGGTATTCAAGCACATTGCGTATTTGGTTTTGTACATGAGAATTGATATAGTTACCAAGTGCAAAAAAAGTGGATACAATCTTAATATGTCGGCTATCTTGCCATTAGAGATGAAGTGTTGTGCCATTTCACACACAGTGTGCTTGGACCTGTCCCTAAAAGGTTCTATCTTCACACAGTCGAGGACGTAGTGTTCAAGTGTGTGGCCATATGTATGGCCACACACTTTACATTTAGTTTTGTTTACATCTGCTTGAGAAACATACTGCCAAAGGTACTTATATCCTAACCTTAATCTAGCGGTTACAACATCTTGTAATCTAGTGATCTTGTTACTTGCTCCATATACATGTTTCACTTGATACATCTCATCATGGTAACCTATGGATCGACTAGTGCCTGTTTGCACTTGTCTACTTGCATCAAACTCATCAATAAGTTCTTTCCTAATTACAGTTTTAAGGGTTCTTTTTGACAGACCCAAATTGTATTCAACGGTGTCTTTGTTAGACGCGAGTTTGGCGAGGGCATCAACTCTGTCATGTTTTATGAGGCCTATGTGAGAGGGGATCCACAACAGTTTGACCTTGACACCCCGGTCAACAAGGCACGCATATTTGTGTCTGGCTTCAGAGACAAGAGCGTGACAACCTGAGTCGAGGGTGCCAAGGGCAAGTAGTGAGGATAGAGAGTCAGTGATGATGAGACTGTCAGTAACAGTGGTTTCAATGAATTTAATAGCTGTGAGTATGGCAACTAATTCAGTTTGTAGAGTGGATGCCCAGTTGTTAATTCTAACTCCTTTCTCAATTATATTACCGTCAGGTTGAGTCACAACAATAGCACTTCCAGCCCTCCCACAGGCGGTGTTTAGAGATCCATCAGTGTAGATGGTCTGTGTGATATTATCATCAGTCTGTAGAGTGTGTATGTGTTCAAGAGCTCTCAATTTGGCAGTGTGTTGGAGATAAATGCTTTGTATAATTAATTTTTTAGGCGGATACGTCGGTATTGTGATATCGAAGGGAACTGTCCGCCAGGGTGGCAGGAAGCGCTGTTGTGTCTCAACTTTGTACAGGTGGTCTAGTCCAAACATCTTCATATGTGTAGCTGTAGTTTGGATCCATTTAGACTCAGTAGTCCCATGGTTCATACATTCTAGCAATTTTAAGGAAACAATGTTATCAGGATCACCACGCAGAAGCCTCAGGGCTATCATGAGGTTGACTTCAATTATTCTATCTTTAACACTGGGTATACCTAGTTCTTTCCTCATATTAAGTACTTTAGTGCTCATGGGACATCCTAGGATAATTCTGAGGGCTTTATTTTGCATTTTCTCGAGCTTGTCAACGCCTTTCCGTCACGAATGACCAGGGCTGGTGCGTGGTAATCTATCAGAGATCTTATATAGCCTAGGTACATTGTTTTAACAATTCTAATATTAGCACCATAGTGCGGGCTGTACCCCGCTACACTTCTAAGAGGTCTCAGTCTGTCAGTACATTGGCGGGTTAGCTGTTGTATGGCAGGTAGGGTACAAGGGACGGAAACACCAAGATATTTAAAAGAAGAAACATAGTCAATAGTGTTGTTACCTATCTTGAACTGGTATGTAGAGGGAGGGAGGGAGGGGTGGTATGTGGACTGAGGGAGGGGTGATTTGTGGAGGGAGGGAGGGGTGGTTTGTGGAGGGAGGGAGGGGTGGTTTGTGGAGGGAGGGAGGGTGGTATGTGGAGGGATGGAGGGAGAGGTGGGTGGAGGGAGAGAGGAGAGGTGGTATGTGGAGGAGGGAGGGAGAGGTGGTATGTGGAAGGAGGGAAGGAAGAAAGAGGTAGGTGGTGGGAGGGAGGGAGAGGTGGTAGGTGGAGGAAGGGAGGGAGGGAGGGAGGGAGGGAGGGAGATGTGGTAGGTGGTGGGAGTTACCCCTTACAGGATTTTTGGCCAAAAATACTTTTTCTCTCAGAACTAAAATATAATGTGCCTAACTATTTAAGTACATCCAGAATAATACACAAGCACCAAGAAATGACCTCGAAAGCCCATAAGTGGCGAGTGATTAGCATTGCAAAAGTAATTAAAATTATCTAAAAAAACATTTGAACAAGCAATAATCCAGATATCAAATTTTGGTTAACAGATCCTTAAGCAGCATGTTCAGGAGTACCTATACTGAGATTTGGGAGTGTGTGGGTGTGATATTTGCCAATTTTACACCATTCAACACCCTTCTCACATCTGTCCCAGGCTAGAGTTTGGGCCCAGGACAAGGTTGAGAGAGAGCCTACCACTGTACCACCAACACCCACTATACTGTACTTTAGGTCAAATTCAAATTATTTCATTTCAAAACCTTACAATTTTAAACATTACAGTTGGATTTCAAGGTCTTCAACTTAACATTTTGTCATGCAGTTAATTTATAATTTGATCTATAATTAACAAGGATATCTTTTCTAAATTTTTTGGCAAAACCGACTTCCAACAATGGGTGTGGTGTCCAGAATGTCATCACTCAGTAATTAAAATCCCTACTGTACTTTACTATGTATACATTACGTTCAAAATAACTATGTACACAATCAAAACCTTATCTTTACGGACATGGCCGATTAATTTCAAAATAAACACCGATACCTGTTGTCTCGGTGAGGTTGTCAACCCTTCGCCCGAGGTGTCATTGTCTAACACCATCATAAAGATGTATTTTTGATGATGTACATCTTGTAATAGCTACACTAAATTGAGATATTGCAATGCCATCTGTAGGTACAGTCCTGTTATCTTTAGTTTTGATTATGCATACCCAATAGGTCATCACATGGGCACAAGTTTATAACAGTTCTACTTTGGTTAGCACTTGAATGTCAATTAGTGATAAGTATGCATGGGCTATCATGTTGACATCAGATAGGATCCATATACAGTTTATGTTACCTTCATGTTTCAAGTTCAGTTTACAAGATTATTATTATTATACTTTTCCAAAATTGGAGTATAAAAGAGGTCAAATTTACTCAGTGTTTATTTGATTATGTACAGATATTGTATAATGAGGGCCAACTCATCATAATCTCAATACAAGTGCCAACCATTACATAATATATCTAACTTTTTCTTAAGCTGTGTGGCTTGACTCAAGGCTTACTTATACTTTCTTAAATGTACTATTACTTTGCTGTACTTTAAAAAATTTCTCAATTCTCAATTGTATAAAAAAGTTTGTGGTTAAGGTGGTAGTCTTGAAGGTGTGGGCTGGTAGACAGTACAGTTGTGGGAACACTCGCTGTGGTCATCTGGCCGTCTTTGGTTTCACTTCTTGTACACCAACCACCTGCAATAAGATTTTGAATTTAGATTAGTCTTAATTAACATTAATGTAGCTCTACCAATACACAACATTTACCCCAAAATTTCTTGCATTCTATACTTGCATCCTTCCATATCCATACACTCCAGCACCCTCCTGTAACACTGAGCTCCAGCCTTACTGCTCTTATGGCTGCAGTCTTCTCACAGGCATCATCCCCAACATTCCTTCATTGAACGTTATTTTACTCTGATACTTATAACACTCACTGTTAACCATTGTACTGTAGGAGCACAGCACCACTGCCCAAAGTACGAGCGCCCCTCCACTGCCCAACGTACGAGCGCCCCTCCCCTGCCCAACGTACGAGCGCCCCTCCCCTGCCCAATGTACGAGCGCCCCTTCCCTGCCCAATGTACGAGCATCCCTCCCCTGGCCAAAGTTCCTTTTTCCCAACCCTTCTCACATAGCAAGTCACTCATCTTCAGTCTTACATCCAGTGGTTTTTAGGATAACCATACGAAGAGACATAGGTAACTTAACTGGAGAGGTCGAATTAACGTGTGGTGTGTTACATCTTGCTCAAGGTTCGTTCTGTTGCTTCCTCTAAGTTGGTCTTCAAGTACATCATCTGTCTCCTGCAATATATTTCGAGTTATTTATGTAAACTGAAAAGTTAAAGGTATAATTTCCATCTACCACTCGACCACCTGTACATAAAACCATCACCAACTGTACTCAAGTTAATTTAATAATTTACTTAAGTCTTAATTTTATCAAACTTCAAAATTAACTTTCTGAATTCATGATCAGTTAACGTAAGTGGCTAATGAAATACTTTGAATTAATGTTCTTCAATAAGTTATCTAATATATTTACTTTATAATAGGTCACTTAATATTCATTTGGTTGTCTAGGTTAATTACGTTTAATCGAAGTTTCGCTGGTTAAGTTAGGTGGGTTAGGTTAGTTAGTTAGAAACCCAACCACAAACACTTGCTTTACTTACTACTATACTACTACTAATATTCTCTAATAACTAATAGGCATGTAGTCCTGTTTATTTATACTGTCACTGCAACTAATATTAATTTTACTCTAAGATCGTCTACAGACAGTCCTCCAACATGCACAGTCTGCAAGGCCACGCACGCACGCACGCACTTCCATCTACCACTAGACCGTTTGTACTTAAACTGTCCCCAACTGTTTACACAAATCATTTCCTCCACATCAGTTTACTCAAATTACTTAATACCAATACAGTAATGCTGCACTATACTGTACTGTACTACACGTCTATACACTGCTTCATGCACTATACACAAGGTTACTACAGCTCACTTACTAGACTTTCCCTCCCTCAGCATGGCTCAAGGGTCCCCCTCGACAACTTGGGGCCCATGGGTGGTAGTGGAGCTTCTGACGGTTGAGGTTAACGGGGACACCCGACTCCACTGGACCTCAGACATCTCCCCAGACTAGTGGATGCGTCATCCACGCTACAGACACGGCCTAGGCTGCGATAGGGACCTGTGGGTGGGAAGTGTGGCAGCTTACTCACAGTTTATAACGAACCTCAACGTTTCAAAGGGACATACATTAAGGACGTAAAATACTTCACTCAAAGCACATTAACTACTTTACTTTAACACTTGCACAATCAAACTATTAATTAGGTCAAATCACTTAAAAATGGCGAATTACAAGGAGAAGGTGGAATGACCTACCTGTTAGTGGGAAGCGTGGCGGCTTACTGACGGTTGAGCTGCCCGCCGCCTTCCACCCACGCCAAAGTCACGGAGTCCACCTACTCAACCATTTCACTGAATTACGTCACTGTAACACTCCGACGTTTGAAACTGAGACTACAAACTCAGTTTCATTCCCTACTATTATCTTCACAAACAATGCTCTGACTGAGCTATCAAAAGCAAGAATTAAATTGATCACAAAAGGTTGGATGGCAACAGGTCCCAACACGCAGCGCCTTGCTACAAACCCGAGGAGCAGATTTTAAAAGGTTCCCTTCAGAAGTATTAACTAATTCCTCAGTTAACCTCCCTACCACTATTTCACTATGATTATCAGAGTCTCTGCTAATCATAGGTGAAAAAAAAGGTTTACAGGGGCTCGGTAGCAGGAAGAGTTTACAACTCGGTCAACAAACTTACAACGTCTCAATGACATCATCAAGGAAACAGGGAGCACGGAGGACATTTCCACTGGGAGACTCAGAAGGTTTTGTGGACGTGTAAGCGTAATATGGCTCATTAGTTTAACAGGTTAGCTGTCATTACGATCATGACAGTAACACAAAGGCTAAATTTAATGCTATGTAACACAATGGCTAAATTTAATGCTATGTAACACCAAGATTAAAGTTAATGCTATGCAACACAAAGGCTAAATGTAATGCTATGCAACACCAAGACTAAATTTAATGCTATGCAACACAAAGGCTAAATTTAATGCTATGCAACATCAAGACTAAATGCTAGTCCCATGCACTTGCACAAGTCATGCTAGTACCAGCCACTTGAACAAAGTGCTTGTACTATAGCATACATTCTCATATACAGTCCTGCCATACAAGGCTGCCATGCATCTGTACTTTCAACAAAGTCACTTCAACACACAACTACCATACACTTGTATACAGAATTGTTCAAACACAGCTACCATACACTTGTATACAGAACTGTACAGTACATACACAGTTACCATACACTTATATACAGAACTGTTCAAACACAGCTACCATACACTTGTATACAAAACTGTACAGTACATACACAGCTACCATACACTTGTATACAGAACTGTACATACCAGTACACAGTTACCACACAGAATTGTACATACAAACTACCATACACTTCTATACTGAATTGGATGTACACAGCTACCATACACCTGTACACAGGTAACACAGACAGGTAACCACACATACAAAATACTTTCTCAAAACCCTAAAATTATTACCATCACTTTGTGGAGTTTATAGAAGTCTTCAGTCATCAGCATTATTAGCCATCTGAGTTGTTCTTGGTGGCTCCTCCAGTAAGCAAAAAGATGATGTGATGTTATGTGGTTCTGTAAGGACATGGCATTATTAACTACAGGTAAGTGATTCTTCAACAACCTTATGACATAATCAAGCCCCAAACTACAATATGTCTAGTACATAAACATGCATGTATACTGTATTATATTGTTTCTAAAACCAATAATTGCATTCATAAATTCTACATCAAAGTCAAGAGGCAAAAATCATTGAAAGAATTCAATCTATTTAACACTCCTGAAATATGACAAAGGCAAAATAAAACTAAGTTATACTGTAGTACACAGACTTGCCTAGAGGGTGGATGTGGTCACTTTGGTTGTGTTGTGGGCCTTGTCCTCTGATGGTCACCCTCAGTGTACCCTTCACCTCCCTGTTGGAATTATTAAGTAATGATTGTACAACATTTTTCACTCCTACAATTTCTCCAAAATGCCTGCACAGGGCACTTCTGGGAATGAGAGATTTCTGGGTAACGAGACGATTCTCTCAAACCCAGAAAAATCCCTCATCCTTAGAATTTTTCCAGGCACGTAAATTTTCTTGGAATTTTACAGAATGATGCATAATTTCATCTCTCAAACCCATAAAAAATTCTCCCATACCCGAAAATTTTCCGGGCACAGGAATGGGAAATTTTCTTAGAATTTCCCAGAAAATACACCTCTTGGAAATCACTTCCATGTACTGCATACATCAGTACAGTAGTAGTCTCTATAATCTCTTCTGATCCATATTACAGCTACATAACATTCAAACTCACTGCACTATGGGAATATCTACGTTTTCGAGTGAGGAGTGTCACAGAGAACGGTCAACATTTGGAAGGGGTAATTCGTATGATGTATGTTGTTTTATACGAATTATACCAGTATCCGGGCATATAATCTTAAGTACGTATACTGATAGTACTAGGGAGAACTCAAGGTACCTATATGATGAGGTGGAAGGCCCAATTAGTATGAGCTAATGTACTATAGTGATTAAGTATGACTGTGTCTGAAGGTTATGGTACTTACGTCCGTGTATGATTAGTAAACATAGCTACCTCAGGTATCAGATGAAAATATAGGAGAACAATGATCTGGGAAAAAGATAAATGTATCAGACATATGTGAAGTGTTGGGATTGGCCCATAAACTATACTCCAAGGAAAATATTTTAGGTACCTCAGTGTGAGCTGAATATACATAGTTACCCCATGTAACGAATAGCCACGAACAGTGTAAGGATTCAAGAATCTTATGAACATGTTAAACAATTGCAAAGTGTGGGGGGAATGAACCATACCCAAGCCAAGAACCAAGGCCTTTGTTCGCACTGGAGCCTAAACAGCCTACGGCTACAGTTTCAAAGTGTACACGCCTGTGAGTGATAAAGGAACCATGGATACAGACCAGTGAGGTCAGAGAGCATGCTTGGCCCAGCAACCACAGTTCTACTTTGAGTATCCCACCTGGTGTTGTGGGTAATGCTTATGTCCACTATGCAACCTCTCCTAAGGATCTCTAGACATCTTACACTTCAACACCCTGGATGTGAAGAGATGTTGGTGCTACTTGAGGTGCACACAGTCACTACTTTAAGTGAACTAATGATACTGGATGCAGAAATAGTCCTGGTATGAATGCCTGGGAAGGATCTCTTCTACCTAACAAGATTATAGTGTGAGACGGGTACCTACTGTGTGTACCCTGGTGCCAAGAATGAGTTGCAGCACCTGTATGTATTGTGTGTATTATTGGCTGTTCCTTATTCAGGGGATATTGAATATTTTGGTGCTACAATATTGAATATTTTGGGTGATATTGAGGAAGGAATGACCTGGGTAAAGAGGTCAATGATTTTGTATGGAGAGCAAAGACCTTAAATAATTATTTGGAGAAGGTTGGGTAATCTTGTGTGGTGCAGTGACCTAAATAATTGCTTGGGGATAGTCAACTATTTTGTAATGTGACTGAATGCAATATTTTTAATAACTAAAATAAAGTGTCATAAGAATACTGGTTGGTGTTTCACCCTTCCTTCCTTTCTCAACTTGATTAATGAAAAACATGAACTTAGTGCCTGGATTGCTCTGGCAGCTACCAAAAGAACACTACACATACTGCCCTGTGGTCTGGTGGCAGCAACCTTAACTTAAGAAGTAAGTTAAAAAAAAACATAATATTAAGTGACTGCACTAAAGGGCAGTATATCCAGACCGTGAATATTCAGGAAAATTATGAAAAAATTTCTCTTCCGGGTATCGGAGAGTTCCAGCTAAGAGGGATTCTGGTTAATGGAGATATTATACAGTGTTTATGGCCAAAATTTGCAACCAGAGCCAAATGGACTTAATCACGATGATTTAGTGGATTGCCTAAACTAATTCTTTGAGGGCAAGTCATAAGACAAGTGGGCCACTGACCTGTTGCTGAAGATATATCCACTTGGTCCATGACACAGCATCCCAGGGCTTCCACCAGGGCCCCATCAGGGGCCCACCAGGGACCCCCACATCCTCTGTAAAACACTTTGGCTTACAACTAGCATTCAAATTCAGAATAATTTTATGATTTAATCCACAACAAGACCCAGTGACATCCATCTAATTTACCCCTATTGTTTTATATTATACAGTTTTATGTACTAAGCCCCAGCATCAAGGATCATATGCTCTGCCAAGGGGACTATGCAGGGTGATGACTTTATTGCACCTGAAACCCCAGACAATATTGTATCATGATGAATTAAATCTGTAGATGAAGAAAGGAACTCCAATAACAAGCAAACTTATAGGGAGAGAATTACCTACATTCACTGTTCTGCAATTAATCCAGGTAATCAGTCCTATAGCGGCCCCCTCGGTTGCCTCTGTTTCTTGTTGGGCATCAGAAACACAATCATCCAGGAGTCCTTCTGTAATGAAGAAGTTTGAGTTTAAGAATATTGGAATCCTATTGAGTTGAATATTTTCAGTTTTATTTCAAGTTTTTCCTTTTCAATTTGAGATAAAATATGAAAGACAATTTTCACATACAAGACATGACAGCCATTCATTTGTAGACCTTAATCTCTCATGAACAGACATGCACAATACACCAGCAGAACACATGTACTGCCTCCAGCATTCAGAATATTATTCACAACGTTTCAGCACAATCATATTCAGAGGTCACATTTACCACATACTGTATACAACATCCACACCAACATCATTGGCACAAACTGTTACTCAACCTGACAAAACTCACATTATACAGGCAAGATTCAGACATGTACGTATAGTACAATCACAAACTACTACAGGGTAATTCTAAATTGTACAAATTGTAAACCCTACAACTAATACAACTACAGTAATGTATTAAATAATGTCAACTACACAAGTTAAAAAGGCGGCCTTTCAATGTACAGGTACACTACCGATTTTCCAGGAACTGATGGTCCGCCACCTCGTTTAGTCCGGACAAAATTACGAGAGGGCCTTTGAAATTCCTGCAACTGCCAGACTAGTTTACTGGATGGCCACAGATGGCATTGCCCTCAACTTCCAGACCTTTGTGATTAGCTCTACAGTTCCAGTAAAATTCTAAAATTTGCCACTTTGGGAATGGTAGTACAGCAACAGTCTTTGTAAGGACTGTACAGTAATTAATAAACTTGTTTCATTTATACTGTACTGTACTAATAAACCTGTATCATTTATATTAATGCATTACCGTACATTAAATAATTTAATTCACATTTAATTTACATTTAACATTTGTTTAATTTAAGTTTCTAGCGGTCCATGGTGTTTTAAAGACACGGGAGATGTATAATTAGTGGGACAGAGGTGTATTGTTGAATTACAGTATTATTACGTGACCTAAGTTGGTCCAGCCAAACGGATAATCCGGCAAGGCTTTGGAACCAAGGGTGCCGAAAAATCGGTGGTGTACCTGTACTATGCAGTACTTTCAGAGGAAAATACATGTAGTACAGTACTGTATATTATACATACTAAATCATGCAGACACAATAGCATTCTGCTAATAGTATACATACTAAATCATGTAGACACTACAGCATTCTACTAATATACACAATATAACTTCTAAGAAATTCACTACATACTATATACATTCTCTCCTCGACTTACGACATACTTGACTTACGACAACCCGGACATACGACGGCCATGGGCGTATAAAATATTTTTCATGTTACGGATTTTCGAGTCCCGACATTAGTGATCACTCTGTGTACTGACAAAATTTTTGTTTGTAATTCCCTTTAATATAGCTGGCAAGCGTAAAAGTGAGAGTTCTCGTGGTGCTGAGAAGAAAAAGAGACACCTATTTTAGAATTTCTATGTATTATTTTCGCCTTTTCGACTTACGACCTGGTCATTGGGACGGAATCCCGTCATAAGTCGAGGAGAGACTGTACCGTAATCATACTACTGTAATCATTGCTGTAAACTTTCCCAGAACTACAGCACCTCTTGGCCTGGCAGGAGTAAGCCCTACAACAAAGACGGCAGGATAACCCTGGCTGGGGGCAGGTGGGCTGAACATAACATTCACAAAGTTTGTTCAATCAGTTAAAAGATGGAGCACAAAGTTCACATGGTTTAAGTAGAAGCAATATGTACTGATAAAGTTCACTCATCCATTAACTAGATGGATCACGACAGTCACAGCTTGTTAATATAAAACCCATCGAGCAAATGGTGTGAACTGAATATGATAGTTCAATGGCCGAATTATTCCAACAGCCTGAATGACTGGCCATCCTGTTGAAAAAAAAAATCAAATAAATAAAATCAAATGAGAACATGACATTTTGTTCATAACCAGGACATGTACCAACAACACTGCTAGGTACAAAATTCATTAAACTGGACATGAAAGGTACAGTACAGTACAGTAGTGCAGAGCAGATTTGGGTACAGTACAGTACAGTTCAGTAGAGCAGAGTACAGTACAGTACAGTAAGTACGGTACAGCATTAAAAAGATCACCTGAAGATTTACCCCTCAGCAGACATCACCTGAAGGTCAAAATTACAGTGGTTAATATTAGGTTTAATAAGCTGTGGGGAATATTCAGGGGATTCAAATAAAATTCCTGAAATTACAAAGTTATTTTGAAAAAGCACAAATATAATAATAAATCAAGAATATCAGCATAAGTCTGGAATTGTTAGAAAAGAGAATGACATAATTAAAGACAAAGGTTATAATTATAAGCCTTTAGGAAATGTAAAAATATACAGTAGCCTCAAATATATCAAATGATTTGGCTACAACTGTAAACCACATCCACCAACACTGTACCAGATATTTAATCAATATCAAACCTGCCACATGTTTAAATATAATAAAACATGGTGCAGTATAGTCACATATGTACAACTGATCACATTAGCATCATCTGTGGAGAGCAACACAGGCACCAATGAGGAGCCCACAGTAAGTTACCAAGGGAATAAAATTCTTTGATCAAGTAAGTCAGTCAGTCAGTCAAGGTTTGTGTCAAAGGTAAATAATGCAGTAAATTATTAAATATGGGACAGGTGAATGTAACAGAACCTAGTTATGGTATCTTACACTGATGAAGATATCCACCAGATGAGCCAAGGCCATGTCATCCAAGCTTCGGCATCACCACAAGATCTGAAAAATACATCCATTATGTCACAGGCATCAACACACACAATGAATCAAGACAAACCTGCACTACATGTTACTTGAAGCTGTCAGTGCCTTAAATAATAATAGGATGATGATATTTGTCAGGTTAGGTAGTTTTCTTAGACTACCACCAGAAAGAGTTCATAAAATTGCATGAAACTTAGTGTAAATTCTTGATAGTTTATTAAATAGATAAAGGAAAATGAGAATGCACAGAACCTATTAGAACTTGACCTAACCAATCTTACCTAAAGTAAACTACCTAACTTGAAAGAAAAACCTTTCAAAACATAATTAACACTGAATGGATTCTAGTTTCCATTTATCTATTTAATAGATTGTAATTAATGTTACCTCAGTGTTTCATCCATTTCCATCAAATTCTTCTGGTTAGTAAAAAAAAAACCCTACCCAACTGACAACCGGACAAATATCCACAGTGATAATACAGGTCACATCTACTGCCTGTTATGTGGAAATCAAGTTACTGTTACTTACCTAACCTGACAAAACTGTAATCAGGAATAATCTAAATATAGCATATATGGCAGTATTTTTTTTGATAGATCTTTTCTTACTATATTTTCATTGCTGAGTTCAGATAAGATATTCATTTCATGGGTAAATGCTTCATTTAGTAGATAATCAGTAAGGCAACCTGATCTAGGCACGACTTTATCCTCTGCTCAGTGTTTGTTGAGCTGCTCAGTCCGAATAGCTTCTCTCACATTCATAAAAAGCGTAAAATTACACAATATCAGAATAAGTTCACTGTTTAATATTCTGGAAGTTAGGTAATGTTAAGTAGGTTTCTTTGGTTAGGTTGGTGCGGTCTTCTAACAATGCTTGGGCCTCTTATGTTTATCAACTAAGGTTAGGTTAGGTTTAATTTACAAATAACCATGTTTTAACACATTTGCCCTAACTACGTCAGTGTCCACAGCAAAATAGTGAAATTGTGGCATTTTAAAATTAATTTTCTAAGAAAAATCTATAACAGGTATTTCGTCAATAATTACCATACTCTAAATATAAGTTATATAACAGTATATGTCAAGGGCTAATATATGATCATGACCGTCAGTGGTTTGGTAATTATTGGGGGTGTTTTTAGACAGTCTTGTGCGCTGATTACTTTAAGTTCAATTAATTTTCTTGTGTAAATGTTTAGTTTTCTAAATATAGGCTTGTTAAGATATAGGTTAGGTTAGCACATGATTTCAGCTATATTTATATTTTTTCCCCAACATAATACAGTAATCTCTAATAAAATAAGTGAAAAATGGGTATTTTTAAACTTGTTTTCAATTAAAACAGCAGACTGTCACATTCTGAATAATTACCACACCAAGACCTAAATTGTTAGTTCTCATAATCTTGTATTTACAAACTTTACATCAACATAAAGCTGCCAGCATCATAAACCTGCCTTGAAAACATTCTAGGCGAAATTTCAGTCATGCACAGGTCTTTCTCTCGCTTTATTAATATGTTTTTCATTATGTTTAGACAATTCTAGGATCCTTTTCTTCTGTGATATTTCCGCCGGAAATTAAGGATAACCGAGATATTAATTTTTCAATATTATTAGATTTGGTCAGTCACAAGTGTCGCCATTTGTTGTTCGCGTCTCACAGAGAAAGTTTGACCAGCCATCAGCAGTCCTCCTCACCTCGTTGGCTTCTGAAGCATCTACAGCGCATGTGCTGGGGAGGGGGTTATTGGCTGTAGCGATAAGAGACTTGTAATTGGTAAAGAGTTTTTTTAGCTCATGAACAATGCGTGGGTGCGTCGGGAGCGGAGATTTGGTTCTTCACTACCAGAATAACCAGATATCGCTGAACAGGTGGAAGAGCTGTGCCAACATTGTGATAGAGATTATTTTACGCCCCAGCTTATTTCACCTGAAGATTAACTACCTTAATGCTAACTTAACCTAACCTAAACCTATTCTATCCTAACCTAAATCTAACCTATCCTAACCTAACCTCATCCTTCCAAAATAGTTTTAGGGTGGTTTAATCTTCAGGTGACATAAGCTGGGGCCATGATTCTTCAGGTGATCCAAAAAATATTTTAAAACTGGTCTTCATTCAATAACAAAGACATAAAATCAATGTCCTTTGTTGTTATTATTCAGTAATTCAATCCCTTCTATTAAAAACGTCTTTAATTTTATGTACTAACACTACAGTAAGACAAATTTATTAAAACAAATCTTAACTTACAACAAAATGTGTCCTTTTAAACGTGAGGAAACTATATGGTATAAATATCCCCCAAACAACACAACTCCTCCATTTTTAAATAATACTCTTTGTAGTACTTCTCTTACGCCATTTATATTCTCGTTGGACATTTAAATTCATTCATAAATCACCGAGGGAGACGAAAGTATTTATTCCACACAAACCCATTAATATAATTATCTTTTTTTAAGATTTTCCAAGATAAATTTTTCTCGCTGAATATATTGGAGATAATAACAGTTTGGGGAAAGGCTTAATAAATAAATTATTGGGTCTTATAAGAAGGTCGTTCAGATATCTAGACGGTCCGTCCCTCGTGACGGTCTTCAGGAGTGAAGTGCTTCCCCATCTGGAGTACTGTCACCCCGTCTGGTCCCCGAGATATGCTAGGGACTGTCAGTTGGTTGAAATGTTCAAAGGAGGGCCACCAGACTGGTGCCTGCACTTCGGCATCTCAGCTACCTGAGAGATTGGAGCGCCTGAACTTTGTAGCTTATACTACAGACGGGCAAGGGGGGACCTAGTTGAGGTTTATAAGCATCTCAGGGGGCACTACTCAGTTGAGTGTCCTTACTTGGAGCTGGCGGACGCTCGCCCCACAAGGGGTCACAGCTCAAGATTGAAGAAGCCGCAAGTCCGGAAAACCGTGAGGGCAAACTTTTTCGGAGTGAGGGTTGTAAACTCTTGGAACAATCAACCAGAGAGTGTTGTGACGGCACCGAGTGTGAGCTCTTTCCAGACCAGACCTGACCAACACTGGAGCAGGTTCAGGTACATTCAGGAGCCGGTGCATGCCCAGTACTTGACAACAGTGCGTAACAGAGACGTGACCGATCGCCCGGGCGGCGAACAAGCCGATCAGTGGCGAAGAGGATAACAGAAAAAGATTAATTAATAAGCTATGACCTTTGACCTTTCTTACCATTGTGGACAGGGCTTGGAGGAGGGGGGGTGCCACTATCGTCAACAAACCGCTTCGTCACCATTATTTTTAACTCGTTTCGTCACCCCGTTCATTCCCGTCATTATATACACGAAAATAACTGTTGCTTGGGATATAAAATAATAAAAAACACTAAAACAATTTATTGAAGACGAAAATAAATAATACATTGTTAATATGCCTGCAATCATCTCACTGCTCGGTGGTTTATGCGCTGGTGCCAAATCACCTTCATTTATTTTGTATTTTGTTTATTTACCAATTTTGAATCATTTTCTTTATTAAACAATATATAATATTCATGTATAGTAGCCTAATAACACAATAATTCTTAATTTTTGTTCTTTATTTGCTTTAATTACCAAAGTTGAATCTTTTCTTTATTAAATAATATTCATGTATTATAATAACACAATACTTCTTGAGTTGTCTGTGTACATGTGTAATTCCTATGCGTGTAAAATAATAAGTTACAATTTGTCACTAATACCAGCGACTGTTAGTGATGACGAAACGGAATTGATATTGGTGACGAGTTGGGGTTATGGTGACGAACTGGGTCGGTGACGATGTGGATTGGCGACGAAATGGGATGTATCCGTTGATAGTTTTATCCTGGCATCACAATAGTCTCTACACCCTCCCCTCCACCCCTGCATCACCTTTCTAATTAACAATTCGATAATTACGTTAGAACATATATCCCAAGAGAAACAATACTAGTCATGTGATGGAAGGTAACGCCACATAATGCCCACCATAAAGATTGTAACTGCACCACTAAACCTCAGCCGAAACACCAGTATCAGAAGGCGATAATGGAAAACCGTCCTTAACGAGCTGGGCCATACGAGCTCAAATGACCGCTCTCACCTCAGATCACCGCTACCACCAAATAGGAAGCTAGTGTCTATTAAGGCCGTATCTGTCATCTTTGTAACTTACTCACCATTAACTCCCTACCATCAGAACCAACGTTAGGAGACTGGAACATCAGTATAATCTCAAAAAGATGCATAATGCTATTCAACGGCACTTTGTTACAGACTCTACCGAGTGGAAATAACTAGGGAGAATTCATTAATGAGAGATAAAGATGTTAGCCAAATATTACGGTACTGTCTACTTTATGTTAATTAAAATGTAAATTCTCGACTTATATATCTGGAATTGTTTCGTGTTTTAAGGAATTGGTTGTCAGTTTGTGGAGTGTTGCAGAGTAGTGTCCACTATAATATAACAAAGAAAATCCGGCAATTTTATAATTGTTTTCAATCAATTTCGCTCACGGGTTAATATGTCCTATATAATTACTAAAATAAGCCCGAGATATAGTGCTATTGGCCTTGTGAGTTAGTAAAGCAGCTCTTCATCGAACAAACCTTTCAGTACAGAACACCGTATTAAATGTTGGAGAATACACATAGGGAACACCTGACACCTCCCTTAGAAGACGCTATTTATACAGTTATCCACGTGTATCTCATGTGCAAAGTAGTGCAGGGAGGCTTTTTTTTTTCAGGTGCTATTACAAGAGTCCTGTTAGTAAGTAAGAACTAAATTTTCAAGTAACCTGTATTGGTGGTGCTCAAAGACGAACTACTAATGACGAACCTCCTGTATAGGCATGTGGGGTTTCGTGATGCTGGTTCACATTCAGGATGGGTTTGAGAAAGGAAACTCACAATGTACTCTCTGTATACATATTGTAATGGATGTACAGTGCAGCTTGGTGCTGGGAAGTGGCAGCGTGGTTACAAGCGTGGAGTAGAGAGAGCTGTTCGGGAGCGTGCTCAGAGGAGGTGTTTGTTGCTGCGTGGCTGTAGGTAGAAGAAGGGCAGGTCACGGCGAGGTGGGGTCTTATATAGCGGAGGTAGGTGTGGCTTGATAGTTGACCTCGGCTATGTTAGGCGGCGCTAGTAACCGACCTTAGACCACGAGACGTTGGCTGGGGAATTCAAAAAGGGGTCGGCTAGTCAGCGACAAACGGCAGTTGTAGTCGTAGGGGAAATATCCACTACAATACTCCCCCTTCCCTCCAGGCAGTGCAGGAGACTTGCTGTCTGCAGGGTTGTATCCCACATGTGAGACATAACGGGCGAGGGTGTGGATGAGCCGGCCGCTACAGGAAACAACTTTGTCTAGAGACACGAGACCTGTGGGAGAAGCAGAGGGAGGAGGGTTGTGGAGGCGAGGAATGTGTTGCTTTTCTCGCGGCAGGTACACAGTCCTCAGCAGCGCCTGGTAGGGTGTGTGGGTCCGTGTCAGGAGCAGGGGCCACGTCAGGAGGAGGGTCCATGACAGCAGCAGGGTGCAAGACAGGCGCAGTGGGTACCTGAGGAAGAAAAGAGGGTGCCCAGAAATGTTGTGGGTGAGGTGGTGCTGCAAAGGGTAATGGTGGGCAGACTGGAAGGAGGAGGTGCGGGATGAATGTGTTCAGGGCGGTTGGAAGGCTGGCGTGGAGCAGTAGCCTTGAATGCAGAAACCGCCTGATGTAGTGTTTGTAGTAGGTCATGACGGGCAGCAGAAGTGAAGTGGTCAAGGTCAGAAGTAAGGAGTGTGATTTGCTTCTTTATAGTGATGGAAGTCATGGCGCCTACCCGTCTCTGCCGATGTCGCTTTGCCGTGTGGTTGCAGGGAGCCTCACAGCGTCTAGCGTTAGCACCAAAACGTTGATGGTACCAACAGGGGGTAGATACACTGTGCTGGGGGCTGGGGGGCGGCATCTGAGGTAGGACGGGTGTGTTGGGGTCAGTAGGACGTGGTGCTTGGGGCAGGAAGAGGAGCAGCTGCATGCTTGGAGGAGCAGAGCTGCTCTAGGGTGTCTAACCTGCGGTGTAGGGACTGTAGCTGTAGAGCCGATGAAAGCTGCCTCCGTGTGGATAAGCCAGTCTTCAATGTTGTGATTGAAGACTGGGAGAGTGATCAGTTTCTCCTCCATCCTGTGTGAGTGCGATTCTCCGGGATCACCATTTGAGGGGTTTCATGATGTTGGTTCACACTCAGGATGGGTTGGAGAAAGAAAAGTTACAATGCGCTCTCTGTATACATATTGTATTGGATGTACAGTGCAGCTTGGTGCTGGGAAGTGGCAGCGTGGTTACAAGCGTGGAGTAGAGAAAGCTGTTCGGGAGCGTGCTCAGAGGAGGTGTTGCTTGCTGCGTGGCTGTAGGTAGAAGAAGGGCAGGTCACGGCGAGGTGAGGTCTTATATAGCGGAGGTAGGTGTGGCTTGATAGTTGACCTCCGCTATGTTAGGAGGCGCTAGTTACTGACTTTAGACCACGAGGCGTTGGCTGGGGAATTCGAAAAGGGGTCGGCAAGTCAGCGACAAATGGCAGTTGTAGTTGTAGGGGAAATATCCACTACAGGCACATCAGAAATGGTAGGTGTACAAGACCTATTCAAACAAATGGCAACATAGTTCTTGCCATGTGGAAAGGAATTTTACTCTAATGGGTCGAAGAAACTACATTAATAGAAACAATGTGAAAAGGACCTGAGTGTGTATGTTGACAATGAGCTGAAGTTCTCGGGCCATTGTGAGAAGCAAAGGTTGGCAGTTGCGCCACAAAAAGTTGCTGCGCAACTTGTGCCGCAACTTTTTTGGTTGCGCCTGCAGTTGCGCCACACATTTTTCCAGGGGTTGCGGAACTGGTTGCAGCACAACAACTTTTACAAGAATTTTCAAGCGCAAAGCTCAAAATTTTTCGCCTGCAATTGAAAATTGGAATACGACCGCATACACAAACGGGCATCCCTCGAGCCGCGCATTACGAAAATTTACGTTTCTGACGGAATGATTCAGCATACTGTACACATGATACAGGTTGGGCAGCATAGTTCTGAACTGGAAACCAGATGAGACCCTCGCCCCCCCCTCCTTCCATCGCTCCCTCACTCCCCTTCCCTCGCTGTAGTTGCGAGATTTCATCTTTCACATAAACTCTAGAAACTAGAATTAATGTGAAAGATGAAATCTGGCAACTACAGCAAGGGAAGGGGAGGGAGGAATGATTCATATCATAACCAATCAGGCAGTCAGTAGCACTGCAGTTAAGGAGTCAATTTCTTGTTGTTTTGTTTCTTGTTATTACTAGTATTATGGATCATTTTGTGACGAGGAGGAGTCTGTGGCCAGCAGCAGTGATCCTGCTGCTGCCGACATGGACACGGAAGTTGAAGTGACTGAGACTGTTATCAGTCAGTCCACTGAGACTGAGGCCAGTGGCAGTAAGGCATTTTTTTTAATTTTGTAATAAAATATTGATAATATTACCTTTTTTGTATCAATTCTACTTTGTTTTACTTGTAAATAGGCATTTTTTTTTATTTTAGTATTTTTTTATTTTTTTATTTTTAAAGTTGCGGCTGCAGCAAAACTTTTTGAAAATGGTTGCGGTTGCGGCACAAAAAAAAAAGTTGCGCGTGCCCACCTTTGGTGAGAAGAAGGTGAGTCAAGTAATTAAATTATTAGGTCTTATAAGAAAGTCGTTCAGATATCTAGACTGTCCGTCCTTCATAACGATCTTTGAGAGAGAGAGAGAGAGAGAGAGAGAGAGAGAGAGAGAGAGAGAGAGAGGTGCTTCCCCGCCTGGAGTATACTGTCACCGTGTCTGGTCCCTGAGATATGCTAGGGACTATCAGTTGATTGAAAATGTCCATAGGAGGGCCACCAGACTGATGCCTGCACTTCGGCACCTCAGCTATCCAAAGAGATTAGAGCGCCTGCAACTGCCTAGCTTATACTACAGACGGGCAAGGGATGACCTAATTGAGGTGTATAAACATCTCAAAGGGCACTACTCATTCAAGTGACCATACCTGGTTCTGACGTAAGTGCCCACCCCACAAGGGGTCACAGCTCAAGGTTGAGGAAGCTACAAGTCTAGAAAACTGTGAGGGTGAAATTTTTCAGGGTGAGAATTGTGGACTTTTGGAACAGCTTGCGAGAGAGTGTTGTGTCGGTACCGAGTGTGAGCTGTTTCAAGACCAGACTTGACCAACACTGGAGCAGGTTCAGATACATTCAGGAGCCAGTACATGCCAACAGTGCATAACAGAGATGTGACTGACAGCCCAAGCGTCTAACGAGCTGATCAGTGGCGAAGAGCAAAACAGTAAAAAAAGCACCCATTGTTAATTTGAACTGATGTACTGTATACAAAAGAAATCTCATTCAATACACTGATACTCATCAGGCACCCATTTTGTTTTAAGTCAGAGATGTAACACCAAACATTTAAATAAAAAGGTTAACTCTTAAAGCTCGCAAAGGCCACCCGAGGTGACGTTCCTAATTTTTGTGGCATCTTTTGAATGTCCAGGCAAGACAAAATACTTTGTATTGGATATTTGTTTAATTGGCAACTCGCTCATAATCTTTGCCTCAAGACTCGTGCCTCATGGTCGGTTACCCACCAGCTATCCTGATGAATGCACATCCATTGACCCCTCATGACCCGCCTCACTCCTCCACACCCAAGTGCAAGTGAAGGCATTTGCTTGACAGTAGTGCTACTCATCAAGAGTTGCTTGATTTGAGTGACGAAGACAGTGATGGGGAGGAAACAGACCCAGATGATATCGAGTTTGTTGAGAAAGCCAGTGGTGAGGACAGTGATACAGACAATGGCGCTCATTCCCCTTCCCCACCCCTCAGTGAGAGAGTGGTCGCAGGTGCCGTCATTCTGTGTCACAAAGACTTCCACACGAACAAGAAGTTCTAAATTCAGTAGAAGTACAAGTAAATAGTGTATATATTTGAAAAGAATGATAAGTTTTGTGCTGCTTGAATATTCCTACTGTTCAGAATTTTATAGTTCTTTTGAGGAAAATGTAAATATTTTGTTTTGTAGTAGCTATATGATATAAAGGTACCTCCAAGTAAGAATTGTGTGTTGCAAGTGCATGTCAACATCTTTCCTGCTGACTCTGGGCTGTGCCCAGTAGCTTCAAATGAGACATCTTTCTTCACTCAACACTGCTCATCAACACTCCAGACAACTCTCCAACCATGCAATAATGAAAGTTGAATGAAAGTACATTTTTCTGGTCTTTTTTGTATTTTGATTTACCCATTTATAAGGTGACAATGGATTTAAAAAGAATATGTTTTTTGCTGAAATATGCCTGCGTGGGGGGTTCGGTGGATCTTATATCTCCCGGGCTTTAAGGGTTAAAGCTTATAAAAAAAAGAGGTTTAGGGTTCCACAAACCAGTGAAAGCAATTACAGTATATGTTTATTTACATCATGATCCTATAAATACTTTGTTGAGACATGTAGCCCATACATGTTGATTAAATTATAAAAACTTAATACTGTACTGTACATATGGTTTTAAAGTTAACTTTTAGGGCTCACAGACATAGCCATTTGATTAAACATTATAGTCTGAAAATTGGGTATTTAATTTTTTTTTTTAACCAAAGTTCCATGGTCTGTGAGATTCTGCTACAATGTCAGCCATCTGTAAATTCATCAGTGGTTTAGATGAATTACTTGTCATTACGAGAAAAAATCCAGAGATCACCATCTGACCCATCACGGAAAATTCTGCACACACAAGTGCAGGTACCTGGCATTCATTATGCATAATAACTCCCATACAGAACAAGCCCATTTACAAAGCATAAGTTGATTTTAAGTAGTAATCATAAATGTGTTCCTAAAGTGTCACAAAAAATATTTAACCTTTAAACACTTTTAATCATCCTTCTATGATTTACCATGTAAGGCTATAATCATTCTTTACATCCTTTTGTGGGTGTCCCACACTCACCACAAATTCTGCATGCCGTCTACTCCACATTTATAATTTAGCCATAATGGATGACGGTAGGACATTAATGTTATAATAATATTCATGATAAGTTGTGTGTAAACATTTACTGAACAAGTACTTGTAAGCACTAGACAATATGTTGCCTTGTAGACATGCTCAAGGTGTTTTTTTTTTTTGTTTTTTTTAGCTTTGCCGGATTAGTTATTAATTCAAAGTAAGTACTGTACTGTGCACTGTACCCTCGTTAATTCGGATTGCTATAATTTGGATTTCATCTTAATTCGTATGTTTTTTAAAAAATTAATTCAATGATTTGAATTCAGAATGAATCCGAAATAACCAAACGGTTCAGAAAAGTCGTGGTGACGGGCTTGAAATTTCAGTCTCGTCAATTTAACAGTGCTCTTGGGGCTCCCTAAGCAGGCTTGGGTTAGGTGTCATTCCACTTGGACAATTCCCATCATTTTTTCTGTGCAGTTTTTGCCATCCCACTTGGACGATTTCCAATTTTATTTGTTATTATTAAATGTTATTAATTTGTATTCAAATATTTCATGTTATACCCTGCACCTGTATTCATTCATATTCATGAAAAATTAAAGTATTTGTAGATCCTGTCAGTAAACTCAGGTTGACAAGCTTAATATTCAAGTGACCTGTAATCAGGTCATTTGACGTCTGGTGACCACATAATAGCGTCAAAGCTAAAACAGGTGGAAATGGTTACCAGTAGGTCATGAGTTTGGGAGGAAACAGTCGGTAATCTTCATAATAAAACATTCTTAATATAATTGGTATTTTGTTATTTGTATTATATTCTTTGAATTCATTGAACTTAATTATATTATAATAAACACAGTATTTCTAATAGAATTTATGATATTTGGACGATTTTTAGCAATAATTGGCCATGTGGGAAAAAATCATTTATCTGGGAATCATCTTAGTAGCAGATTTCAGATTTGCCATGTGAGAGGGCTAGGTTATTGGGCAGCACAAAAGCATTCACAGCACCTAACAGGAAAGCATACAAAGTTCATGCTTGTCCTTTTGACTCGTGCATTTAAGGGCAAAAGTGCCTGAAGGGCCATGAATTATGTCAGCAAGTTACATACACAGTAGTGACAGGATGAATGTGTGGGGGAGAATTCCTGATACAACATTGTACATCTGTTTATGGCAAGGTGTGGCAAGTCCCTAATAAGTCAAGTGCCACATAAGCTATCGTGAAGCAGCTGGTGTCTAGTGTGAGTGTGAGGTTATGTGGTGGTGCCACCTCATGAGTTGAAACGTTAGCACCTTAAAGCCAATGTTTTTCGTACATTTTTGGGATTAATGTTAACTGCATTGATGGAAATATAAATTGAAAAATTATGCAAGATTTAAGTAAGTAAAATTAATGCAATTTATGATAAAACCGTACCTAAACTATTATTGCATCATGGTTGCCCAAATGTCTGACAAGTTGTGACAAAGCCCTATAGTTTAGTATCCTTGTGGCATGCGTGATGGACACTAGTGTTATCCATGGATTTATATATGTACTGTACATTAGTGTTGAAGAAAATGTTTCTGGTACCATTTAAGGAATGATTTTCAATTAATTTTAAGGTAGAAATTAAATGTTTCCGTAAGATAGTGGTATAATAGTGCTGTTCCTGAGTGTGCTTCATCACCTCACCTCACAGTGTGTTACATTTATTTATTACTGGATGTACATTTAAAAAATATTTATTTATATTTGCGCAGTAATTACAAATACTCTGTACAGTACAGTATACAGTATTATTTTATTTAGGAGCCAAGGTATGGTAAATAAGTATGTTTATTAGTTGGAATAATAAGGAAAAATCTTTGGAACGATCCAAATAAGGTGCAAAAACTGAACAGAAAATGAACGAATAATTGAACAAAAAATTTGGAAATTGTCGAATATTGTGAAAATATTATAAACTTGGTTAATTCGATTTTTCGGTAATTCGGGTGAACCAGAGCCCCCTTTTTTGTCGAATTAACGAGGGGATAGTGTATGTGTTTTACTATTAACCCTCTCGTAGTCTTTCGACACAGATTGCATTGCTAAGTGCTCGTGACCCTTCGCTAAGTCGTATCTCACTAAGATCACCCTCCCATAAGCAGAAACACTGAACCAGCCTTATTAACCACTTAAGTTCCTTCATTTAGCTTTGTAGGCTGGCAAATGCATCTCTAAGGGCACAGTTTGGGTCTGGATTGCTACCCAATATTTACTAAATTGGGGAAAAAAAAAAAGTTCCTGTCACTGATGCTACCTGCGTCAAAAGACTGCGAAGGATTGAGATTTCTGACCATGGCCGGGTGTACCAGAGGGTTGAGTATGTTTTATTAATTTCTCAGACCTTTTTTTGGCGCACAGTAAGTCAGCATGAGTTTCATCACTGGAGCACTGCCAAGATTGAACATATTATAAATTTGTTGCTTAACAATTTTGTAATCAGCCATCTGTGGGTTCCAATATTTTAAGGATTTATTCTCTTCTCAGAGAAGTCAAGTATTAGTCTAAAATAGTTAAAATTTTAATGCTGAAATACAATGAAATAATTCTTAGAAATGGTGTCTTATAATGGTATGCATTTGTGTAGCATTAAGTATACTGTACAGTATCATTAATCATACCATAAATATTATATGAAAGTAATTTGAAGGCTAATTTTCATGCCATTGACATCGAAATTAAATGTAAGAGGTCTTTCAAATGCACTCCTTTGTGGAAGTGTAAAATTTTAATGAATCAGTGGAAGTAGAGATACTGTTATAGCATTTATAACTGTCTTCACAGGCAAGGATATTAAGGCTCATAAATTTTGACAGTACATTAGAACTGAAATACACTCAATTTACTTGTTCTCTCTTTTTTCTGTGTAATGTATGAGCCCACACACTGTTGTTGTACCAAGTGTGACTCATACTCTGTAGTTTGCCTTTGGAAAGTTGGTACCCATTCTCACTCAAGGTGAAAGAGGCACTATCAATGAAATACCAATACCATGTTTTCAAGCCATGACTTAAACTTGTATATGAGGAAAACTTTTCCAGCAAATACTTCTGTATCACTGGAGTTAAGACGAGAGATATACTGGTTATTCTTCATGGTGTATAAATTTTGGGGGAATTTTAAAAGAAATTTACTAAGGCTCTAGTGGAAAGAGAGATGGGGTGAGAGCAAATTATGTGGACTTCGGTTTCCATTTCATTTCTTATATATTTACATATCTTAGATGTTCAAGGAAACTTTGAAAACAGTATTCTTAAAAATCACATACCTAAGGAAATTATTTATACTGTACAGTATTCTTAATTATATAATAATCGAATGTAGATTTTCAGAATAACCAGATGCATGATTTTGTAACCCTTCTCAGCATTTTTTTTTTACATTTCTAAAGTCTGTTCAGTCCTAATTATGCAAGGGAATTATCCATCTAAGATCATAAACTTTCAGATTTAGGAACCAAAAACATCCCTATTGAACAATAAGTAATGACATAAGTACAGTACTGTAATTGGAGATAAAGAGCACAATATAGAATACTATACAGTAGTACCCCGATTTACGCGGTCAATTGAACCCATGGGGTACCGCGGAAAGTGAAAACCGCGTAAAGTGAACAACAGAACATATGGGATTAATTCCAATAGAGACTGGCCCGACCCCCAAACTCCACTTTTTCAGACACAATACCTACGTTGTAGTAAAAATTACATCTTAATTTTATGATGGTATGCACACACAATTAATAATTAAGAGAAATATCAATAATATTAGTTTTTTTAACACTTACATTAGTAGAAAAGATGGCTGGGCACACAGGGATGGGGGGTTGGTTCCGAGGCAGATTATTGGCCCTCACCTGTATCAATTGTATCACTATCCACCACATAGGCTTGCAGGGCCTCTTTGTCAAACCCCTCAAAGTCCATATAAGTCCATATCCTCACTATCACTGACTTGGGCCGGCTGTGGTGGGTGGCGGGTGAAGAACTCGGTAATGTTTTGATGACTGGACGACTTTGTGCGCATCCTGCCCGCACCGCTTCCCGCGTATATGAGTAGATGCACCGCGTAAAGTGAAAGTCCGGTTCTGGCGAGGTACCGCGTAAATGCGAAACCGCGTAAAGCGGGGTATTACTGTATGTGGTTTTCTTTCTCAAATTCAGTTAACTTTTTGGCAGTTCAGTTGTTGTTTTTCTCTTAGATCTTTGTGTTTTATATTACAATGTGGCTATTAAGCTGTCACTGGTTGAATAGCTTGGTAGTCTATGCAGCCAGGACTGCTACATAGACAACCAGACTATTTAGCTGTGAACCCATAAACATATTAACAACTGTATATCTGTAACTAGATAATACCCCAAAATTAAACTCGGCACCCAAAGGAGTTTAAAGAATTGCACCAAAATTTTTGATGATGTTATTTGCATGATACTAAACAAGAAAATGAAAATGCACAAAACCTAATGACCTAACATGACCTAACCTTACCAAACTTAAGAAGGCAGAGCCCCACGGCAAATTACCGGGGGTAAACAGAAAATTTATATCTAGCATGAATTTGTTTGCAACTTCTACAGTATATATTCTTTATTTTAAACTTTTTTCCACTCATATCTAGAAAGTTAATATATATCTTTACATACATTAAAATTGCCATTAAAATGTGCCAGAACTGGTTATCCTTAACAACTATAGTATATGAAATTAGTTGTGAAATATCAATATTAATCAAACATTATGTATGAGCCAATGAGTTGCAAGGGGGGTGGGGGGAAGGCTTGTACCGTCAACTAAAAAAAAATTACTATGGTTACATTTATATAGTTGTCATTATGATTATATGTTCATGGCTGAATAACCTGGCTGTCTATGTAGTCTTCCCAGCAATGTAGACTACCAGGCTATTCAACCAGTGACAGCTTAATAGCCACAGCTTTTATATTATTATTTCACATACAGTATTATATTTCCCAGCTTTGATTATCATGGAAGACCTGAAAACCTATTGGAGGAGCTAAACAACTCAGAATTCCAATGCATTAATTTCCTTTAAGTAATGCAGACGTTATACTTCTGTGCTAACTGAGAGATCAACATACTCCAAAGTAGCAGATACTGGTAATAAGGATGATACCTTAAATGAATCTAATAATTGGAAATGTACAAATTCACTGCAAATAAACTGATACTACACTTTGGTAAATTCTTCCTATTTATTGGACATTGCATACATAAAATTTTTTAAAAACTTTTATAATTAGTTAGATTTCAGTGGAAATAATATAAAATATATATAACAAATGTTTAAGGTAACCATTTCAAAATGTTAGTACACCCAAGTAACAGGAACCCACTGAGGCTCAGTGGCCAGGCGGTCGATGGCATCCATGATCTCATGGTAAGTGTCATTAAGATCGTTGTTCTCTATGATCAAGTCAAAATATTTATCATAAGCTCGCTGTAGTTTAGCACTCTCTTCCATTGTGCGCTTGAAATCATCCTCCTGTGATGTGAAAATTTTCATTAGTATAAGCAGGGTACAATGTACGGGTACAGTATTTTTTACATAAAATATATAGGAATATGTTTAATAATATTTCAATTCCACGATGTATTTTCTCAGTAATTGCATAGCTACTTTGTATTTTAAATATTCTTTAGCCCCTAATGTATGGGCTCCCCTCTATGCTGAATAAAATTGTCTGCCATTAACCAAATACAATATTTAAAGTGGCATCTCCATAGTAAAGGGGGTTAAATTACTAAATATATGACAGTTATTACTTATATTACTATTATAAATTAATTTAACATTAAGCACCATTGTTAAAAATTAATTTCTAAAAAAAAATTAAGAGAGCAAGTTATATTTGATCATATTACCTCATACAAGGAAGCCAGGGACTCTAATGTCCTGGCACGCCGGGAGCTGTATCTCATCGAGCTGTTGCGATCAAACTGGATGCAGGAAGGTAGCAAGCAACAGGCACATTAATACAGGCATAAGGTAGAGAGATCAGGTCAGGTCAGGTCAGGCAAGTACACAGTTAATAGTAATTTCTAGCAAAACATAAATGGGAAGATGCAAAATAAAGGAGAGAATTAAAAAAAATGGCTAAAGATTATCTATTAATGACAATACAGTACTGTACCTCCATTTTCATGTCACTCATTTGAACTTAAACATTAACTGCAATTGAACAAGAAAAAACCAACCAACTTTGTGAATACATTTTAGATTTTAACCAAATACTGTAATGAGAAAAATGTAAGTAAATGATTATATCAGGGATTACATATTTGTTATATAAATTCTTGTTTTAATGTCGACAAAACACACACACACACACACACACACTGATTCTTTCACAGATGTAAAGTAGAAGACTAGGGAACACCATCTTCCCTCTAGCTGTATGTTTCAAACCAGAGTTTAACCTAAACATAGAGAATTAGTATATCTGTACAACTGAAACTGTTGCCCATAAAATTTTAAATTAGAAGAAAGTTTCTCAGAAGGGTTGAGAGGTGAGCAGGTCTTGGTGCTGAGCATCCTGCTCATGTGTCTTTCCTTGCCGCATTTGGCAACATGGGAATTCCAATATTTATATAGTAAGGACGTTATTTTTATTATGTTGATTGAAACTTCCTTTATTTTTCAGCTGGCAGTGGTGTTCACAAGAAAGGATGTGAACAATCTTCCTGCATTTGAGGAAAGACAGTCTGACACAGTGCTAACCCACATTGTGTTCTCAGAAGAGTGTTAGGAGAGTTGTGCAATAAACTTACGGAGCCTCCCCCTTATGATTCTGTTCTATAAATGCCTGAAGGAGAAAAAGGTCCCCAGTGACCGGAAAATGGCTTATGTGCGACCTATATTCAAGCAGGGCGATCGTCACTCCACAAATAATTATAGACCAGTGAGCCTGACCAGCATAGTGTGTAAACTACTAGAGAGCATTATAAGAAATGCCTCGATGGAACATCTACTAAGAAAACCTTGTAAAGGACTGCCAACATGGTATTATGCCGGGGCACTCCTGCTTAACACAACTACTCAAAAAAATAGCAGAAAAAAATCACACCGAGTGTGAGCTCTTTCAAGACCAGACTTGACCAACACCAGCACAAGTACAGATACAGTACATTCAGGAGCCAGTACTTGCCAACGGTGCATAACAGAGATGTGACCGACCGCCCAAGTGGCTAACAAGCCGATCAGTGGTAATCCACTCATATTTCAGCCTTCCAGGAAGACAGTGGCTTCTAATCTCCCCTTTAGAGAGCAATGATTGTAAAAAAAGAGATGTCCTACCAAGTTATGTACTGTAATAAATCAATAAAAAATTATCTAAAAGCCAAAGGTCTCTATTACCCAACCATTTTTCATAACCACTGACAAGTCTATAGCTTCCTCTGGTAGTGTAACTGTCAAGAATTAACTACATGGTCTTCATATAGCAGTTTATCTGAAGTGCATTACATGTATTTGATAAAAATTAGAAGTGACTCGAGATTTGTATGATGGGATGAAAGTAAATCCTGCAACACATGCAGTTTAAGAGTTTTCAACAATGAAGGTACTGTAGTGATGTTGTAGCTAGCATTATAAGAACTTGGGTCAATTAAAGGACATTAATAGTATTGCATTCTACCACACCATTTCCAACTACGTAATTCAATAAAAAATTAATACAGTATATAATTTTCTTCACTGTGCAAACTTAAGTGATGTAAATGTTTCTCAAAAACAATGTTGCTGGACTGTCAAAAACCATGATACATAAGCTGACAAATTTGAAAAAGCTGAAAATAATATACATTCTATTTTTGCAAACACATTAAAATAGTCAATATACTGTACAGTATATACTATATTATTATGATATGAATTTCTCCTACAAATGTCTATACCTAATTAATGGAGAGAGAGAAAAAAGAAAAGGAGGTAAAAACTGAATAAAGATATAGCAATGAAGTAATTACAGTAATAATTTGCGATCATATTCATAATAACAATAGCTACAGTCTAGCCCTTATAATCACTTCAGCCTTTAACAAGTATGAAAACTGGAATATCCATATACCCCGGTAGTCATTTTATATTTTGGCTTAATTACGTATGTGTTGACTAGAATGTTGCTTTTGAATTATATTAAAAAAAAATGTTTGTAAATGCTAAGCACTAAAAATTTCAACATAAACTCTGCATCTCTGTATAGTGTATGAAAAAGACAGACAATTCATCATATCAAAATAATGCAGGTCATCACAGAAGAAAATACTCACAGTAAGATTTCGGCTAGAGGAGCCCATAGAACTGCCAATATTGTACAAGCTCTTGATTTGATCCATTCCCGGGGCCGCTAGAAAGATTACATAAGGCAGCATTTCACTTGAATTCCGCAGATACTTCAAAGACTGCAAAAAGACAAATTATTATGACAGTATACTTCCCAAGTCCTGCAATAAAAATGGTCATAATGTGTTTGGAGTCCCTAAGAATGTGATTGTGAAGAGAGACTTTATAATAACGATATAAAAAGTTTGAAATATGTACACGTTTGTGTTAGATAAGTAATTTTAAAGACATGATAATGACAATATAATCAAGCTATGCTAAATGGCCATTTGACTCACAGCAGGGGAACAGTCCAGTACACACATCTTCCCTGATCTGATAACTGATAGAATTGAATCCAACTTGGTGCCATAAAGGTTGTTATTAAGTTCACCATACTCCAAGTAACGATGGTGACGGATATCTGCTTCCATTGCTTCCCGGGTTGTGAAGTGGTAAGCCTTTCCATCCTCCTCCAACTCTCTCATGGTTCTTGATGTGTCTGTACACGATACACTACATTCAAAATTACCCTGTTGGCGACTAATCATTGTCATTATTCAATGAAGTTTCAGGTGTAATTTGAAATGAAAACACATTTGAAAAACATTAGATATGAAATACAGCAATGAGTGACAACATACCAGACTACACTGGTTATATTTCTGTATACAAGATATGGATGAAGGTGTCAAGTTTTAGCACAGTATCTACATCTTCATCCAGTTATTGGAAAATAATTTATATTTAATCAAGCTGGTTGATAACTTCAATATACTGTATACTCATGGTTTTGTAACTGTACAAATCTTGATCTGCTCAGTGAGCCTCCAGTCATTTCACAAATGTTTGTAGTTTATACTGTAGTTGTAAATACAGTAAAGTAGTTACCTATAATACTGAATGACTCATTTTAATGTACAGTACAATACTGTACAGGTAGGTATATAGTAGCTTCAACTCATGATATGTTCAAAAGCTTATTATACTGTATACTCCTTAAACTTTAACAATTTAATAAAAAAAGGCATGTTTTAGTTATGAAACAAGGAGGACAGTCCTATCCTTTGTTTGTTTGTTATTGTTTATCATCAGATATCAAGAGCAGTTAAGTTAATTGAAGATAATAGTTTAAAGCTTTGTTTTTACAGTAGAAATCTATAAATATTAAAAGGACTGCCAAACTGGAAAACTAACATGCTGTATGTAAGGTAAGCATCAATCAGTGAGTATGATGTTTCAGGAGTGTAAACACTCAGTTTAGTGGTGAATAGCTATTAAGCTGGTGATTATTTCCTATATAAATAACAAAGTAAACCATGTATTAAAGAATACTTACGAGGTAATGTGGTGCCAAATTTTGATGGGTCTGAAGCAATAATTCGATTTTTGATAGTTCTTCTGCCAACACCATGAGAACCAATAAGCACAACAGTCTTGCGCATAAAGGGTGGCATCCGGGCCACCTCCTCGTACAGTATCAACTCTGCTTGATCATACTCTGTACTTTTCTTTGTGGAAAACATTAGTTTCTTTTTACGTTTTGATATCTGTTGGGAGAAAAATCACTTAAGACTTCAATACTACATTTTTTCATAAAGATAAAACAAGTCAATGAAACAACAGCCTTTTACTGAAATATAGTACACTGCCTTATAATGCTAGTACTGTACTGTATTGCTGTAAAGTATTCAATGTACTGTACTATAAGCTGCTTTGGTTTATACCAACATAACAAGAACTGGATAGGCAGGTGTATTTGACTTTCTGTCTGACAGTGTGTAAGTAAATGCATGTAAATTTAATAATAGTGCAGTTCAGACTCATCACAAGGAAACTTTTGCTGTGGCTGTGAATGTAACCCCCATTTAGTATGAAAACCTACAAGTATCTTTGTTTTATCCAGTTTTGCTTATATCAGCCAATTCTAGGTCCACTGCCCTTGGTGTACATGAGGCCAACATGTATAAAATATGAAAATACACTTATCATCATCATGTCAAAACAACAGCAATTAAGAAATTCTCAAGAGTACTTACCCTTGTACCACAAATACCAATCTTGTGAACGTAATCATACTCTTGTCTAACAAAGGCTTTGCGCCGTTCCTCTAATTCTTGGGAGGGAATGAGGCCTGTTCTTTTAGTGCCAGATCCCACCACTTGAGCTTGCCACCAATTGGGGTCTGACTGATCTACAATCTGCAAATAGAGCACAGTAGTACAGTATCATTCAAATACACCTGAAGGCATAATATATATAGATTACTAATACAGTACAGTATCACCTTTCATATTAATAATTTACACTTTACCCAGCCGGACACACACATCTTTAAAAGCAAAAGAAGAGAAGAACAAACCTTTATAATTAGAAATTCCATAACCTCAAGTGCACAAAACACAACAGTCTGTCCTTCCATTTGTTTCACCATACATAATCATTTGAAAATCAAACGATAATTATGCTTTCTTTATGATAATGAAGGTTATCTGTATGGTAAATATTTGTAGATACACAGTGGCATAGCTAGGGAAGGAGCAGGGGGAGAGGTTGCTTCCCCTGAGCACATTCTCCAAAGGCGGCACTTTAAAAAAAAAAATAAAGGTAATAAGCTGTCATGATGGTTGTTAAAATTATGATGTTACATATTATTATTTTATTTTGACTATTATATTAATTATGATGTACTATAGTATAATGTAAATACTGTACATACCATAATAGATACTCAGTAGCGCACACATGGGGGGTAAGTACAGTACAGTACAGTATTTTTATTAAATACTCAGATTTTAGACTACAAGAAGTGATTAGTAACTACACTACTGTAATAATCAAGTAACTTACTGTATTAAAAAGCACTGGGTGTAACCATGTAATATGTAATTATGGGTTTTGCTTGTTGGCTTTTTGGAAATCAGAGGGATGCTTGGAGTGATCCAAAAAAATTTTGCAAGATTTTTGCTAAAGGTACGCACAAAATTGAAAAACAAGAAAAAAGCGAGTCACACTACAATAAAGCAGAAAAAGAACTTTTCCTTACCAAATTCCGTTTGTTCAATGATAGAACTGTCTTGTCTGGTCTTGTAACAGAGGAAAGGAAAGGGATTTAAAAAAATAGGATGATTCTAACACGTAATACAGATGCAGTTAACTTTTGGGGGAAATAGGGATTGGCATTCCACTGTCATCCTCACGGTGACAGCAATTTTTTGGAACTTATTAAGCGGTTTGCTAAAAATGATACATTACTGAAGCATCATTTATTACCGAGTGATCAAAATGCAACATGTCTCGGCCCTGACCTACAAAATAATCTAATACAATCCTAATCAGCACAGCTTCTATAAAAAATAGTACCTGAAATCAAAGTGGCTAAGTAATTTGCAGTACTTGTTGACTCTACCTTTGATATCAGCAGAACTGATAAATTTTCTTTATCTTTGCAATATGTAATAGTAAACGGTGATGCAGCAAAATGATTTATACAATTCAGCGAATTACCTGGTAGTAGGTAGTAGGCAGCTATCAATCAGGGAGATACTACCGCCTGGGAAGATACTGGAAGCATAATGTATTGTCTAATGGTAGACCAAGCTGCCATATGGCATCACAAAAATTATGACCAAGTCCCAGGTTGCTGATCTGCCTTTTTGCCACATTTACACACAATTGCAGGGTCTCAATTGGTTCTCTTACTTTGACAACACAACATACATACAGTATACAGTACATTGTTTCTTACTCTTGATTTTTTTTAATTTTCGTATTTATTTATGGCTCTTTCTTATTATTATTATTATTATTATTATTATTATTATTACTGTATTATTATTACTGTATTATTATTATTATTATTATTATTATTACTGTATTATTATTATTATTATTATTATTATTATTATTATTATTATTATTATTATTATTATTATTATTATTATTATTATATTCCCCACCCCCCCGGCTCCGATGTGGCTCAGTGACCCGTGCCCAGGTGGGCTAATCCCTGTTAAAAAAAAAGAAAAAAGCTAAGGATTTTTCCAACATTCTTCTTTCAGCAATCAAAAACTTGGGACTATCAATAACTATGTGTTACGGTCAGTTTTACGATGAAGTAAGCACCATGTCAGGTGAAATATCAGGTCTCCAAACAAGAATTAGGTAAATTGCTCCAAATGCACTCTTTACACACTGATGTGCAAATAATTTAAATTTAATTCTTATTGTTGCAGTAAGCTCCAATATTCAAACTCAGTTGTTTTTGGGAAACTCTAGAGGGTCTCTATACCTTTTCTTACTTTTTCTTTCTGGCATTTTACCTCATCTTTGAGTACTACAAGAAGAACAACGCAATCAATAAAATCTTTCGCGGTGACTATAAAGAAACTTTGTAATACCAGATGGCCATCAAGAAAGTCAGCAGTAGAGGCAGGCTTACAGAATTTACCACTAGTAATTGACCTGAAAAGAATTTTGGATGGCGAGATGAAAAATTGTACGTACTCCAAACAGCTTGCCGAGGCAAAGGTTATTCTAGAACACTCAATACATATGAATTCTTGGTTCTTATATTCTGGAATAAACTGGTAGAAAAGGCTTCCAATTTATCCACATATTTACAGGAAAATAGTGTAGATCTGGTTACGGCTTCTTACTTGATTCAGCTTTTTTAAAATATGAAAAACGTGCAAACTTATTTTTAATCTGAATCCAAAGAGAATGAGAACGAAGCAATTGGGTTGGCTTGAAAATGTGAAATTACTGTGGAATATAAGCAGCACAGAGTATGTAAAAGAAAATGATACCATGAAGAAATTCCAGACGATGAATGAATATTTGATGCCCAGAAGAAATTCATAGTTGAATCCTACTTAGTGTCCCTACATTCCACTATAAATAGCCAGTAAAAGATTTAATAATTTTATAAATATGGCTTCCAATTTCAGTGGTTTAGATCCAAAGCATTTTGACAATGCAGATAATGTGAACAAATTAAAAATTTTGGCAGACATGTACTCAGACGTCGTCGACAGTCAAAACAAAATCATGCAAGAGTTTCTTTCATTTAAAGACATGAACAAAGAGATAATGAGCACTAGCAATAAGGCAAATTCAAATATTGAGAGAAAATGACCTACAACAGTGTATTATAATTCATGATTGCCAATGACATGTGTTCCATTTATCCTAACCTGTTGACATTGTACCACATTTTTCTGACCTTGCCAATAAGTAGCGCAGTTGAAGAATGAACCTTTAGCCGACTCAAACTCATAAAGTCCTACCTGCATTCTACAATAGGTGGGGAAGATTGTCTGGTTAGCTTATAATAGATTATAATAAAATAATAGATAACTCTGCTAGAATGAAGCCTAGATGAAAGAGGCTGTTGTAGTCGCTTCATGCACTATATTATTTATTTTGCTTTGTTGTGTCTGGATTTTAATCTTTAAATATAAAATAAGTAAATAACATGTACTTACCATAAAACTGTATCTTTCTTGTGTTTTGATTTTAAATACAAAATAACATGTATAATAAATTTAAAATTATTTTATTTGGTATGCGTGGTGGCAGGTATTTTTATGTGCTCGCTCCCCCTGACGTTAGAACCTGGCTACACCACTGTAGATACATTCTATTCATATCAAACTTCAAATAATAACTTTATGATATAGTCACCACATGAGAATTTATATATGTGTAACATTTACCCAAGTTGCCCTCCTAAATATCATTGGTTCAAGTAAGGGATCCCCCCACCCCCTCCCCCCACATTCCACCAAACTGTAAATGAGAACCTAACTTTGCATCTGCATTTGTACATAATTTTCTAACACTTAATAAACATACAGAGAACTCCTCTATCTAACAGATTATTTAATAAAATACATATAGTGAAAGGGGTTACCTGTAATATGTCTCCTTTTTCAAATTTGAGGCCAATGTCTTGTGGAGTTTGTGATGGGCAGGTAGGGAGGAGTGTGTCTTCAGCAGGGTCATAGGAGTAGAACGCTCTCATGTAACACTGAAGAAATGTATTCATTATTACCAGTTACAAAGATCCAGTCATAAAAAATATACAAAATATACAGCTTATTTTCGAAAAGTGAAATTATAATACTACAACAGCTTAGTGCAATAACATTATTAGATTAAGAATACTGTACTGTACACTAACTAAGCTAAGGGAAAGATTCAACTTCACAAAATATTGCACTGTGCCAATAGTGACTGCCGACTGTTCAGCATAACTAGCAAAATTACAAAAACACATTAATTCACCAAGTGTGTAAACTACGAGCCAAATTTGTCAAGAAATTTTACACATACTTTTTCCTTCAAAACTTACAGTTCATGCTTCTTGCATGCCATATTTTAGTCATCAAAGAAATGGGAATTAAGCAAATACAGAACATGCAAAAGAAATTAATTTATTCCAAATGACCAGAAAGACTTTGGCATACAATCCTCACAGTGACTATGAAGAATAATTTGCAATGCAATGCAAAAGCACAGACATAAAAAAATTATAAAGAACTTTTTTCTTTAGACTGATCCATTGCATATTAAATCTAAAATTTACAAGGAAGAATACAAATGATATTGAAATGATATATTAAATTTTCCTTTTAAAAGAGTGCAACACAAAGTTTAATGTTCATCTTAGCAAAAGAATGTAAGTGCATGACCACTGCAACTGCAAACAGAGGCTCTCCTTTCTCCTTTTTGTTATTTTTAACTACTGAAACAAATGTGTCTGCTATGGTGCTCCCCTCCAATTTGAGAAACAATATTCACTTCATTTTTTATGTAAATGAACAAGGAAGACCAACTGAAGATGCCAAAATAATTACAGAAAATTGGATATTTAATAGCAAGAATTATATATTGAACCTTAAGGTAATGAATTGAAAACAATTACCTGTACTGTAATGTACAATATTGTACAGTATTGGCATCAATAAAATGTGGGCCACAACACTGAGGGAATACTGTATTGCAATTATCAAACACATGCAAGATATTAGTGACAAAAAAATATTTTACTATGTTTTTGATGAGCAATGTAATCTCAATTTCCTGTGTTAAAATTACTCTTTACTTAATCAGCTTTAAATAACCAATTGCCAATAACTGACAATTATGGTTGAAAATTTGTGATCTAAAGAAGTCACACTAGATATTGGTAATATATATTACATACCAATACTACACTTAATTTTAATCTACTGTCTTTCAAAAAATTTATTGAAATACATGTAAATCTTTGGTATTGAATGTTCACAATAATGCGCAAAACACTATCACCTACAACTCCTTTGTGAAGCAATAAAATGAATTGGCTTCACACAGGGAAAACTATCTAATAATATACTATTCAACTACTGTACAGTACAGTACAGGACTGTACTTGTACTGCCAAAAGCTTCTTTGAAAATGTAAAGTCCTATTAAGAAACATTGAATCTAGTCAGCCATTAAGAAAACAAAGCTCTAAACTCTTAAGCATGCATGTATATATATATATATATATATATATATATATATATATATATATATATATATATATATATATATATATATATATATATATATATATATATATATATATAATATATATATATATATATATATATATATATATATATATATATATATATATATATATATATATATATATATATATATATATATATATATATATATATATATATATATAGTGTGTGTGTGTATAGTCATAATAAAAAATAAATCACTCAAAAAACTGTTCATATCATCTTACATATTATAGTATGCACATTTCAGCATTGCCCCCACCACCACCAGACCATCAGAAGCTCCAGCTGTTAGTTGGCTTGAAGCAGGCATTTACTGGTCTGAACAAAACAATATAACAACACTTACAACAGTCTTGGCAGAATCTGGGTGGAGGCTGCTGGTTACCTGGTTGCTGGTTGGTGGATCATGGAGGGCAGGTATCACCTTCAGTGTCACCGAGTCACGGCACTTAGCCACTTCCTCATGCAGTCCCTGAAGATTTGCCACCTTGGAAACGGAAAAAGGAAATATGATTCTGAGTTTTATAAGTACGATACAGTTTGAAAAATTAAGGGCTTGATTCTGAAATTCCATACTGTCGTTCATATTTCCATAAATTGTAATTTGACATAATTCAGCTATTTTCAGAAATTCCTAAACTACCTTATCTAATACCTTCACTAATTTATTTTGACCCTTTTTCCTTTTTTGAATCATAGCAAATAACTTATACTGTACAGGTACAACACTTGTTTCTACAAAAAACATTGCAAAAGAATTAAATAGGTTTCCATAACTTACCTTAACTCCATTGACTTCACAAATGGCATCACCAACATGTAGGAGACCTTGTCTGTCAATGGTGCCACCTGCCATTATTCTGGCAATGACCATGTAACCATTTTCATCCTCTCGCACTGTCAGCCCCAAGGGTTCATCTGGTCTTTTTCGGAGGCCCACCATTCTAATGGCGTCCACCGGATACCCATTTTCCTCTGGCATGAATGTGACGTTCTCGTGGCAGCCGTTTACAGAGTTGTAACCGTTGCTTGATGTGCTTGCGTCCCCTGTGTGTCGCCGATCTGCTATGGTGTCATGGGTTTCTAAAAGTGCCTGAAAAACCATAACAAATTAATTGACAAGATACTCAAAGTAAAAACAATTTACCATGAACTACAGTAATAGAAGTAAACAATGGAAGAAATGTTGAGTGATTACTACGGTAGTAGAAAACTTGAGAAATGCTGACAAGGCGAGTCGTGAGAAGTGTAAGGAAGAATGTGTGTGCGTGTGTGCAATCTACTGTGCCATGTAAAAGAGGTAATGGATATAATTCATTAATAAAGATAAACATTAACAGTTTGGAAAGATATTTGTAAATATTGTATTGACAATTAAAATATTAATAAAAAGTTAGTAAACTGATGTGAAAATTAATAAAAATATTAATAACTAAAAAATTGCCACAGCAAAAGAAGAATTATTTATTCTACTGGATGTACTGTATTAAAGAAAATAATAAATGAATTTCAGGAAAATTTTGTACTGTACTTCTACAGAATGAATAGCAGAATAAAGAAATCATTTAACTGCAAAATACTGTACCAGTAGGGTAAATTTTATTGGGGAATTAAACTTTAAAGTTTCATGGAGAAAAATTCAGTTACTGTATGCAGAAAGTTTTAGAATATCAGGAATATGAATGAGAAAATGGATTGGCTGATAAAATCTTCTCAAAAACAGAGATGGATGTGTAGGATTGAGAACATCTAATTAAAGCTTTGACTCTTAACAAGAAGAAAACGAGTGAAAGGAACAGATGAGTATAACAGAGAACAGACCGACTGCCCAACCACCTAGTACAGGTAACTGACGATCAGTAAAAAGGATAAATTAAAGAGAAAAAAATAAAGAAACTTTGTAGGGAGAAAGTTTATCTCACTCTACTGAGAAGGATACACTTCTCACTAAAAAGGAAGAATGATACATTACTTTTCATCAAGCTGAAATCCTGAGAGAAAGAAGGGCTGAGAATCAACCTGATACAAAACTTAGAGGGTAAGTCAGAAGTATCAGCAATTTGTCTGTCTTTTTTTCAGAATTGTCTACACTGCTGACTGCACTGAGTGTACAGATAACCACTTTGTGGTATTCATACCCTTACATGCTATTGTCCAGTTGTGCTTTAATCATAGCTACACCACTTTTGTTTTGGACTAAAAAAGAGCAGCATGCTGTCACTTTTTTTTTTTTTGCAGGCTTCGGGCATAAAATGCGCTGACATTCATAGAGTATCTGTACAGTATGATGCTCAAGTTTTGCCACAGTGGAGCATGTACAAATGAATCAAAATGTTAAAAGATTTGGATAACATATTTGTTGATATAAATCATTCAGGGATGTCGTCCACATTGATCAATGGCATTCAAATTGAACAAGCACATACAATAGTTCTAAATGACAGGAGGGTAATGCTCATACAAGTTCTAAGACACCTTGAAGTAAGTTACCATTTCAAACCTAAAGGCAAATGGCAGAGCATACAGTAGAAACACACGATGTCTCCTCCTTCAAAGAGGTTCACAAATCAGTGATTAGCTGATAAATATACACAGCAGTTGATTATCACTGAATTGGGCCATTAACAGAAGCTCTGACAGGCCATTGATTTGCCAATGATGACGAGGTGGAGGAGGCAGCGCAGTCAATGACCATTCTTTCTGATGATACAGGTATACAAAATCTTTTGCACCACTAGACCAAGTTTGGTGAAAAGCGGTGTGATTACAGTGTACATGGAAAAATTACTTCCCAATCTTGTATTGTACAGGTAAAATGTATATGGGAAATAAAAATGAAACAATGCAGACAGGTTTATACTTTCCCTCGTCCACATTAAAATATGACATCTTGATTGGAAGGAGAAAAGAGATATCATAAATCAAATACTGTATAACATATCTGTACCTTCTTTTTCAAGAGTTGTACATATTATAACACATAAAAGAGATGACATACTTCCCAAGACACAATAGAGAATACATTGAAAGAAAATCATGTTATACAGGAGAGGAAGAATGAAACCATCATGACTAAAACGAGGAAAACCAAAAGGATGTGTTGTAATTCCAACCAGAAGAGTAAATGATGTATAGGTTTAAGTGTAAGTAATTGAAAAAGCAACTCCACCATTAATATCCATAAAGATACATACGTTACTGAGCTAAGGACACCGTCCTTAATGAAAGTCCACGGTGGAGATTCCATGAAGAACTACTGTAGTTGAGGGTGTGCTTAAAAAAGAAGGTTTACTTACTGTGTTCTATACATACTGTAATTGGTCAAATATCAATTGTTGTCAATGAAAATGAATAAAACATGGTATACAAGTAATAGATATTGAATTACAGGTACTGGCCACATAAAATGTAATAAAAGAAAATATAATGAAAAATTAATGGGAGTACTGCATAAGGGATAAAGTACAAGGTACCAACTGGAACCTCTAGAAGCATGGTAAACATAGGATATTAACCAAAATACTTTAAATACAGACCTCTATGTTTTCTTTACAAATAAAAATTAAATACAGTTTCTTATATTATTTCTATCACAAATGTTTCATGAACTGTATATCCAACTTATATTCTAGTCATAGAAATAATAACAACTATACTGCAAGGTTAGATCTACATTCAGTACTGTACTTGGAAAGTTCTTGTGTCAGTTAACTATACAAAATACAAATTATATCAGCAAATGCTGGAGGCATTAGCAAGCCTGCGTTACCAATCACAAAGCCCATGTACCCACTCAAGCAACTCTATGAAGACTTGATTTATGTAGTTAAGGTACTCTATGCATCAGGCCACATTCAAGAGATAACTCACAACATGCATCACACAATAGTACACTATGCTAATAATAGAACCAATCTAACATCTCAACATATTAACTCCTCCACAATTTGGCATTCCTGATTTCTGAATACATGTAACTCCTAAACATTTTGGCAGGACAGAACACTAAACCACCAGGTATTCATGGCTAACCTAAGCAAGCATGGAAAATGGCCATAAAACAGTGATGATGAGGAATCAATAATACTGTACTGCATTGTACATAGTACTTTATCTTCTTCACCACTTCTCAGCTTAATAGGTGATATTTAATTACATTTATAACATACAGTAAAGTATTTGTAATGCATTTAATTCAATATAATTAGTGTATACAGTAATTGGATTTAGATTAAAAAATCTGGCACCCTAATTCATGAAAGATTTACCCAGTACTGTACTTGCAGAAAGATTTATGAGCACATAAAGTTGGTGACTCCCAATCCAAGTACAGGTACTGTACTGTGGGTTGAATTCCTACTAACACTGCACTCTTGTGGTTAATTGTGTAAACACTTGTCTTCAAATATTCCTCAAGATATATGTTACTCATTTATTTATTCACTGTACGGTATTTTCAGATATTTACTGTAGTTTGTGGATTTGGACATACTGTACAGTACTATAATTGCAAATTTCTGTTTATTTTGGAATCCTCCCAAATTTGGAAAGGCTTAAGCCCCTATCATTCTGATTTGCATACTTAAACCCCTTATATTCCAATTCTGAGAGAAAAATATAATTGGCTTACCGATTTGGCCAAAATCTCGACCTCTGAGATTTTGTTCAAAATCTTAGTAGGCACTCCTGAGCATACTGATTTCGAATCTATGCATGCAAAATTATTGGACATGAGAAAATAATAATAATAATAATAATAATAATAATAATATATAAATAAAATACAGTACAGTACTGTAATTCACATTTTTTCTGAGAAAAAAAAAAGAAAAAAGAAAATCACATTTATGAGCTTTTGTATTTTCAGATTTCAAAACTTCATGGTCTTTCCCAACTAGAAAAGTAATAAGAAAGGTTAGATTAACACTTACATATTTTGGTATTGTAGCTTTTTTATACTTCTAGAGCAGTGGTGTCAAACTCAAAACCTTTCGAGGGCCAATACTTATTTTATTTACCCTCCTCAGGGCCAACACAAGTGCTATATCACATACTTGCAAGATTGAAGTTTTCAGCTTCACACATTGCCTTACCTGGCTTACCAAGAATAACTCATTTGGGTTTGTCTGAACTTAAGTATGCAAATTTTTTTGCTTAATAACCATGATTAACACTAATACTGTAATAGGATAGCAAAAGGCATATACTGTACTACAGTATATGCATTATTTTGCGGCTACAACTTGTTATAGAATTCCATTTGTGTATTGAAACTTAAGAGCTCAATATAAATTCAATTATTGCCACAATGATGCAAAGATCATTTCGGAATTTACTGACTCAATCATATCTGAATTTTTTCCTTCATATTTATTTCTATCAAATTTCACGGGCTGATAAATTTTACCGTCATCCTGCGAGCCACACCTGACCATTCCAAGGGCCACAATTGGCCCGCAGGCCATGAGTTTGACATCCCCGTTCTAGAGAATATCACTGAAATCGCTAGTGGCGGCTAAATAACCAAAATCACATATATGTGTTAATAAATTTGAGTTACCTATACAGTACTGAGCTGTATTGTACAGGTACTACATTACCTCAAAGCAAAACTATTCATCACAAAATAGTCTCAGACTCAAGATTTTTTTTGAGTGAGTGTCAAAGTGACCAACTGTGGTTTACGATAATACTACCTCTTAAGCTTCACTGGTTCCTTCATTATATGTAAATAACAAATTTGCAAAAAAATATATTGAGACATTAGATTGTTAAAGAAAGATCAGGCATTGTAAAATGCAGTACACTCCAAAAGTCATGCGAAGACAGTACACCAAAATATATTGTTTAATTTGGGAAGATGAATACCTTCTCTGCAATACAGTACTGGTAACTGTATCTGTGAAGGAATTGGAGAGAATGATTACCGTGCATTTGAAAGATGTGTAGAAATAGACACGATAGGGAGGTGAGGGTATACAGTACTTTGTCTTCACCCCACCAATGGCATCTTCCATTTTTTTCTTTTTTATCCTGTGCTTTAGGATATGGATCTACAGTATACCTCTGAAGTGGTAGAGCAAAGAAATGAAGTATGTACAGTATGTGAGTAGGGTTTCTTGACACACTGTATCATGTTATGTGGGATTGGTTCTCCGGACCTGTAAAACTGTTCTAAAAAATAACTTTTTTTACTGGTTTAAGCAAACTGGACAGCTCCTTCATAAAATAATACTGTAATCATAATATAAGCAGCTAATATGTTAGGTACTTGAAACACAAGAGAAAAATAAAATTCATAACAATGGCAATTTCTGCCTGAAATGACTGCTCAAAGAGGCCATTCTTGATGTCCAGGTACAGGATAATTGAGGAATGGGAATACAGTAATGCACTTTTTAGATGAAGGCATTCATATTTCAGTATAAGGTGCATAGTTGTAATACATGCAAATATAGTACATGCAAAACTCAATAGCAATTAATGCACAGAAATATGAAATTAATGGATATGTATGAAAGGGGCATTTAGGATTCATACGAGGTTATAGTAAAATAAAGTACTGTACTGTACTGTACTGTACTGTACTGTACAGTACAGTACCTGTACTGTAAAATGAGGCTTTTTCAAAGAAGAGGATGCTAATTAATCTGCAGAGGATATAAAAAAATATTAAAATATGTAATAGGAGCATTCCTTTAGCAGTGAAAAACAAAGAAGATATTGGAGAAAAAGACCAAACATGTGGATTAATCAAAAGGTTCGTATTTTGTTATGAATAAAATTTAAATATCGGGTTTAAATATTGTTTGCCTTTCATGTCACTCTTTCTGACAATGTATTTCATATGTTACCATTTACCTAACTCTTTTTTTTACAGACATGTGGTTGAAGCATGATGACAGAAAACCACAAAATAAAAAAACAGATGTACTATACGAGCTGTTATCAAATACGGTAGTGTGCATCAAGTCAAAGGGCATTTCTCCACAGATAGTGCATAGAGATGACCTTTAAGCAACAGATATTAAGGGACACTGCTGCTGCTCATTCCACTGCTGTTGAATGGTGTACAAAGAAAACAACTAAGAACATCAACAGCACTTCTGAAATTGTTCCATAAAAGTCAAATGATCTTCTCATCCTGGTTATAACCCCAATGAAATGACACTCAAACTATCTTTGCCTCCCAGGAAATTTCATGTTGTTCCCTTAGCAGGCAAACGGCCATTTTTTTTAAACATCTGAGACATTAAGTCCGAAGAGGAATCCCGAACATCGGGTTAGTTTAAAGCGACCTGAGAAATGGATTCATCAATGCTGTTATTTGAGTTTGACAAATTCATTTGTCGGGTTACATAAGAGTAACTCGGTGTTGAGGATTCCTCTTTGGACTTGCTACACCGAATGTATAAAAAATGGGTGAGTCATTGTCATCCATTACCAAAAATGCTGAAGGAGTTGTGCTTGCTCCTTACCTAGAGAACGGAGTTAATGGCAACTCTACTTCAGTGGACAGGTATTGTGCAAATTTAAAAGGAAAACTGCATTAGGCAATCCAGGAAAAAGTGGAAAGTACCTGTAGTGACATGGTGTACCATTTCACCAAAACAACCCACCCAACCACAGGTGAACTGCTTGAATACCTGCCCTAGTCACAAGACCTTGTCCCCCGTGATTTTTGCTTGTTCTCTGCCCACTCGAAAAACATTGAGAATGGAGCTTTACTGATGACCAACACATGTTCTCCTGCGAATGTTCTTTTAAGAATACAGTAGCATACAAGCTCTGGAGCACTCCATGTGTATTTCAATTCAAGGAAATTAAAAAAAAAAATACAGAACTGTATAAATAAATACCGGTAATTTAGATATATACAGTCTTTCACTTACAAAATATGAACTTTTTGATCAACTCATAAGAATTTAAGATTTCATCTTACAAGAAGTCTATTCTTCGTCACTTAAACGAGACACCTTTCATGACAGAGGTTAAGATCATTTGGCCATGCAGACACATAAAGTCCAATAACTCAGAAGTACTCAAAATGAAACACAACAGTACTCAACATGGGCTACAGACAACATGTGATGGTCCGCGGGCTTACATAACGCCAGACTGAGCACACGCCAGAGGCCATACCAGCAGGTGAGGCCGATGAAGTAGATCTGCAAGTTCTTGTGAAGGAGCACTCGTTGATCCTTCACACAACTGACGAATTTGAGAGGTAAGTTTGGTGTTGCCCGAGGACACAGGTTCCACTACTCCCACACCGTCCTCTAAAGTGTCTTGAACCTGAAGAGCACACATCATTACAGAATTTTATACAACTGAAAATTAAGACATTTTGTTATTACAAAAATATAAATAGGTTCTTTATTATTACAGAACTGTATTGAATATGACAATTTATGCATATGTTTTGGAGGCAATAACACAGTACAGTACTGTTATACCACAATGTATCACACAAATATACTAACAAAATAAATAGATAGTTCTGAGTTACAAACATATTGTAGTTCCATACTCAGTATAGGGTACAGTAATTTATAAAATAAAATTATTACACATTGAAATAAATAATAAAAATAATAGTGTAAAATATAATAATAAAAAAGAATGAATTTAAATAAATATACGTAATAAATAATAAGAACGAATATGATATTGTACTGAGTTTCCCCAGGTTTTATTGACATGAATCTACCCTTCCCAACTCTAAAAATGCATACCTGTATATGTACTGTACAAAGATAAGTTGTATACTGTATTAAAAATACTATACACTTACAGTACTGTAGTCAAATTATTACTATTAGTCCTTATCACCTTCATATGTTTCTGCTTAATTAGATTTGCTATGGCTCCCAGATTCTACAGGGAGGTACTACCGCCTGGGAAGATATTGGAAGAATAATGTGTTGTCTGATGGTAGACCCTGTTGCCATATGGCATCAAAAAAATTGTGACCAAGTCCCAAGTTCCTAATCTGACTGACTTTCCACCTCATTTACACAAAATTACAGGGTCTCAATTGATTCTCTTACTTTGCCTACACAACTACACACCTGGGGCGTACCAACGGTAAGGAGGCGTATCATATGTCCCAACGGGATGAAGAAACTGCATAATTTGAGACTGAATGTGAGAAGGACCTAGGTGTGTATGTTGACAATGAACTGAAGTTCTCGGGCCATTGCGAGAAGAAGGTAAACCAGGCAAATAAATTATTGGGTTTTATAAGAAGGTCATTCAGATATCTAGACGGTCAGTCCCTCGTTACGATCTTCAAGAGTGAAGTGCTTCCCCATCTAGTCCCGAGGTATGCTAGGGAATGCCAGTTGGTTGAATAAATAGATGTGCTTGTAGGTTGTTTCATTGTAGTTCGTCATACGCCAAGATTAATATTGACATTATTCTGGTGGGTGTGTAGTGGCTTTCTCCCCTACAAACGCTGTTTGTCGCTGAGTAGCCAATCCCGCGAATTCCCCAGTGTATGCCTCGTGGTCTAGGTCAACCAGCGCCGCCTTACATGACGGAGGTCAACTACTAAGCCACGCCTACCTCCGCTATTTAAGACCTGACCTCGTGGTGACCACCCTCTTTCTACCTACACCAACCAGCCAGCGACACCTCCTCCTCCGCCGCTGCCTGGCAGTCCTCGCTCCCGCCAGCGAGCATGGCGACCCACAAGCTGTCCTCCTCTGAGCATCCTCACCAACCAACTCTCTTCTTCGAGCTATAGCAGCAGCAAGCTACACCACCACCTCCTCCTACTCCTACTCCTGCCTGGCGGTCCTCGCTCCCGCCGGCAAGCATGGCGACCCACAAGCTGTCCTCCTCTGAGCATCCTCACCAACCAGCTCTCTCTACATCACGCTTGTAACCATGCTGCCACTTCCCAGCACCAAGCTGCATTGTACATCCAATACAACATGTATACAGAGAGCACATTGTGAGTTTCCTTTCTCCATCCCATACCCCACAGGTGTGTCTCATAAGAAGAATGCTTTAATTGTAGGAAAAATCTAAGTATTCACAGACTGCTTCAATCTTTTTCTGTTAAATGCCAAGAAACATTTACATTTTACTTAAAAAAAATATTAAGATGGATTTCTTTAGTAAATGGGGAAAAGATTGTGATCGTAAACTGAAAATATCGTAAGGTGAACGCGACAATAAACTGTTTCACCGTCTGTGCTCATATAATATTAACATTACTTTTGGGTTAGGTAGTATATAAATTTTGGTGGGTTAGCCCACAGAAAAATAACCTAAATCGTAATGCGGCCCATGACTGAGGAAAGATTGCCCATGCCTGACCTAAAGTATTAACAGTAATGCAGAAATGTCTATTTTTTTTATTTGTAATAAAATATATGCGTATGTATCTAGGAATCGGTAAGGTTAAGTATGAGGAAACCGTTAGCCAGGGACAAATGACTGCTGGACAGAAGATAAAACTTTTATGCAGTCCTGTGCCCGTAGACATCAAATTAATTTGCGCTGTTGATGGAACGGTCTACCTTGGGTATTGGGTTCCGTTGGCAACGCTGCAAACGTTGCCTACAAATTTATATGAATGTGCCTTTTTTTAAATATTTAACTGGGGCTACAAAAAATTGCCACGGATTTAAAACAAATCATAAACCCTTTGAAGTTTGTGAATTAGTGTCGTGCTTTGGTATTTTATTCTGGCAAACGGCACAACCCCTACCACTCAATGGGTTAATATGGTATAGGCAGTATATTACGCCAATTATACGATGTTATTAAAGTAGTACAAAACTTTAAACCATAACATTCCTTATTCGAAATGTGTTTAGCCGCAAGATACTGCACGTGAGGTGGAATAACACCTCGGCTATTTAGTCTCGTGCCTGTAGTCGCTCAATTTGTAGTGTGGATGAAAACTATGTGGGATCACACAAAAACTAACACGAAATAGGAAGAACACCATCAACAGCACAACTAGACTTTCATAATTGTCCAGATGGCGCACATCACAAAGGCATACAATGAACATTACGAGTGCAATTTTTCAGTGTTAAATATCCAACTTCATTTAAGTTCGTAGATTTCTTACCTTTCTATTAATAACAATCAGTCTGGCCTTTTCCTCAAACATATTTTCTAGATCCGGAGAATTCATCTTATTATATATTCTTATAACTGGAAGACACTTAACACCTTGTTCTTGTCTATTGAGTTGCAGTACTAAGCACAGTTCTAAGTTTTCATCTTACTTCCCCACTCCAAAGAAGTGTAAGAAACAGTGACCATAACATATCCCAACCTGGTACAAACCCTGAACGATACGTCGAGTTGGTGTTGGTGCTCGTTGTCATGGTGACGGACAACATGGGGGCGGGCTGGCCTAGTAATCTACGAGTACTCACAGTCACAGCCTGAGCGTATGGAAATTACATACACTAAAATGGAAGTTACATCGAAAGGACATGGATATAAAGAGCTCAGTGAAGATAAAAAGAAAAGTACACAAAAGGAGATGAAAAGATGTGGAGAGAGGACGGGAAGGAGTGACATGAAGTGAGGTTCTTGGGAAAAGGAAGCGTGACGAAGACAATAACGAGGTACAAAGAAACTTCCTCATAACAAAGTAATTAAAACGCTATCACCTCATCACGGCGGTGTATTCAAGAAGATATACAGGGCTATGAAACAATAGGCTACATATTCTGTGTTTTTTTTGCGCAACGGTTATTTTTAATAAAGCATCTAGATTCTAGAGTAACAATGTGTGTGTGTGTGTGTGTGTGTGTCCCATTTTCACAAGTCTGAGGTCACACAGTATATGACAGTATAACAGTATGTCATGTACAACCACCCATTCCAAAATCCACTAAATTTCAGACACCACTTTTCAGTCCTGTTTACCTGAGACACATTACACAAAATGTTCAACGATTTTTTTCACTCCACAAAATAATCACCATTACAGGGCCTTCACCTTGCATTACCTTTGTACACGAGTATTTGTGAGTTTCAGGGAACGGTTTGGAGAAACGAAATAAGTGCTCATCCACACCTGAGTTACCCCATCTCCTTTACCCCCGTTATGACTCATGCACATAACACATGCTGGCTCGCATATACACGTGCTATACAGACATGCACCTGCATGGTAACACGTGTTGAGAGTAGATGTCAAAATCACATCTATTCTCGATTTTTATAATTATGAAATTTTGAAGACCTCAATTTAGATGAAGGCTCAATGTTATGAAACCAGAAATATAATCCCTCAAAATACACAACTGGTAAATGAAATACCACTTGCTTCAAATTACCGACTGTATAATACTATATAGTGTGACCTTTGCGGTTGTATAATGTTAAGTAATAATGTCAAGTTTAATGCTCATGACAATTTATTTCAAACTGTTTTGTAATACTGTATATACTGTACAAAATATCCTGGTCGTGAGATGGGTTAGTATTTTTGGCAATTTTTACATTTCATTAAGTCTTGAACGGAATTCGTGGGTGGAATTCCCTGATACAAAATATCTTTAATATTTTGACAATAACAGTGAACATAAATAATTTTCATAAATCCAATAAAACATTTATTAAACATGTTAAGAATACTTTACTTCAATGAGAAATCACCGGTTATAAAGTGTTCCACAAGGAGTGTGCAAAAGATAACTGTATATCACAGTTAAGGTTTAGGCCAGTAGCAGGACCATTATAAATTTGAGGTAATATATTCCCAACATGAGTTGTCTGACTTACATGAATTGCAAAATTAAGGCATTATGCACTTCTCTCAGCTGTTAAATATACAAAATTAATTACAGCAGCATGTAATGCATGAGCTGCAACAATTTTAAGTGGTACAACACAATATTACTCTCAACTCACCTCATCGTAGCATTCAGTAGCGAAGGCTTCCTCCGGGTCTTTTATTATCATGTACAACACATTGTCCGTCTCCAGCACCACACTCAACATGGCATCACGTGGGGTGGGACTTTCAACTGAGAGTCCTCTCCGTGTTCACACACAAAATTAGTTCATTGTCTTAATCACTTTAAGATAAAAACATTACTATGTAATATGAAAAAACAGGAAGTCTGATAAAGGAAACCAGCAAATATGTGACCTCTGAACCCTGAAAAGGCTGCACCAGCCAATTAATGAGCCAGACCACTGCACCGCACCATCCAGTGCAGCAGTCATCAATAATTATCAGAGTGGCATCACTACAAGTTATAATCTACGGGTGTGCCTTTTACGATCACAACTATATATAGGTTTTGCCCCAGCTTATGTAATCATTTGACAACATAGGAAACCTTATACGTGTAAATCTTCCCATTTTTACTCATATCCAGCTAGTGGCTATGGCTTCCCAAAATTCGATTAAGTGGCAGGCCTATCTAAGGCCTCTTATCATTAAATCATTAGCCAACGGTGTATCAAACCTAATGGAAAAATAATATTTTTATTTTTCAGATGCGTTCCCGTGGACAATCACGTTCTTAAGACATCAGTAATTGCAGTACTGTACGTTAGTTGTGATGCGTTATTGTCTCAGCATTGGGAAAATATTTTATTTCTTAAGGATAAACACCCAGATTCGTTGACTTGGTCAATATCAGGGATATTTCAGTGAGTACGAAAGTCAACACAAGAAACTGAGGGACTCCATCGGTCTCTCACATCAGAGATAACATCCACGTAAGAAACTTAGAAGACATTAACAGTATCACACTTATAGAAGGCCGACATCAAAGCAAGCAATGGGGAACTCTATTATTGCTTCAGTTATTACGAACATCAACGCAGCACATCACCTACATTAAAACACCAACAAGAAATTATTGACATTAGGGACATTATCGTCACAGTAAACTGGAGCATTAGAAATATCTCACGTACAAATAAGTTAAACTCACAGATCAGACCAACAGATTCCACGATAGCCTTAATAACCTTTTAAAATAACTATTCAAAATTCAGTTGCTCGTCGACTTACAGTATACAACACAAGAGAAATATTCATTGGTGTAATAAGTACGAATACTTCATAACTTAATTTCCGAATTACCACACACACACACACACACTACCCAAGATATGCATTTTCTCTTGGCCTTGAGTTTTTACATCATTAGGCTGTGAGGTGGAGCAGCTGAAATATCAAGCAATAAAGCAATACCTCTGAACACGACCACTGAGTCAGAGAGCTACACGTAAAGCCACAGATTAGACCACTGTCTCTTACCAACCCACGTGTTCAATGTCTCAGCTTTCAATCACAAACATTAAAAAAAATCAAAGAAGGAGGAACGTGAGTTGAGCTGGGGTTGACACTGGCGAATGTATGAAATAAGTTACTCCATCTATAGTTCTAAACGATGGTTGAACGATGCAGCCAACTGGTGAACATTCCACCACAGCTGGCCTAGTCTCGCATATGTGTAGGAGCGGCAGTTGCTTCACACACCAGCACTGCACACTACCCCCCACCTCGCGCAGAGTGACACTCGTCTGGCGCAGCTGTGGTCAACACGGCCATAAGTTACTCACAGCTATGGTCGCCAACTCACTTGCAAAGCTAATCTGTTGCCCTGTATTGATTTATTTACTGAACACTTCGCACAGGGAAGTAATAACATCAAGGAGGCCGACTTCACAGGTATTTCATTCAGTTTCGCAAAAATTCTGTGAACACAACGGCTAAGTTTTTAGAATTTGCCAAGTTTTCAATTGGAATTAAGTTTGGATTGCCCATTTATGTTTATCACTGCAATACAAATTTCTATATCACTCGGTACCACGCACGAAGAAACGACTAAGTGTATTTGTATTCAGTAATGAGTCCTACACAGCGAAGCATAGAAGTGTGTGACAGCACAAGCAACAGAAGTCTGCTGCCAAGAGACACACTCTCCCCCTGAAGCCATCTAAGGTAAATGTCTCAGGTCAGGAGAACCGGCACGCATCACTACACTCAGGGTGTATTTTTCAACCCAATGATCCCCTCCACACCACTAGCGTCCTCTGCAACCTTTGAAGGATGTGGCCGGTATCCACCACACGTCCCCTTGCCCCTCCTGGCAGAGTCCAGGGTGGCAGGTCGTGTGCCTGAACTTGCTCACATTGCAGACAAGCTGCATCACATGGTCCTGGTTAGGTTGTCGGCATCACCACCACTCCCCGACCTGTTATCTTGGTACAGTGACTTCGCGCTTGCAGTTTAAAGGTTACACAGCACAGTTCAATATACACATATATTAAAATTTTCTGTTTACTATTCATTTCTATGCAGAACATTATCAGAGTTAATGGTGCAAACATGTCCAAGAGGCAGTGGGGTCGGTAAAGTGCGCCTGGTGTGTGGGCCAGTGGTGGACTAAGAGGTCCTGGCGGTGGTGTTGGCCTCGCGGGTACACACTGGCCTTACTCTCCCTCCCCACACTGGCCACACCAAAGGGCAAGTCCACCAACTACTTCCCTTGTCTGAATATAATACCATCCAACACCCCTCTCTAAGGCCAGCTTGCTCCTTGTCTAGTACGTGTTCGTCGTTCCTAACACACCAGTCACTTAACCCATCAAAGCAACAGAGTAAATAATGCACCAATTCTCAGTTATCGAGATAAAATTACCCCGACTTATCAATAGACCCAACAACCTTATTGATGTAGGTGGCTCAGCACTGTTCTCGCTCAACATGGTCACAGTTTCTCAGTGACTAATATAAATGCAATGTGGCGCATCAGGAGCGAGGAGGACGCTTGACCTCTCCGACGCGTGACCAGAGAGATGAAAATCCGACTCAGGTGCCACGAGCAGGCGTCCTAGCCGGCCTGTGATCACACTGACGATTATGCTTTCACGGGTTAGATTTGTCCTTCCACCTCCAGGTTCCTCATCCATACTAGAGTCGGCGTCACTTTCTCACTCGTAAATTCATACTCATTCGCTTCCTTGTTCTAACTCAATTACTCATTAACAACACCATCCTTACATCCACACTTATCAGCACCTCATCCCTACACCCATTATCACCGCCTGACCTCATAACCATCGATAACATTAAATTATATTCTTTCATTACCAGTTTGCCTTCTTCTCTTCCCATATATCTGTATTTCCTTATCGCTCTATCCCCGACTACACTGCCCACGCCAAGCTGGAGCAGCCTTACCGACATCACCTGACAGGCATATGATAAACTTTTGTCTATTTGTTTACTTGGGACGTGGCAACTGTTTCGCCTGTTGGACTGCAAGAATAAAATCTAAGGGTCTTCGGGTGACCTGGAACACCCTATTATTTCTCCTGATAATGAGACACCCTAATGTTAACCTAAACTAACCCAACCCAACCTAGTCTTACTCCACATTTACCATCAGGTGATATAAGCCGGGGTTCCTAGTTCTCTCATGTAGGTTATAGGTTCAGCTGGAACAGTTCTCATATATACCTAGCTGCGGTGATCCCAAAGTGTACAATAAAGAAAGTGCGTGCCTCTCTTTGCAGCTGTGGTGATTGAGAACACTACAAGCGGGTCGCAGCTCACATTTAGATCAGAGGAATCACTAAAAACTAGACGTGTGACTGCTGACAGCCTCTTGTCTACCTCCACCTTCTCTGATGTCTTAAAGGACTTAAACCATGGTGACCTTGGATTAACCTAAAATCCTAGATAATCAGTCTGCTCCAAAACTCAAGCTGGTGAACCTTTCCTATAAGCTTATATTGATGTGGTCTTACTAATGTGTTGAAAAGAAAATGGCTGAACAAAATAAAGGAAACATATAAGCAAACAAAATTTACCGAGGGAGACTAATAAGATGAAAAGGTGAAAAGAACTGTGCACTAAAAGCCTGAACCTCTCCCATCATTCTGCATGACCTCCATACACACACAGTCACTCGGTGAGGCTACAAGCTGGTGTTTCCACATCACCAACGTCCAAGCTGAGGCACGTGACGCAGAATACGGCACCATCATCTCTCAACACCCCCAGGCATACCCTCCGACTTGAGCAAGGCCACCCACATAACAGGGAAGTTGACAATATCCTCCACACCACTTTTCTAGGGTCCTATCACTCACTTTCAGAAATAGCCAGATGTTTGGGTCTCCACATTCGGCCAGGGGTCATCTGTCATTAAGCTATTGTTTTAATACTCTGTGTAAGGAAGACCGTGGACATAATTAATTTGAGGGCAATTTCTACGTCACTTTAATCGCCATCTTTATCTCGCAGATTAAATAAGGCAGTTAAAGGGTTCCAAATCCACTTAGATAAAAGGAAAATGTGTCTATACGATATCTTGGGCGACAGGTAAAGGAGAACTGCCCAAACCAGGAGGACCTGTTGCTACCCCACCCCCTCTCTTATTATCCCCTGGGCGGCACCATACATAAAATCTCACGCCCCACTTACTCGCATATCCACACCGCGGTCAAAGTTAAATTTACGGAGGAAATTCACTGTAAATGCACCGCACCTGGTTCAGAATACTGTAGTGTGTCATACCCATGTTAATGTACTGAACTGTCATTGCATAATCAGGCTTAACTCGCCTAAATTTGCTCTGGTTTCGCTTCATATTGAAAAGTCATTAAAATTCATGAAACGGAATACCAAAGTTAAACAATGTCCGCAGCTAATATGAGGTAAGGTATTGTTGAGGCGTGAGAGAGAGAGAGAGAGAGAGAGAGAGAGAGAGAGAGAGAGAGAGAGAGAGAGAGTGTGTGAACCCAGTTCATGGGCGGGACCCTCAAGACGCTAGCCTGAAGGCAACATTCCTTCACAATCTGTCTCCCCCCCTCACTACCTGCTGGAGACACACTGTTACTCCACTATCTACTGGACACACTGGTACCCAGTTCAGGCTCCTCCCTCTGCTGGGTATATCCACCACTAAAGTGAGTCTTGTACTAAAACCTACAACTGGGTGAGGCTGTGTACCATGGTGGTGTCTAGGTTCCTAACTTTCAGTGTACTCCAGGACCAGTCTGTCATAACCGTGTCTAGTTTAAACTGAAATTAACCAGAAAGGTACTGTATGTATTTGTTAGAGTGTAAATAACGAATTAGTTATTATATTTTTAGTACAGAAATATTAGCTCTTACCGCCATCGTCTTACCAAGAAGTTAAAAAAAATTGCTTATCGTTGACACTTCAAAGGTGAAATTACACACTAAGGGTTGACGCCGCACAAATAGAACTAGATTACAGTATTTCACATCACACTGGTAACACCGCATACATTACACCTTCACCTCCCTTCTCCGGCCAGGTCAGTACAGTACACAGTCGCTCAAGGTCAGGCTCGTGGCTTCGACAGGACTTTCTGACCTGCCCTACAGATGTCTAATAAAGTTTTTGTTTCGTCACCCTAGCCAGCATATGGCCTTTCCCAAGTACTTTCACAATGTAATTACTTTTCCCCAGCAGTCTGTGCGGGTTTTAATTAAGAGCGAGGGCACACAGTGGTCGTGAAAAGTAGGAAAGAAGTGTTACTGAATCACCAACACCACCTTCTTTCTCCTCCAGGGTCCTACAAGACCTCCCCGGCGCACCCTACCAACCGCATCAATTAAATTCACTTCCTATCTTCCATATTAAGTTCCCAACCAACCCAATTCCCCAGGGTCAACAACATTCAAATTACCACAATCTTCCTCACCACCACAACACTTCCCAGCAAACAGCATCACCTTATAACTACCGTAATCACTCAGAACTCCCCGCTTAGCAGCCTCTTAGCCTCTGGGGCACTACATTCCGCTTCAGAAGGTTCACGTGTAATGTCCCCAATATAGCGTGTGATCCTCCAGCTTCAGGTTGTGGAAGACGTTTACCAGGGTGCGAGACCTCCGCCTGGAAGCCTTGTAATACCTCCATACACAACCCCCTTCCTATTGGCCTCACTCTCACGTGTCAGGCATACTATTATTATTGCTACTGCTGCTACTATTACTAGTACCACTGTAATGGTCTCTGGTCTGAGTGATTGGAAGGGGGTAAGGAAGAGGATTATTTTCCCGTTCACACACACACACACACACACACACACACACACACACACACACACACACACACACACACACACACACACACCTAAGCTTCTATTTATATCTTAACTTTATTAATCTAAAACTACTCTCCATCACTTCGCGGTCTTACTAATTTGATAGTGAGATTTTAATTGCGATCAGTATCTTTGTTCAGTCAGGATGGGGTCAGTAGGTACTTCTGCCATGCAGTAGCTTGTCTCAGGAAGTTCCAGGCAGTGACAACCACCACCATGATCCTGTCTACCTTGAAGCCTCATATCTGTCTCTCCGCCACCTCAGGTTCCCTCACTCGCTCCCTTCACCACCTTACTGCACCTCACTCTCTTCCACCACTAGATTCCTCCTCCTCCTCCACCATCACCATCAACGATACCTCACTTCTTTTTTTTCCTCCCCACCATTCACCTTGTGTGTGTGTGTACCTGAGGCTCACCACGTAGGAGCGTCCACTGTGAACAATAAGAGAGAAAACTCCACGACAGTGTAAGTGGAGGCCCAGCGATCACCTGCCTCCTCCTCCTCCTCTTCCACCATATTGAAGTCAACCGTGAACACCACAAGTCACCTGAATTTGGTAAATTTTTCACCTAAAAATCAACAATATAAACCTAATCAAATATTATATACAGGTAATTCGTGAATCTCCTGAAGAATCTCCACTCTAGGTTATTTCACCGTAAGATTAACCACTGTAACACTATTTGAGGGAATGATGTTAGGTTAGGTTAGCGTTGGGGTAGAGATTCTTCAGGTGATCCTTATTCATTATATTTTTTTAAAAACTTCATGGTAAACTCAGACTTGAACATACTATATATCTCTATTATCTCGTATTTTCACCATTAATGATAAGAAATACTAAGTGCATATACGAACATTTAAATATACAGTATGTCCACAAGTAAATATTTGGATATACACACATTTCCTCCATGGTGTAGTGTAAGGCTGTGAGGTGTACTATACGGTGGTAGGGCGCGTGACTGAACGTGAACAGGGGGGCTTTATTGCCACACACCTTCAAGGACAAAACCTCCTGAACTATAACAACAAAGCAGAGACATCATACCTTCCAAGATAATTATTACAACTGTACAACAACATGTTACTTGATCATTTTATTCTTCACTAACGACTCGTCTCATCGTATAACGTAACATAACATAACTAAAGAAATTGTGTAATACCACCAAACTCGAAAATCCCACTGCGTGTGTGTGTGTGTGTGTGTGTGTGTGCTTTATCCTCTCCTGCAGTGGGATTTCAATGGTATAATAACATCTTTCAATATTCCGTAATTAATAAACTGTATTAAGGAGTGAAAAAATTCCACTGTATAATATATTACGTGGCTGTTGCTGCGTAGTTTTAACATTACCTATTAGACGAGTTTTTAGGTCCCTAGTCAACTTCTCTCGCCTTGGCATTTTGATATGGCCATTAAGAACCCCCAGCCCGCTACACCTGTGTCCCGCAAGTGTGTCTACATATTGCCGGGAACCTATCACCTGCTCGCTCCCTCCCTCCACCCACCCCATCTAGATCTATTCCCTCAGTTCTCATTTTGTGACCCCGCCCTCCCTGTCACCCATTAACCAGGGAAATGGTGTAAAACGGAGGTCTACACTCAAAATATCGCACGCACGCACGCGCGCACGCACACACGCACACACGCACACACACACACACACACAGAGCTTACTACAAATTCATGCACTCCTTCAAAGTAACAAGCTCTGTCATCCATAACACCGTCACAAATGCTTGAAACTTTGGCAGGTCTGGGTGATATTAGCGTCTGTGAGAAACCCTGGAAGTTGTAGGAGAATTTCTATCTCTTCAGAAATCCTCAAAATGTATCGCCGGATTCGGGGGAGGGGGGGAGACATAACTAACCACGAACGGACCACAGCCAACAAAACATCACTTGACTTCGGTTACTCTGTTTAGAAACGTGAAACATTTTTAAGTAGATCGGTACACCAGGAACCAGAGAGACATGCCAGTATTTTAATAAATATAAGCAGGTCGTCAGCCATGGCTCGATAAGGAAGAGAATCGTCGCAAGGGCTGTAGTGGCGGATGGAAGGAAGACAAAACAGCTCCAGCACAAGCAGTCCATGTGCATTTAAGACCACACAGCAGCCCACAGTATACCATGACAGACACACTGGGAGGTTGCGTCTACACCCCCCTCCTCCCCCCATCCCTGGTGTAGTAATAAACGGCGTCGTGTTTCTAAACAATGAGACCCGATTTATCTCTAATAATATTACATTAATCAGGACTTTTACTAAAAAAATAGGAACAAATCAGACGGGTGGGAAAGCTACAGCTTGTAAACATCAAAATATCAGAAACAATCAAACTTCGTTGATTAAAATATGATTCAATTCTTTATTACGATAAGATTTGGGATCGGTGGCGAGTGTTAAACCAGTCCTTTGTCTGTAGTGGAGACCTCTTTATGCTACGAACAACAACTTGCCCAGGCGTTACGAGCAGCGAGCATCATACGCATTTACGCCTCAGAAGTACTCCTTACAATAACTGCACTCAGGGGCCTATTTCTTCCTTGCCTGATGATCATGCACCTGTATTTATGGAACATAAAGCTTCCTTACTATGTAATCAAATAGGCGTATTCCTGTCTCAAAAAGGTATTGACATCGTGAACAAACTGAGTGGAAGTCGTGCGTGACAACTATACGAGCCTGAATCTTAGGAGGAACCAGTGACGGAGACAAAGGGTGTTACGTGCAGTGCATGTGACGAGCGAGGTGACGGAACACGGGCCGTCACATTTATGCTCCCTACCTGCACTTCATGGCACCTGCTTGTCTCTCAGGACCGTGACGCCAACGAAGCGTCGACGCTCCTACCGTGACGTGTTGGTGCAGCAGAGACGTCGATGACACCAGCTGCTGCACCACCACCGACTGTTGCTGACCTGCCACCCACCACCTGTGTCTGTTCTTGGCAATGACCTAACTTTGTGTGTGTGCCAAGAATTCTCCTGCTGCCAAGAAAACGCATCTCTGTCTGTCTGTCTGTCTGTCTGTCTGTCTGTCTGTCTGTCTGTCTGCCTGCCTGCCTGCCAGTCTCTCTGTCTGTCTGTCTGTCTGTCTGTCTGTCTGTCTGTCTGCCTGCCTGCCAGTCTCTCTGTCTCTGACTATTACTGATGCTGGTACAATGCAACAAAAACACACACAGATGATGATGATGATGTACGGAGACGGGTGACAATATATACTCCTACTAATTCTATTTAGGATTTACATAAAAAGTTACAAGGACAATGACATATTTTCATTAATAAAATATATAAGTGCAATAACACCCCAGTACTAGTATACTTTAAGTGCAATAACACCCCAGTACTAGTATACTTTAAGTGCAATAACACCCCAGTACTAGTATACTTTAAGTGCAATAACCCCCCAGTACTAGTATACTTTAAGTGCAATAACACCCCAGTACTAGTATACTTTAAGTGCAACAACACCCCAGTACTAGTATACTTTAAGTGCAATAACCCCCCAGTACTAGTATACTTTAGTGCAATAAATCACCAGTACAATCCTTTAAATACATTAACTAATCTGAAGAAAAAATCAGGTCCTAAAGTACGTTAATTAGCTCAGAAAGTACGAGTTATCAGAGTACATTATCTACTCTTTAATTATAACTACTTTGAATACCTCCATCAGTAAGAGTGAAGTTCTCAGAAAACATTAAATTAACTAAATAATTCGAGATTAACAAACCACAACAAACCCACCAGTTAACATACCACACGAGCTCAGTTGCCACATACCGCCAGCCACACTGAGGCAGATAATTCCCACAATTCTTACCCAAGACTCTACCTTATAATATACCTGCAATACTAATGAGCTCACAGCCACTTACAGTTAAACATGTCCGTGTTCAGGTATAATTATAACGTTACATTATTAGCCTGTCTAAAATTGCATTCCATTGTCTTAAGTTTCAAAACTTTCAAGCAAATTTTCAAAATATTTTACCTAGGGATTTAAACACCCACCCAAACCTTATCTCTACCTAAACTAAGCTTAACTAACCAACTCTACCTAACCTAACCTTCCCTCCCCCAGGTAGTATTAGAGGTGTTTAATCATCAGATGAGATGCTCAAGTGCCTGATAGTAGACGTGACCCCCCCCCCCCCGTTCAAATGGTTAAGTAACCCCACAAACAAGCCCACCATACAACGAATCAGGATAAGTGACACAATAACCATGCAACCAATCAGGACAAGAGGTACAATACCCACTCCCACCACACAGCCAATCAAGACACAGGACACACCACAATCACGCCCATTAATCACAGTAATCCCCTATGAAAAAAAACAAAACAACAACAACAACGGTATACATATCGCTAAGTTTTAAAACACAATGCTTTACCCAGACTCTTCCCAATCAAGAAAAGGTCGAGAGCTTCACCAAGTCTGAGTCCATATATCAATGACGGACTCAGCGTGTTAATAACTTTCACAGACACACGGTTAATAAACAATCGATCGACAGTTTCACCATCTCAGAGTTAATACCTATGACTGGATCAACAACCAGACAGTTCCGGTCCCTAGTCACCATCACCACCACTCTCGCTAACACACAAACCCCATTTTGCAATCAAGAATGCAGCCCATGGCGGTACTGTGTCCTAGAGGTGTGTGTGTGTGTGTGTGTCATCATCACATGCGAGGGGCTGGCGGAGGGAAACAAAAGAACAACAGCGCTTCTGGTCATCGTCGCAGTCTTCTTAGTCAGAAAAAGTCGTCAGTCTCACCTCCCCCTCCCTCCCCTATTCTCGAAAGGTAAGAAGGAAAACAAGACGACACATTTGCACTTGCGGTTGTCGTCGTGGTCAATGGAAGTCGTCAGTCTCCCACACCCCGAGGAAGTCGAGGAAACGGGAGAAGAACAAAACACAAGTAAATGCTCATCGTGGTCGCTAAGTAGCTGCACATCCCCCTAGGCGGTGAAGTTGGTACACTACAACACGTTAAAGTCGCACGAGTTGCCATTTGTAAAGAGCAACACACACAGACACATTAAATTTGCCAAATTTCTGTCTGTCTGATGTACCGAGAATATAACACCTGTCGAACTATACTGCCTGCACGATACTCCCAGGACCACCCAACCTTACAGGTCTCACTATCTACCTACCTGTTTAAATAACCATCTCATCACATCTACGTATCCACAGACTTTCGATATCTACTGTTTTGATATCTATTTACGTCTCACATCTACTGATTAATCTACATCCATCTACTCTTCAACCTTTACCTACTTAAACGTCTCATCAATTAATATATCTACCGATCTACTTATAAGGCAACCATTTATTTATATCAACGTATATTTATTATGTATTCGTCCATTATATATTCATTAAACTATATGTCTAATAGAATCTATCAACCTAACCATAGATCTTAAAACTCCACACAATTCATTATTCAACCAAATTAAATGAACGAGGCTCACTTAACCTCACAGAAAACGAGAAGTGATGTTTCGTATTTACCTATTGATGAAATCAAGGTCAAACTGAGAATTCCTCGCGCATTTTCTACAATAAGTCATTTATCATGAATTACCTTCGTATTTCTCACGGTTCCACGGGGATACAGATAAATTAGCAAGCCTCTGCGATACTACGATACCACTACGATAATTTACAATAGAAGTACCAAAGAAAACGCCCTCTTGGGTATCAAGACATTTCTTGTAAGAGGTGGATATTACCGGAATTGGGGTATGTCCAAGAGGGTTCAAGGATTGTCCTGCTAAGGTTAGGGTAAAAATCCTAGCTTGTTATGTTCGGGAAAGGGGGGCCCAACCAGGATCTTTCGAGTTAAGAAGGTTTATCCTGATAGCTCTAGCGAAAATACAGCTTATCCTGTTGGGGTCGGGAAAATGGGACTTACTCTGGAGGGTTCTGTTATCCGGGCATACCCTGCTGGGTTCAGTGAAACGGGGTTTGTCCAGCAAGGTTCTGTTATGCGGATTTAAGTCTTGAAGGTTCAAAATGCAGGGTAAAGCAGCACTTTCACTGGCGTCAGAAAACAATGCACGTAACACAACCAGAGATAGAGACACTGGTGGAGCAATGCACCTTACAAATCCAGTTAGGGAGGTGCACCTTGCACAGCCACACAGACGACGTGAGAACAGCATCCTCACAACCCCAGAAAGCGATAAAGTACAATGCTTCTTACACGGACAAGCACAGAAAGGTTGAGTATAGGGCCTAACAGAGCGACAAAGAGCGAGGTTCACGGGGACACGTAATAAAAGTCACAGAGAACGAGATTTGAGCACCACACCTCACACTGCCAAAGAGGTAACTAGAGGCGAGGTTGAGTGTTGGCTCATACACACACAGTGCTGCCATTACCTGTCCAGCACTGAACCCTCCCATCCGGTCTGGACACCCTACTGGTTTAGTTCAGCTGCCGTAACTCCGTTATCAAGGTGTCACGGCGTTATGTAGGATAGATCGGGTTTCCTCGTACCTGTGACGCGTTCAAATCTTCCGCCATTAGTCATATTCATTGTTTTCACATTCTAACGAACATTGTACTGTAGTATTTTGTCACTTTGAAGTCGCAACAAAGCGCTTTACGCACTTCCTCCAATCCCTGCAGGCTACCTGCTCCCTGCGTCAGTCGCGTTAGGGAGTGGCAAACACCCACCCGACGGGAGAGGAAATGCTATGGACGTCTTCACCATTTCTCTATCATAACTACAGATTTATTTTGTCGACAAAAATCTTCACGCTTCAACCTTGGAGAAATTTATAGTATAAATGACTTACCTGCCCTTATTGAGGCGTGAGAGGATGTGTTGAGTGTACAGAGTGTTAACAGGAGTCAGGTATATAGCGTGGATCCCAGCACAGTACCCTGCTTTCTGCCGCACCTCACCTTAGCGCCGAGTTAGCTGCGCCAGGTGAGATGCCAAGTCTCGCTAGATGTGTCTCCTCTTTGTCGCGTTTTTATCACCATACGATTGTCACACAGCGGTAATTCAAAACGATGAGATATATATAATAAACAATGTTTAATAGAAAGTCTACATAATTATTAACATGAATATGCTGCATTTCGGTAGACTTCCGTGTAAATTAAATTTGTGTTGATGAGGGGTGGTAGCATTTCACTGTCTGGCGGAAGTTACCAACTAAATGATTGTGGTTAAAAATTTCCTTCAAATAATCGCCATCTTGGGTCTCCTATACACACTTTAAATATATGAAGCTTCTCACTTATTGTGAACACAACCACACGTCATACCACAGTAACAGGAACAGTAAATTCCTCCAGGATAGGAGATGTGGCACCACTGTACCTCAGACGATAAGTGATGATCCCCCAAGGTGTTTGAAGAACTTTGTCCTCACGGCATAAATATTATATAAGTTGTTCAAGAAAAACTATTCGTGAATTTTGAATATCCCAACTCTCCCAACAGATTAACGAGACCAAGTAAATGTTACCATTTGGACAAACCAACAGCAACTTGAATAATTACCGTACTTTAAAAAAAGAAGATTTTAGAGAGCGCGCTCCTCGAGTTGCTGTGACGTCACGCTGACCAGTACGAATCTGCGGAGTTTAATTTTTTAAAGGGACGAGAGAGGGGCCGTAGAGCATCTTGGGTCCATCTTGGGTTTAACTAACGTAAACTACGTCTCACTGGTGCTCGTCTAGTGATACAAAGAAAAATATAATTATATGAATAAAAACTCTTACTAAAATTCGCCAAGTAAAAAGTAAAAGTAAACGAACATAAGCGTGATGACATCAACACTATTATAATCTGTGCAGGTTCTTCCCTTGTCTCTTCCAACAGGGCGGAGTGAGAGGCTTACAGGTGTAACGTTTTTCATTAAGGAATCATCACACCCTTGCTTGACGGTGAGAGATTGATGTCACTACTTGATGGACAAATTTTCACCATGGGTATAGTAAATTCAAAAGTATTTGCTTATTCTTATTTAATAATAATAATAATAATAATAATAATAATATTCTAATTCACCAATAATTATTATTTAATGGTTGACTTTTGATAAAACGGAAATAATTCTTGCCTTCAGTAAGGTAAGCATGATGGAAATCCCAGGGAGGGAAGTAAGGGAGTGTCCCCTGCTCGCTCCCTCTCTCACATGTGACTTGTCTAACCAAACTTTTCACTAAAGAATATCTAATAAAGATACCATCTCCTGTCTTCCTTACATAATCTCGCCCAACCTCCGGTATCACTTTTACTGCCGCCCACTGCCTTCACTCCCGCCCACTGCCTTCACTCCCGCCCACAGCCCAGGTGACCGCCCAGCTTGATTGGTCCGTCCGGTTGAATGTGAGAAACCGACGCAGCGTAACAAGTGACACTGACGCGACAAGCTCGAGTAACCCGCCACCACCACCTAACTAACTACCCGTGACCACAACTACCACCATACAGGCCACCACCAGGACGCCTCTGTGACTGAGTTATGACCTACTTGGAGGAAAGGAGGGGGGGGGCGAGAGAGCCAATCGATCGTAAGTAAACCAGTACAGTACAGTACATTTATTTTGTGGCGAGAGGTATGTAGGAGATGCCAGGATAAGAATATGTGTTAGGTGTGTGATGTGAGCGGCACCTCATACTCCCTCATAAATGACTCCAGATAAGTTACTCAACATAATAATCTCTCTATATATATATATATATATATATATATATATATATATATATATATATACATACTAGACACTTGCTCATAGTTTAATTACCGTGGGTGTTGTAATTATTTAAACATAATACATTAATACAGTATACGCAGCTCACATTTATATAAATATTACTGTCTGTTAGAGGGGGCTAACACAAATGTTAACATAACAATTATTCCTAAAAAGGATAATATCGTTAAAAAAAATCATAGCAAAGGTCACCCATACTCGGGCCTCGGGCGCCGGGTAGAGACGTGACATTCCAGGCATTTGCAAGTGTCGCCAAGCTTGAGCCTGGAGTCGGACACCATCTAACAAGGTAAACCCTGACGTCAGGTACAACTGTGAAACGGAACCATCCAATAATATTCCTACAGCGTTTCAGCAAAACTAAGCCAAATTTTTCGGACGAGAAGGTAATTTTTCTTTTCTGTTTCTGGCATACACTGCCGTCGGACATTACTCTGAGAGAGAATCATCATCCAAGAAACATCGTGAAAGCATTACTGTAATGTGCATCTCACCTGTATAAAACCGCCAATACTCTGATATTAGTATCGTGTAGGGAACACCTCGTCTTATCAGAAAAACCAGTCCCGTGGCGTTTAACACTGCGCACATTTCTAAAAGGAAATCTTAATCCATTAAGTAGGAGGTCATTAGGTATAATGACGGTAACGCAAGCAATGACAACGTGAAAATTCTCCCAGAGACAGGAGCATCTGGCAGAGGACCTACTGCCTCATCCTAGTCGAGGGAGTCGCAGTCGCCCTAGTGCTGGCTGTACTAACGTGCGACTGGCCCGAGGGGGGTGACGGCCGCAATGAGGGCCGCTCTCCCTCTGCCGTCAACCATTACATTATTGTCACTGGAATAATTCAGGTTAATATCTTTTAACTACAGTGTGTATAACGAGAGTGAGAAAATGTGTTTTACATAATTTCTTGAATGGTAACTTTTATTTTGTCAAATATATATATATATAGCCTATATATATATATGTATATATATATATATATATATATATATATATATATATATATATATATATATATATATATATTATATATATTATATATATTATATACTTCGCTGTGTATTGTTTAAGTGGTATTGTATAAAAATAGAATTTGTAACAAAAATATCCCCCTGAGGTCTATATAAAACTACCGCTCTTCAAACTAAGCTTTTCATTATAATTATGTCCTCCATAAAGGTCGCGTGTGACAACTCCTGATACGTTCCATAATAATCAGGAACCGATTACAACTAGCAATTTGGCAGCCAATTTGATTACCAGAAATTTATATAAACATCAGTACAGTATAAGAGTATGTTCCTTGGGCTGATTAAAGTGTTTGGAGACAACGTATAAACAAATTAACCGGGAATTTACATTACTGAACATAAAAATGTATACAAATTAAATTAAACTGCTAAGTGAAAAGTTAAAAACACAAAGACATTATTGAGAAGGTCAAGTCGCCACAACTATTAAATTTAAGTCAGTCTGCCCTCCGCTTTGGGTCGTTTTCTCTAATCAATGCACCAAACAAGGATTTTGCGCCACCACCGCATCCTTGAGGTGTTCTGTGTAGCCATAATATTATTAGGTTTCCACTGTTAAGCCCAAGTTGCATTATAATGAGTGTGTATTTATCATTTACGAGTGCATATACAATTATACATACGCTACAGTATTCGGGTGTGTTCGTATGTTTGTGTATCTTTTTATTTTTTTTAGTAAATACCAACATTTTTCTTTTATTGGTACGCACCTGTGTAAGAACAAAGAAGTACTCTATTTAATTATCAAAAGCAACCACGTGGATTCCAGATTAACAAATATGAGCAGGAAATTCAGAGGAGTTTGTGACGTCAAATTTACGTCACAGGTGTCAAGAGCCAATGAGAAGGTCGATATTTTTATTTATCAGGGAGAGGGTGAGGATACGAAACATTAAAAGAGGAAATATTCTGAGGCTACTGAGTAAGGCAAAGAATTAATAGGAGGTGGAAATGTAAAGAGCATTTGGTGAGGAAAAAAGTCTTAGCATTAGATTAAGAACGACATGTAAGACAGGATACTCATACAAAAAAATAGTTTCTAGATTACTTGAAGATTAGCCCCCACCTTTATTCACCTGGTGATTAAACACCCTCAGGCTATGTGTGAGGTTAGGTTAGATTTGATTAGGTTTGGTTAGGTTAGCGTTTGGGACTTTGGGTGGGTAATCTTAAGGTGATCCACAACGCGAGAATATTTTCCCCTAGACTCCCTCCCATCATGCCTGAGGACTGGGCAATTTTCACTTGAGTCTCAGAGGGGTGTGAGGCTTCAGGGATAATGACTTGGGGAAGAGCCTTCACATGGGCGACCTAAGCTTCCCAACCTGTCCGTCAGACGAAGATTTAATAACCCTCCAACCAAGGGCCCTAACATAGCATTAACCATCCAACTAACAAAACCTTAACCAATCAACTAAGGACCCTCACACTACGTTCGCCACCCACCTAACAAGACCTTAACCACCCATCTAAGGCTCCTCGCTTGTCCTCTGATGGTGTGGGTGCTAGAACTCGGACGCCTATTAGAGACCCAAGTTACCCATTGTCTTGCCACGATACAAGCAAAATATTCCTGCTCAAACTCTCTCTGATGTTTTGGGGAGGGGAGTCGGTGTGTGGTGGGGAGGGGGGGTCGGTGTGTGGTGGGGAAGTGGTCGGTGTGGTGGGGAAGGGTCGGTCGGTGTGTGGTGGGGAAGGGTGGTGTGTGGTGGGGTGGTGGGGTGGGGGAAGGTGTGTTGGTGGGGTTGGTGGAAGGTGGTGGGGAAATGAGACAGAAGAAGAAGAAGAAGGAAAGGGATGAGTGATGTGTGGTGGGGAGGATGGAATGAGGGTGAAGAGGGGATAATGAAGAGTATCTTGAGGGGGTGGGGGAAATAAGGGTAAAGGGTGTGTTGGGGAGTATGGGAGGGAAGGGAATGTGTGAGGGAAGAAGAAGAAAGTGGTAATAACAGAGGAGGGGAAATGGGGGGGGGAGGGGATATAATCATGGAGGAATAAAGAAAAGGCAGAAAGGGTAATGCAACAGTCTGGATTAACATAAGTTCTTAAGGTAAAAATTCTCGTAATCGGAATGTTAAAGACGCATCTAACGGGCCCACGTCCAATATGGCCTTTTACCTTAATGAGATACGTTCTCTTGACACCAATAAAGGGATAACTTTAATGTAGGAGACTTTTGTTCAATCTGACCCAGGAGCTTCAAGATTTAAGTGCCACAAGAAACAGTGTCTAACTGCCTCCGAGTCACGGTGCAGTTTGGACTCCATTCTGACTCCCACACTGTATTATAATAAAGTGAATCACATGTAGATTAGCCTCCCTATATTTCAGCTTAATATTAACCACCTTAATGCTGACCAACCTTAACCTAACACAACTTACAATACCTTGAAATAATCCAACCTAACTTAATCCCCCAGGTAGTGTTAGTGTGTTTAATCATCGCTGCAAATCAGCTGTGTGTGATGGGGAGGGGGGGGGGTGGGAAGCTTCATGTGATCCGCTACAGTGAGTCAGGTAAATGGAGAATCATATCGATACCTACTCGGGTAAAAAAACGTCAACTGACGAGCCTTTGAGAAATCAGGTCAAGACTCCGTGTTGACCTTGGACTACAACACCTGCAGGAGGCTGAAGGGCATGACTGAGTGACATCTAGTGCCCTGGACCTGGAGTAATGTTGTATGTAGGTTCAGTCTTGTTTCCGTAAATAAACACACACACACACACAAGCATAGGTACAAATACACAATGAAAAACATACATACATACATACATACATACATACATACATACATACAAGTAATGCTTTTCCTACACACTTACAGCAGTGAAAGGATTTATAGAGTTTTCCACGCGAGGGTAAAGATGATGTTTCGTTCCTTGGTGTCCTGCCCCAACCTCCCCGCACCGCTCCGTCCCACACCACCCCACCCCCACTTAGATCCTCTGACGTGAACAAGACACTGGTAGCTCTTCCAACTTAGTGTCACGCCCTCACCACCACTAACACCACACACCATCACTAACACCACACACCATCACCACCACCAACCACAACTACCACCACCAACCACAACTTCTACCACCACTAACCACATCATCGCCTCCCCCAACAGAGTCACCGTCATCTCCCACAAGAGGCCACATTGATTTTCGCCCCTTCGCTGCTTCTCCAGTATTAGGCGACAGAACGAGCCCTCCCTCCCCCGTAGTTACAAGACTTCCCCACGACCTCGTCATCTCTTAGCTCGACGACCCCTCCCGACCACACATGAGAGGTTCTCGGCACGACCTCAGGGACGGCGTCTGGAGGTGGCGGTGCCGTGGGTCGGCTTGACAGCCTTGGAACCTTAAGACCGGCCAGAGAGCATTACTGCCTTAACCAATGTTTTGTCGATATGTGAAAGAGGGAGTTACGTGTGGGAGAGAGGAAATGGTGAGAGAAACAGGGTTGAGAGAAAGAGAGAGGAGAGAGAAATAGAGAATCAACATAAACTCATTTTCTGTGATAAGATAACAGTCTCGTTTCCTATAATTGGCAAACGCTGTCCAGTTTTCTGTAATAAGATATGTGGTCCAGTATTCAGTACTATGTAATAAACAAACGTAGTTCCGTTTTTTTTTTCATAACGAACTGACACGGTCCCATTCTCCCCGCTACCAAAAAGTGGCTCGATTACAATGCTCTCCAATTCCAAGAGATGAGACAAAAAATCCACTTGGCAAAATAAAAAGATATCTCTTAAGTTTACGGTTGAGCAGGAACAAGCCATTGAGTGATATATACTAAATGATTCATAGCAGTCAATGGTTCGTTACTCGTAGTACTCAAAGGTTCGTTCCTTCGAAATACAGACATAATTCAGAGATTTGTTTTTTAATCGTCGAAGCGTCATTAACTTGGCCTCAAATACAGGGTACCAACGAACACATGAAGATTACATTATGGACAAACTTCGTCTCTCTCTCTATCCTGGGCTTTAGAGATAAGGGTGGGCGTGGGTGGGAGAGGCGAGGCAGTGAGAGCCGGTTTCAGGCAGAGAAGAGAAGAAGAGTGAGAGACGGTGAGGGAGAGTGAGAGGCGGCGAGGGAGAGTGAGAGGTGGTGAGAGAGAGTGAGAGGCGGTGAGGGAGAGTGAGAGGCGAGGAGAGTGAGGAGGCAGGGAGAGGAGAGAGGCAGGAGGTGAGAGAGGTGAGGGGTGAGGAGAGGAGGGAGGAGAGGAGAGGTGGGGAGGAGAGTGAGAGGCATGACCTCACCAGGCTCCAGCCAGCACCACCAGGAAAGACACCGCTGACGACTGCCTCCCTCACCCACCACCCATCCTCACCACATCCTCCTCACCCACCACCACATCCTCCCACCCACCACATCATCCTACCCACCACATCCTCCCACCCACCACATCATCCTACCCACCACATCCTCCCACCCACCACATCATCCTACCCACCACATCCTCCCACCCACCACATCCTCCCACCTACCACATCCTCCCACCCACCACATCATCCTACCCACCACATCTCAACTCTATGAAAACATTTCCTGACTGAGTAGCAAGGACAATTTTCTCCCTCACACCCTTGGCCTGCTCACGCGACAACCTCACCACTGTATCCCCACAAGTTCACACACACCAATCGCACCTTACTTAATCTGCTGATAACCGATCTCTTTGTAACCTCTTGTGGCCGATGGTTTAACCCTTTGAGGACGATAGCGTAACCCTTTGAGGACGATAGCTTAACCTTTTGAGGACGATAGCTTTACCCTTTGAGGACGATAGCTGAAGTCTTTGATGACGATAATTACCACCACTTCTCCTCAAAGGGTTAAGTGACCATCTTCCTAATACTGTCACCACGAGGGAGTTGCACCATACCTGGACGCCATTCTTAATTAAAACATGTACTGCGCTTCTATTGATGTTCCTGATTACAAAACAAACAAAAATTCTACTTCTGATGGAGGTGGAGGTGAGGAAAGTCATGGAGGAGAGGAGAAAGTTGTCGAGAATGGAGGGAAAGTGAGAGTGAAAGTGGAGAGGAGTGGAAGTTTCAGTTAGGTGATAGATGGGGTGGAAGAGGTGGAGGAGTAGAGGAAAGGGGGAGAAAAGGAGAAGAAGTAGGAGAGGGAGAAGAGGAGGAGAAGGAAAAGAGGAAAAGGAGGAGGAGTAGGAGATAAAGAAGAGGAGGAGGAGGAGGATAAGGAGAGAAAGGTGAGGTGGAAGTGAGGGAAAAGGGGAAGCAGAGGAGGAGGAAGAGTATTAATTAGAAAGTGGTGGTGGAGGAGCAAGGGGAGGGGGAGGAGGAGGAAGAAAGATAACGGTCGCATAAAGGAAGAGCAGAGGTAAGAAAGGTGACGGTCGGCGAACGGGAGGTGAACGGGTGCCATAAAAAGCTTTACGAGAAGCAACAGGACGCCCTCGGGAAATACCGGATAAATATTAAGATGCTGAGAGTAAACGTGATACTTGTAAATACTGTGTCGAGGGTGTGTGTGTGTGTGTCTTTCCATGCCTCCCTCCCTATATCCATCTATATATACCCACTCCCTCCCTATATCCATCTATCTCCACCCACTCCATCCATCTCATTTATCTCTCCCACCCATTCTCCCTCCTTCCCCGCAAACCTTTCATCAAAAAACCTGCAACTTCACTCAGTCATCCCAAGAAAAAGTCACTCAAAATCACACGCTGCTGAGAATGTCGACGCGGTGTGAGGTAGAGGCGCAATGATTATGTGAACTTTTAAGGCGTCGCCAGCCACTTGACCCAAAATGTGGCGTGGGACGGGTAGTGGGAGGGAAGGAGAGGAGGAGAGAATAGTGGCTGAGTGGATATAACACTCGTCTTCTGTCCAGAGAGTCGTTGGTTCGATAACAAGGACTGTTAAGAGTATTATTAAATTATCTCTAAAACTAAATTTAAAAGGTGTTAAAGCAACCTACACTGCGTTCAAATGGTCCGGTGGAAGGAGATTTAAAGCTCTTTGGTCCATTGCCAGTTATTTTCAGGCGGGACATCACTAAAACGCACCGACCTGATTGGCGAGTGATGATGTTTACAGATGTGACGTCACCCTCATGTAGGCCTCATATTGGCTAGCGATAATGTTTTCAAGTGTGACGACAACTTCATCCTTCCCTCTGATTGGTCAGCAAATCAACATGCTCGAATCTTCTCCACGACGACATGTTTTTGTGCTTTTAACCCTTGACTTTTGCACAGACCTTGATCTTGGCAGTGTTGTGCATGGTAACACTGGGTAAAGATTCTCAAAGGTTCATACAGTACCATCAATATGTCGAGTAATTGAAGATGAAAAGATGTACAGTCACCCAAAAAAGTCCTGTCGCGAACCATGAACTCCGAGATTCAGACACTTGAATCCGAAGCATTTATGGACAGAATAATGTATCAGTGTCTACTGCTTCGGGTTCACGAGCCTGAATCGTGGTTCGCGACAGGACTTTTTTGGGTGACTGTACCTAAGTGGTCGACCTAACATGAAAAATCGTATCAATGAGATTCTACCTTACTAAATAGAGTAGTTTCATTAGCATCGACGAGGAAACAAAATCAAAGCAAAAAATCGCTCCAAAGCTGATTCATGTTAAAATTCCATACTAACTGATGTTGAGTGAATGCATCTGCAGTCGAGTCTATGTAACTAATACTAACCTGGAAATTACTATTGTTATTTAGCATAATTTAATCAGTTACGTATATTCCTTGACCTTCAGTTACGAGCAAAAGTCCCTCCCTCACGTGAGTCACCGAGAACCTGGATCAAGGAATATGAATGTCACACCTCAACTGGCAACAATGAACGTTTCCGCGGGAAGTTGTGCACTTTACGTGTCGTTTACCCTTGGCTAGTGATCTTGGCATTGAAGACGTTACGTATATGTGCCAGTCATTGTTCAGTTCAAGGTCTTGTTGCTGTCAGGTCAATCGTTTGTTTTTCTCTCGGTTTATTTTACCAGTTGTGTTATTTTACCAGTTTGTCTCGCCGGTTTATTTTACCAGTTTGTCTCGCCGGTTTATTTTACCAGTTTGTCTCGCCGGTTTATTTTACCAGTTTGTCTCGCCGGTTTGTTTTACCACTTTGTCTCGCCGGTTTATTTTACCAGTTTGTCTCGCCGGTTTGTTTTACCACTTTGTCTCGCCGGTTTATTTTACCAGTTTGTCTCGCCGGTTTATTTTACCAGTTTGTCTCACCTCTATTAAACACCAAACAGCTAAAGTTGTTTCTTGCTTTACCTACATAGTTATATATATTGTTCTATTACTAGTAAACAAGGTAGACACTTCCAATATTTTCTGTGTTTACTCCCGATATTTACTGTAAATACAAGAAGGCAAATAACAATGTAGGTATAACGAGAAACACCTATATTGTTATTGCTTGTATACCCGCACTGTCTATATATTGTAAACATGCACGGTCTATGTATATTGTATAACTGCATTCTCTTTCATACTTTCTCCTGTTTCCCTCTTACTCTCTCTCCTCTTCCCCTCTTTCCCTCTCCTCCCTCCCTTCCTCTCCCCAAGGTATCCGTCAACACGCCCCACCCCCTTTGTATGTTTATCTTGGTCACCTGATCCGCTTCTGTACCTGCCTCTTAATTACCACCTGACGGCTTTATTACCTAAAACTCTACACCAAAACAAACAACGAAGAGTTCCCAGGTTAGAGAGAGAGAGAGAGAGAGAGAGAGAGAGAGAGAGAGATCCTAGCCGCGAGAGCTGAACGAATACCAACATCCTCAGAGGAAATCATTCACATTCAAATCTTAATACAGAAACAAGATAGGTACAGTTATTTCCTAAAGGTAACTGTACCACAAGACCCCATCAACTGTAATGTGGCTGTGGGTTTTTTGTATGATTATTTCTGGACAGAGGCGTTCTCTTAACCCAAGACGAATACTACAATAATCTATCTAAACACAGACAGGCAGGCGTTTAACTCTCTTTCCGGTGTATCTACTTAAGTGAAGGCCAACTGATGTATCACTGTACGTTGATGTGAAAGAAACGGGTAAATTTTACTCTTTTTTTTTTCACAATGGTTGTAGCAGTAAGCGCTTATCGGTGGTGTGTGTGTGTGTGTGCGTGTATGTGTGTGTGTGTGTGTGTGTGTGTGTGTGTGTTTACATCATTATGGCTGGTGGGCCAGATGTACCCACACGCCGATATCTCTCACTCCACCACACGTAAACATATCGTCCACCCTCACACCCACCCCCACAGCCACTCCCACACCCACCGTCACCCCCACACCCACCGTCATCCCCACAGCCCACACATACCGTCACCCCCACACCCACCGTCATCCCCACACCCACCGTCACCCCCACACCCACCGTCACCCCCACACCCACCGTCATCCCCACACCCACCGTCACCCCCAAAACCACCGTCACCCCCACACTCCACCGTCACCCCCACACCCACCGTCGCCCTCACACCCACCGTCACCCCCACCGTCACCCCCACAACCACCGTCATCCCCACACCCACCGTCACCCCCACACCCACCATCACCCCCACACCCACCGTCACCCCCACACCCACCACCGTCACCCCACACCCACCGTCACCCTCACACCCACCGTCACCCCCCACACCCACCGTCACTCCCCACACCCACCGTCACCCTCACACCCACCGTCACCTCACAACCACCGTCACCCCCACAACCACCGCCACCCCCACAGTCCCCCCAGACCCAGTAACCTACACACCCGCCCACCCCTACCCTCAAAAACACCACAAAATAGTATCCACACCGTAAAGACTACATTAGTTCTAACATCTCCAGCTACGAGAAATATTCAACGTATGATCCTTTTGAGAATTCGGGACCCGGCTTATTGCACACTGCAGAATATAATACAATACTGCATACGTCCTGTACAGGCAGAGACAGATATTGTGGGTTTACAAGTCTTTGACGCGTACAGATGGTGACTCAGTGTCTCATAGCCCCTAGCCGACACATACAAACACACACACACACACACACACACACACACACAGGTCACAGTTTTATTACCTGACGTTCAAACATTTTATAATACAGATGTGATTCATCCGCTATACAGGGATAAACAAACCTCGGTACCTAACACTCGTAACTCAACCCGGATTCACAATGGTACGCAGATTCGTGTTTTCCCGCATGACTGAGAGATGTGAGAATGTATCAAAGTGACTCACTCACATTAAGACACAAATATGGAGGGTCAAAGCAGTGTCGAAACTGTGCTACGAATTTCCCTCAGTTACGGGAAAAAATCAACAAAAGAGAATCATTGAGAATCAGAAACTGTGTCCCTGAAACTCGTACAGGTGGCGGAGGTGATGTCGATACGGGAGGGGGAGTTGTTTATCATCATATCAAGAGAAACAGGTCTGGCAGCCAGGGTTACTCTGGACTGGTGTCTGTGTGTGTGTGGGGTGCTGCACGTCGGGTGACCACGGGGCGGCGGAACTGGTCTAACCACAAGGGAAGAGGATGAGGCAAGCAATTGTTAAGGTGTGTGAAGCAGTCAAGGTCACCAAGAAAGGGTGCGTGGGGGAAGTCTTTGTCCCACCTTGAGCTGTGTGTCACATGAACCAGAGTTCGTTCGGTCCATGAGTCGTACAAAGCCATCCTTCAAGGTCTACTTCCATAACTCAAGTGGTCCTCGGTGTTATCCTGGCGAAATTGGGAGCTGTGTACCTCCTTCCTCTCGTACCTAACTCCCTTCTTGTTCCCTTTAACCGTAACTATCCCCGCCATCCTCTCCCTCTCCTCCTCCTTCTCCCCCCATCCGGCCAGTCACTCAACCCATAGCCTTGGGGCGAGTTCTCGCAGCCTGGCGACGTTGTAATATTGTGAGGTTGAGGACCGCGGCGCCACACATACAAGTGCTGCTGTCGCCAACCATCGTACTGCTACCACCACCTCTACCACCATCCTACCACTACCACCCTTCCATCACCACCACCATTCCACTACCATCACCACCATCCTACCATCACACACCGGACCGTGTCATACAGGAAGCTCTTGATCTTATCGTCGATCAGTGTATCACGTTTTAAGCTTGGGCTCTGTGCCAGTCGAGAGAGAGAGAGAGAGAGAGAGAGAGAGAGAGAGAGAGAGAGAGAGAGAGAGAGAGTTAAATGGTGTAAACACGTTTCTGAGCTTACACACATAGAGAGGGCGAAATCCAAGACTACAAGCAACACTAACAAGACTTAGCGGAGAAATAATGCCGGATTACTCTGGCAGGTTCAGTGTTAAAGTATATTGGATTACGCGGGAGTGTTCCTCTGGCAACAGGTCAGATACAGCACGTAAACAGAACTTTCTAACATAAAACAAAACATCTATAGATTCTACACAGTCGACTACTAACTTAAAGCACGAGAGGAAGGAAAGTAAATCGTAACCCAATAGATGCAGCTAAAATGTAAACACCATTTTTCATACCACCTCGTCAGGACAAACAGAGAAATGACTCAATTAATCTGATATATCAAAATATTTCCCACCTGTCGATAGTGCTGACATCTAGTGGTAAAGTTCTCATTTAACATTTCGGGAGATTTTAATGTTTTGTTTTGTTTTGTTTTTCAAGTTTTAAGGCATTTTGGTGTAATTCTTATGAGCGAGATCCCACCAGTAGACCAGCGAGGACATGGAGATGACTTATGGTGATGAAGGGCAAAGGGTGACTTACCTGACTTACCAGAACACGAGTGATTTAACCTCAGTAGGGTGAGTCGAGAGGGACGAGGATGAAGCAAGAGTGACTAGGGTGAGACAGGAGGGACGAGGTTAAAGCAAGAGGGACGAGGGTGAGACAAGAGGGACGAGGTTGAAGCAAGAGGGACGATGGTGAGTGAAGCAAGGGTGACTTACCTTGACGAGGGACTTCATAATGGGGGAGTCCATAAGACCCTTGAGGAAGAGCAGGTCGGTGTGGTGGGCGTGGGCGGTGCCGTTGAGCTCTCCCATCCTGGCCACCACGTGCTCGTACGCCGCTGTCAATACAAGACTCATGAGTTACACGTATATTACATGGTATTACTCGACAACACACACACACACACACACACACACACACACACACACACACACACACACACACACAGAGCACCATCGTGACATTAAAGCTTCGTTTTTTTGTTAACACCGACTAAATATTTACCGCCACCAACACTAGTATTTGGCACAGAGTATTAATTAAAGGTGACCAGCCATCCACCGTACTCTCTAAAGTGGTGGCTGGCCCGACGTTGGTAGTGTCTGGTCCGACGGTGGTGGTGTCTGGCCCGACGGTGGTGGTGTCTGGCCCGACGGTGGTGGTGGATGGCCCAAAACAAGGAACAAAGATTTTGCCAACTCGTCACATGTGAACAAAGGCCGCATGAACCACCATCGTCTCTAACCCCATCCTTCCTTTCCCTCTCAATCGACCTCTATACTATCCAAACCTTTCCATCCCTACTATTCTTGTACCTCCCTACCATCCCATCTTTCCCTCCCATCCCAATTTACTTCTACCAAACCATCCTTTCTCTCTCTCTCTCTCTCTCTCTCTCTCTCTCTCTCTCTCTCTCTCTCCTTCGTTCTTTATCATTTTTCTTCCTGTCCCTCTCCCTTTCGTCCTCTTTCTGCTTCTCTTTGGCTTACTCCTTATCCATCTATCTTTCTTTTCATCACTACTTCTGTCAAATTCTGTCCATCTGTCTACACCTGTCTGTGTGTCTCTCTTCCTGTCTCTACTCCTCTATCTTTCCTTCTTTCTTTCTCTGTCTTTCTGTTGTCATCCTATCTGCCTGTGCCCACCTGTCTGTCTGTCTGTTTGTTTGCGATCGCCTGTCTGCATCCACCTGCCCGTATGTCTGTGTATTTCCACCTCTCCGTCTGTTTGTCTTTGTCCGCCTGTCTGTTTTGTTCCCCCTTCTATATGTCTATCTGTCTGTCTGGGATTGGACATAGCCACCAATACACCCCATAAAGGTAGGTCATTCACCCCTTCCAATGTTTGTCTACCTACACTCATCTCCTCATAATATTTGTGGGTAGACCAGTTCGTGGAGTCGACCCTCTACCCTTACCTACTTACCATACTTACATCATTTATTTGGTGTGTGTGTGTTGTAAGTTTAGGTTAGGTTAGTTCATGATAGAATGAGGGTAGGTTCAGGTTAGGTTACATTAGATACATGTTGGTTAAGTTTAGGGAAGGTTGGGTTAGATTAAGTATAAACGCAGGACTAACAATGTATTAACTAAAGTATATTACAAAAGTTACGTCAGTGCAATTGTACTTGAATCAGTGTGTATACTACCTACCCTCTTGTAGGTTTAAGCACACGCCCGCCCCTATTACAAATAAAGACACGCCCATGGGTTTTTCTTTCCACAAACAACTAAATCTTCTCTTAACAAACAAGCTATCAGCTCTTTTTTTTTTTTTACAACACAAACGTTAATACGGACCAACTCCAAGATGGGTCGTTAAATTAGGATAGTTTACGGTAAAGTCATGACAGGAGATTGTTCAACTGCACCGCCGTAAACACCTATACCTCCATACTGTGTTGGCCCGTCAGCAACTAACAGCAGCTAACACGTTCAATACGTTAATTTAATTTGTTAATATTTTATTTATAAAATTATGAATTAATGGACCTGGAATAACACTTATACATCATATTAACGCATAAAAAAAAGAGATTACCGACACCAACGCAAATAAATTAGTTGTAGGAAATCAGCGCTAATGTTTATACATCGAGAACATTATATTTCGTAAACAATGTATCGCTTCCTTTGTTTTTTTTAATACACTATTATTATTGTTTTTTACATTAATGGGATAAATTTCAGATGACGAGCAGTTTACATCCATAAAACTGTTCTGGGTTAATGATATGTAGTACAAGAGAACACAATCGTATTTGGTATCCCAGCCACACCTGAGGAATATTACAAACTTATATACAGTAACAGGAGAATATTTTTCATGGCATTTATGGCGCATTATACGAGTTTAATAATTTATGAACTTGTGGCAATATTTAAACGTTTATACATTTAGGGAAATATTGATATTTTGGGAAACATTTATACATTTAGGGGAATATTTCTACATTTACATCTTTGTTTCACTTTCGGGTGTAAGATTCACCAGGTACCACAATCCACTACGAGAGTTGCCACAACAAAAATATTCACATGTTTCAGTGAGTAAACTAAGGCTTCCCTCAAAGATAGGTGTCAAAATCGAACGTTTCTTCTACAACTAACTATACAGGGACATTTTCAGAGCTATATCAACTAGGAATACCCACACCAAGTTCATAATTCATATATTGCATTACAGGTATAATTACAGTATATATTTTTTTGTAAACTATTGTTAGTGGATGGTGGATGAGTCATGAGGGAGGTGGGTGACGGGAAGGTGGGTGACGATGGAGGTGGGTGATGGGGGAGGTGGGTGACAGGGGAGGTAAGTGACAAGGAAGGTGGGTAACCGGGGAGGTGGGTGACAGGGGAGGTGCGTAACCGGGGAGGTGGGTGACAGGGAAGGTGGGTGACCGGGGAGGTGGGTGACAGGGAGGTGGGTGATGGAAGGAATAGACGAGGCCGAGGCAACACACCTGGTCTACCTGTTGACGGTTACTAATCAATACCCGAGTTGCCCGTTAATGTCCCGCCCATAAACTGACCAACGTATATACGCCAGGGTTGGTGCATGAGGCGAGTGTATCCCTGAGTGCGCATGCGTCACAGTAAATACGTTTGGGTGTGAACACATGTGGTTAAGAGTGCATGTGTGGGAGTCTTTGTATTCGTGAGGGAAGAGTGCATATGTACGAGTATCTGCCTTTCAGTGTGTGTGTGTGTGTGTGTGTGTGTGTGTGTGTGTTTCAAGCGAGGGTATCTGAGTACTTTGTAGTTCCCGAGAGCATGCGTATCTGGGTCCTCGCTGTTATTGAATGCAGCATTTGCCTCTATAAATAAGAGTTTCCTGAGTGTAAATGCACTTGGATATGCGAGCAGCAGAGATGAAGCACTCGACTGCGGTTGTACTGTACACGCGTCAACAGCGCTATGGGGGTGACTTACGGTTGAAAGCCAACATGGTAAACTTGATCATGGTCGACCAGTTCTTAGTTGTAACTCAGTAGTGTCCCATTCAGTTAGCGGTGTGCCAATCAGCTGTGTCCCACTCAGTAAGCTGTTTCCTACTCAACTGTATTTTGCAAAGACCCGAGGCTACCACACAAAAGCAAAGTAACTGACGTCACTGCAATACGTCTAGTCTAGGGTTTCCGTGATTACATTATTATTTTTTTCAAGTGTAGAGTCTACCTGGACCACACTGCCAAAAGTTGCGAATACAGTTTATGAGAGCGACGTGTTAGGTTTAAACACATATAATGTCTATTAATGTTGATGTACTACTATTTTTTCATGGTTCGCGTCCACACCCATCAATAGTGGGTAAAACAAGACACTTCACAAATACTACAGTGACCAGTTTGTGTATAGATTACCAGGTGACTGTCCGAAACAATACGTTACACTAAAACAATTATTCTTAAGTCACAAGCACCGAAACAGTCTGTTCAGTCACAAACACTGGACCGGGTAAGCTCCACAACCACTGTTCACAAACGACAACAGACACATATGAGGTTCCAGGGACAGAGGCAGTGAGGAACTTGGCTGTGGTGATAACATGGGAGTACTGAGAGTGATACAGGGAGCGCGTGCACGACCGAGTGAGTGGTTAGCTAGGTGAATCCAGGAACTACACTGTACTTCCGGCACGTGTTCCCCTCTGACCCCCACCTGGACCACTGTGCCATGACGCCCAACGTGTGTGTGGGGTGGGGGTGGAGGGGGACATTACGTAGGTGTATTTGTGAGGACCGGGTATATGTATGTATGTATGTATGTATGTATGGAAAATGCGTGTGTGACTGCCAAAAAATCATAATGCTGCGTGCTTAAGTTTTATGTTAGTCTACCTGTGTGTGAGGGCGGCCTAGAGCTACACCAACCATCATTCATCAGCCACAACACCTGGCGTACCTGAGTTTGACCAGGGACCATAAGGCTCACACTCTCACACACCAACCCGCCACACCGTCCCAGCCACAACAACCCAGCCACACCGTCCCAGCCACAACCCAGCCACACCGTCCCAGCCACAACAACCCAGCCACACCGTCCCAACCATACCAACCTGACCACACCGTCCCAGCCACAACCCAGCCACACCGTCCCAGCCACAACAACCCAGCCACACCGTCCCAGCCACACCAACCCAGCCATACCAACCCGACCACACCATCCCAGCCACAACAACCCAGCCACACCGTCCCAGCCACAACAACCCAGCCACACCAACCCAGCCATACCAACCCGACCACACCGTCCCAGCCACAACAACCCAGCCAACAACATCCCAAATGCTCTCTTATTGGCCGAGAAACACAACGCTTACAAAAAATTACGAAACGGTGTAAAAAGTCGCTCCTCATTCTTAACCTAACCTAACTTAACCTAACTTAACTTAACTTAACCTAACCTAACCTAACCAAGCCCAAACAATGCAACAAATGCACAAAAAATAGTGACGTGCAACGCCTCTCCTAACAACGAAAGTTTAGTTTAAAAAATAAAGAAAAATGCACCAAACATCGCAATACATACAGATAATGTGGAAATTGTGCTGAACATTCCTACAAGAATTCGTGTTATTATCCAGTTAGTGTTAACTGGGCTACAATTAATGTGCTATTAATATTTTGTATTCCAGGTATGCTAAGAAAATTCCGACTCAGTTCACACACACACACACACACACACACACACACACACACACACACACACACACATCATTATGTCTAAATCAATTGTAAGTCTGTATATTTTCAGCCACCGGCTGCAACTCTATTAATAAACCGTTTATTAGTATTATTATTATTATTATTATTATTATTATTATTATTATTACACACACACACACAATTAACACCATTTTTTTTTTTACTTTTTTTCGAACATTTTTTTTTACATTTAATGCTGTTAAATATAAATGATAATTTTTCACACATCTCCACTTACCTCACGCCAGGTGGCAGACCCCGGTACAGAGCATCACGACTACTGCATTACTGACCTCGATTGCATCAAAGGGTGTTGGTCGTGGCTCGTAATGCTTGGACGAGTCACGTTCCTGCATACAGCCATACCACCGACACAACCCGGGCGTGAGAATCATGGTGCTTCATGTGCATATCCCACGCAGAGAGAGAGAGAGAGAGTGTGTGTGTGTGCGCTTTAAGTTCTATGAATTACCCCGGGAGAGGAAAATGTGGAGCCACTTCGTCAGCAGCATACAAAATTCTATGGACTGACTCTTTCCTCTAACACACTGAAAACTAGATTATCACCGCCCTCGCCTTTCTGCCCCAATATATCACCAGCTAAGTATAATAGTAAAAGGTAAACACTAGTGTAGGAACATTTACCTCCAGTATACACATCTGAACCACGAGCTCCACGCAGATATTAATGCTGTTTACACTGACCAACTCGAGAGTGTGTGTGTGTGTGTGTGTGTGTATGTGTGTGTTTGTGTGTGTGTAGATACTGGTTTGGAGGGTAACCTTGATGGCAGCAAGTTGTGTGGCCTTGTGGCTTGAGTTCAGAATAATCAGTGAAAGCCTGAAAGTGTTCGCGAGGTCTTGTTTATACGTTCAGTTGACTGTATTTGGTAGAGTGAGCGTTTACATACAATCTTGCCTCTGAGCGTGTCTGTGAGGGCTTCGGTGTGTTTGTGCCCGACAAACATTTCCACATTAGTCTCTGTGGTTGGGTCAAACTTAAACATTTGGAAAAACCTGTGTATTTGTCGACAATTAGTCATTTAATGATAATGTTGACGACATGAATGAATCAATTTTATAATTTATACTCATTGTTCATTCAGAATAATTCCTGAACCCTCCCATCGATCAAATTTTAGTTACTCCCCTTCCAAAATGACCAGGCTGTGGCTGCTCTCCATGTCCTTGTCTGTGAACTTAATTGCTCCTTCTTAATACCTGTAGATGCAAAACTCCACATATAATCTGTAAGCTTTTATCTCACAGTAAATGTCCCATATTTGTCTTCTACCCATGTTTACCATAGTGCTGCGGTCCCTAATACTAGGCTGCTACACCTAACAACCACTCAAACCTAAAGTAAGCCACACCAAATTCCAAGTGGCAAGAGTTACGTCCTTCTTCCACTTCCCTAAACTTATATTTTTAAATAATAACATAAATCTGAAAAAGAAGACTAAGTTTATTAACAAGTATTACACATCTGACCTGCCGACTCGATCAATATGACATATATTACGATTACACCAACAAGCTATAAAGGCAACCACCCTTTAGATACAGTATATGTGCAAAATAATATTTTCAGGCGACCCCTTTTAATATATATCTAGCAATATACAACATTACAGCAGATTAAGCCCGACTAAAATACTTCTCACTGAAACTGCTCATTTATGTAAATGTAACGCAATATTTCCAGCTTTCCTCGGCTGAGTATCTGGAAAGTGGGACCAGAAGGTTAATATATTCGCACACGTCTCCATAAACAACACATGGTGCACACGTAGCTTCTTACCTCTGGGCTAAGAAGACGTTATTTTCAGTTTCAGATACAGTACATATTACATTACCGGTATTACTACAAAAACTCGGGATCGCCAGAAGAATTTCCACTCGAAATTCTAATTGGTCGTCTGAGTTTTATATTGTTTCATGTTCATTATTTTATTTTTTTACCATAAATCCAATAAAAAACGAATTCATTGGACGGAAAGGACAATGACAATTAAATTATTAGGTTATTTTTTCCTTTTTTCATACGCTTTCTAGGAGAATTAAGGAAGTCTGTACTGTATGTACTGTATTTAGGTAAACATGTACCAAGAAATACGCTGAGGGAGGGACCGAAAGAGCCCCGGTCTTTCCCGCATTCACAACACCTACCACACACTACTGTACTTAATACGTCATACCTAAATATCACATAATTAACAGAGAACTTAACATTTAAAGAAATACCTAAAGGCTAACAGCATTAAAGCCTTACAGATTAATAATATACAGGGTGGAAAGGTTTATGAATTCATCCTTTACTTTGTGGCGACTCAGTTGTAATAAAGTATCAATTGAAAATGTTAGAACACTGACAGATAGACTCAATTTTTCCTGTCATATGCGTAAAGTGTTGCCAAGTCATTCTTACCTACAGTAAATAATCATATGCCAAATCAAGTTGACCGAAATTGTTTTTTTTAGTATAATGTTACAACCCACAAAGCCAACCACTCACGGGGGATTCAATTCAGTCTGTGTTTTAAATTGAAGAGCTGCCAGTGCCACCAGTGGAACTCCTGACACAAGATATCATTTTATGCATCAATCGTGTTAGCTAGGCTGTGACCGGCAGGAAAAACAAAACAATAGACGAAAGACCAGATTACGTTGCTGGGGGAGGGGCACAGAAAGGCACACTCGCACAAAAAAGTTAGCAGACAATGTGGTCAACAAAGAACTTCAAAGATCGAGGTCCATAATGTCAATATTTTAGAGTGAGAGTAAAAGATGAATCCACAAAAGTCATGAAGGTCTTTGATAAGTAGCCAGATTTTTTTTCAGTGTTTCCTGTCGCTTACTTGAACTTTTTGTCCTACAAAACTCGTTGAGTCTAATACATAAAAGTAAAAAATAAATCAAATAAAAATGAAATGGAAAATCCTAGGCGCTGTTGCCAGTGAAGTTTCATCCATATGCATGAACGTGCGACTTTAGCCAAAACCCGCCGACTAGTCTGGCGAGTTTTTCTCTTACTGAGTGACAGACGGCCCGGAATATGTAAAACTATCTGTGTGTGTGTGTGTGTGTGTGTGTGTGTGTGTGTGTGTGTGTGTGTGTGTGTGTGTGTGTGTGTGTGTGTGTCACTTCTATTGATTAAAAAACATTAAAAGTAGCAATGTTTAAAGATGATGGATGGAAACATTTAAAGGGAGTACGGATACAGCCCATCGAATACCAAGCCTCTGATACATATGGAAGAAATTGTGTCCGGCACTGCACTAGACCGCCTACACTTCCCAACCGTAAAATTAGGCATCCATTTAGAGCCAGATGGTTTAGTGGTGCCTCGAGCGTGAACCAGCGACCCTTAGGTCAATAGATAAGATCCGTATTCTCTCGGCCACCGTATCTTTCCGGTAATATCGCAATACTGAAACGTGCACCTCAGATAAAGGGGGCCACCAGATACAGTCGATGATTTTAATACCATCAAATTCTCAGTACACCAGTGGCACTGTACATGGCCCACTAGGTGCCTCAGTGCACTGGGGTAGGCCGCTCACCGCCCGGTGTTTGTTGATGCTCATCTGGTGACAGCGAGGGGGCAGGTGGGCCTGCTAATTATGACTCCCTGCGCTCCTTTCCACCTCCCTTTAATGATTAATCCCATTTCCCTCTCCCATCCTCCTCTCAAGAGAGAAACATATTTCATACAATAAAATATGATTGGTGCCTGAATTCAACGAGGAACCCCTGTTCTTTCCTCGCACGTACACTGTACCATAAAACGCGATAACTAGATAAATAAACCCTTGTTTCGGCCATTGTCTTAAATAAATAAACAATTAATGAAAGATCACCTTCCAGTGATGGAACCTTCAACCAGAAACATCCCCCGAGCGTCCTTGAAGCATTCACCCGTGGTGAAGTTTACCAGAATCGGAGCACTTGCCTGTACCCTTGTATATAAGGAGAGAAGTTGAGGTAAAGCAGGCAGCGGAAGTGATGAAGTTAAGTCTTGGAAAACACATCACACCCTAGCCTTACGGCTCCCGGCCGTCTCAACCCAGAACTGGGGCCACACTGCCGCGCCATGAATATAGATCCCCTGCTTGAGCACTGCTGAGTGAGGTGGGGTACACAGAGGCCCAGGCTAATGACGATCGTTTCTCGAGGTGTTTCAGGAATGTTACGAGACTAAAAGGAAGCTATTACATATGTAGATGGGAGAGGAGAGCAAGAGGTGAATTAAAAGAGTCGGGGAGATAAACAAGTGAATAAACAGATCAAGGAGGGAAGATAGATTTTTGAGCGGTGGGTATGAGAAAGGGTTAGAAGTGTGTAAAAGATTTATAAATCGAATTTTCATCACTCGATACAGACTAACTAAGATATTCATTAACTTAGATAAAACTAACAGTACAGGTATTCTTGTCATCTTATTATGTCATAATTCAAAGCCTGATCCTCTATGTTTAATTAGAGAATTCATCCATTGTCATGAAATTCGTGAAGTACATGCCTAAATTCTAGATAAGATAACGAAATCCACTTAATTAAAGAAAACACAAAAGCGTGCAGGCAATAAACATAACTAAGTAGTGACAACCAGACGATTTTAGCAAGACTGGGGCCAGACTTCAATATCGTTCACTTACCATCATTAATATCAGGTTTCGTGGAGAACTTCTCGAAGGAGTTGAGCAGAAAGCTTCGATCTTCTTTGTTGCCGAAAAACACCATCTTGGCTCTGGACACGCCTCACCTCACACAAGAAGTACTGATAAGCCAAAGTCTTCTACTTCCTCTCTACCCACAATTTCTTTATCTCATTCCTCTTTCCCGTGGTCCATCTCCATAACGAATCACTTTGATCTGTTCTTAGTTTTGGAATGATGATACAAAGACAGACATTCTCCAGGTCTCGTCACTGCCAGAGTTCAACAGTCTATATTACTGTGGCGGTAAAGTCTTCTTGACACTCGTTGGTGGAAATACTCCCCTAACCTGAAACGCACGCCAGTTTAATTATCAAGACGCCGAACTTGTAAATATACACATAAAAAATACAGTAAAATCCACATTTCAGTGTTGAAAGTAGTAGCAGTGGTTACAAGCAATTGTGGGACTAAGGAAACTAATGGCTCCATCTCCTCTCCCAATTCGTGAAAGCATCTGATAAAAGTTGTTAATTCAATTAATTGACATAGCTCGTGTGGCTACGCTGATATTGGGTCGTACAGTATTATGTTTAGTGGCATTAAAGGTGACATTCAGACGCACAAATCAGCACTGTTTCCCTCACTTTACTATGAACACTCCTTTCCGGAAAGTCAATAGCGAGTCTCCTAATATTTATGAAAAATCTTATGTAACCAAAAGAATGCCAAAACGAGAATGCATAAGTAGACCGATTGTTTAAATTTGTAGAATAATAATAAACACCAAGGTGAAAACCATAATACAAACAGTACACCAGGTGGTATTAAGTATTAGCTAATCTTGGTACACAAACTACATGAACTCCATTATTAGTGGCGTAACACTTTCCTGGGCTGATAACACCATTCTCAACATTTAGGATGGTTGAGATGAAACATTATTATTCATTTTTTCGTTTACCTTCATCTCTTGAGGGCAACTTTTGGAACATAACAGAAACATGTCCAGAAAATCAGAAGTAGTCAGTAACTTTGTTCACTATTGGTGGTTTCTGTAAGCAAGACGATGTCATTACCAACAGTTCCACGTTCTTACATCAATTTATATTACTGGTATGATATCTAACAATACAACAAGTGAAAAATACCAATGGTGCGCAGCAGGTGGATGTGACCAACTTTATACCCTGGATGTGACGAGGAGGAAGAGCAGCAGCTATCACGTAACAACACCACTACTGGCTGTAAAGTGGACACGGTAGGATATAACTTGTTCCTTCTAGCCTCACCTCACGCCTGACCCTGATTAAACACACGCACCATGATCTCAGTATCTCAACATGCATGTCTTACCATCCTCAACACAGTGTAACTCACCAACAACAATCGTTAACTTAGGAATATCTGAAGGGAGTAAGTATACCTCGTACTCTTAATATTATACTAAGTTGTTTGTCCATTTAGGTTTCAGTTTAACTCCTCAAAGATAAAGTATAGTTTTATATATGCCATTCTGAACATACTCTGACACGTAGCTATTTTACAGTCACACTACTGTACAAATATTATAACACCCTATTGTCAAGTACGGTAGTGGTCTGTTTACCAAATGGTCGCCAATGATCTTAAAGTGGTTACGGTCTGTACCTTAAGCTGACCTCGTATAACAATCTAACTTGTATCTTCTCAGTTTAATGAACGTGGCCGGCAACGTGCATTATACGCCCGTTCTTCACTCATCAATGTCACGGCGGATGCATTCTAATTCACTCAAATTACAGTGTAATCACGGAGCAGCCTCACCTTCCTTTTTACTCAGCTGACGTGAAGTAAAAAAAATCGATCTGCACCAACAATATTTTCAACTATATATATATATATATATATATATATATATATATATATATATATATATATATATATATATATATATATATATATATATATATATATATATATATTAATCTCGTACAATCTAAAATAAATTCATCTAATTATCAGTCATCATTAATGTATTTCAACAACTGAGATCTTCTAAACACACGGACTCAGTTCGGACACTAAACACAAACAACTCGGAGTGATATTAGGTGAGAAGACCTGTATAAAGATTCATTTGTTTGGCTCTCCTTCCTAACGATACAGTACGGTATTGGAGACGTCTGTGTGCTTGTGCGTTGTCGATCTAAACTATTTACACGCGTAATACTAACACCGGATATGCCAAATTACAGATAAACATCTAGGTTGACTCGCCAGGGCTCACACTTCTCCCACGACACCGGTTTATAACAAAGGGTATTTAAACGGAATATCATGATCACCTTACACATCCTCAGCAGCTAACACTCGTCAGTTACGCTCAGTATCAATTAACAGGTTCCTGCAGACGTTGCCGATTCCTGTTACACTTCATTAAACAGTTGTAATGCCTTATAAATACCACTGTTGGGATCCTTAACCTCGAAATATTGCCAGACTCCTCGTATCATACCATCGGGAGGATGACAACATTACCAACCTACCAGATCCGATACGTCATCATTGTTTCTTCATACAACACAAGTAGCTAGTTACTGATATATTACTATACTATAATTAGGGGTAGTATTAGAATCATTATACTGAAAAGAAAATGCATATACCTGTATATCGCTATCAATGATAATCTTCATTACAAATTAATACAAAACGAAGTGACAAAATAACTCAATTTATGTAACAAGATGTAGCCAATATTCTAACTTGCGTCAAACACCATTTACCTGCTGATTTCAAGTGCATGCACTTTAAATCGTGAGCTGGTTCACGTGGAAACCTTACCAATACCGCGTAATTTTTCCCGCAAAAAGGTCAAAAGCTCAGTTATGTATTTCAGCATTGACTGCCTGGTTTTATCTTTTTAATCTTATATTCCTATTATGAAATTTAGGAGATACTTCAGCACCAGCAAACATACTGGACTATGATAGTTATCAGAATAACAGCTACTCTCGTGATAATGTACTGACTATTGATATGGAATCATTGTCCACTGTCAGACATATAATCATGGTTGTAACATGAAAACCTTGTTTGCAATGTTATACAACGATTTATCTTTGCGGCAACAAATTTACAAATGTGGCTTCCTAACTTTCAATTACCGAGTATCATTATCAAATTCATTTTCGGGATTCTTTCGTTAATTTTATCTTCATGAGTCGGCACCATGGTGGAGTACAAGAGGTGTATCTGACACTAGTGCTGTAGCACAGTTTAAGTTCAAGGGAGTTCCGGTAGAAATGAGCCTCTAGCGGGAGTGTTAGCTGCCCCCACAGCTCCAGTCGCCGCTTTTGGTAATCCCACCAAATTGAAAGCCTTTGCTGTCGACGTCTTCCTCAGTAACGCGTCTCGAGAAGCTAATAAGGTCCCATGATTCTCGGGTGAGTTTCCCGATTCCCAACTAACTTGTCCTCTTGTGTACTATAGTGGACCTTTTTTTACTATTTCACTTCACCTGTAATTAAAGTAATTAATTTATATTTATGGCATTGTCATCTAGTTAATACTGCCTCTATAACTACAGCACTTAGCTTTAAAACGCAAGTGATGTTTTTGCCAAATGGCGATATTTGTTTTTTATGCCTTGAGAATTATCGCATATAATGGTAAAATCGATTATGTTCCATTAAAGACGACGTTTACCATCCAAAACAAACTAAATTTGAATTCGGTTAAGTAAGGTTAGGTTAGTTATGGCGCTACACATTGTATTTTGACTGTCGACATCATTGCCTTAATGTACAGAACATTGTCTTTTTTTTAAACAGAATTTTTCTTTTTTATAAGTCGTCCTTACTTCGCGTATATATGTGCAGATGTCCATTAGGACACCAAACTCCGGTTGTCCCTATTGTCCCTTTAAGTAACGCTCTGTCCAGTAACCACGCCCCACCCATCGGCAGATGAAGTGACATGACTTGTGTTGGCGAGTGTACCTCCCAATGAGGAGACTGGAGCTTTGTCCTTGACTGGTCCCAGGGTAGGAGTGTGCAACCAGTCATCAGTCTGGCCTTGGAGAGACGCCTAAACTTCAATATACTATACCCTGTATATAATACTAAACTGTATATCTTCAGCGCCAAAGAATCATTTAGAAAATAAACTCGCTTGTGAGATTTATACATTTAAAGGGAAATTGGGTTTTAAATTTGGAAATACAGTCCATTACGCTGTATGTCACCCAATATGCAGTATTAATGGAGCATTTAAATGATATAACCTAAAATTAAATAACATGGAACATTATACTGTATATCTTAACTTGAACTTATTTTCGAAAGTATCCAGGAAGGGTGGGGGGGTATACGAGACACCAAGTGAATTTAAGTAGCCACGCCGATAACGTCATTGGAAGTTGGACAAACGTTGCCAACAACCACACGAGTTTACTACACACCCTTTTCTTCCTTCCCTTAATTAAAAGACATTCTTCAAACAGATTCAGATAGTGATTAATAATGAATTACAGACTGAATCAAATAATCAAATGCTTTCGTAGAGCTAAATGAAATTTAAAACGAAGAAACTGGAAAATAACTATCTCGGCGCTACTCAGTGAGGTACGGACTCGCACCCAAATCCTCGGTGACTGACCGTAACGACACTAGCAGCAGCACCGACTGTATATCACTAAGAAAGCGTTCCTGGAACCAGAGGGGTTAAAGTTCCCAATTAAAGTAAGATTATTTTTTGTGCAACTCTCGAAAACAGTATAACATGCTCTTTGAAGAGAAATTACACGAACAGTTCAATTTTGAGACACGGTAATCGACTAGCGTTTTTATCCTCTTCCCTACTAATCGGCTCGTTTAGCCGCTGAGCAACACTGAAATTAATTTTACCGACATTACATATTAATATATAGTACAGTGTTTATCAATGTTATTCCCCTGTAAGTAAAACAATGTCTAGCGGTTCTAGCCTATAAACGGCAGTAAATGATGCCTGAAGGGTCAGTGTTCCACGCTTCTACGAACGCAGTCCAACCATCCTGGGACCCCTAATAATTCACCTATCATAGCGAATTAAACATCACGGCATGATCCCCAGATATTTTGCCGATAATCCTTTGTTTACAGTGTTCCTTATAAAGTGTACAATATAGCTTAAGTCTAATCACAAAGCTATAATTTTACACCATTCACATTTCATTCAACCCATTATAAGACCCAGGAGTCTGAATTATTTGCTATTGTATTATGATACAGGTATACTAATTACAGAACTAAAGGTATTTCTTTTGGATTGTACACAGGCAGAGTGGCGGGCCTAGATTAGACGGGCCCACAGCTCCCAGCCCCCTCATGTTGGTGGTGATTCTCACTATTCCCGCCAAGCTTTATTGATTTTTGGTCTGCACAACTGCACACTTCACTACTACTCAGCTGATTACACGTTCTTTATTAAACGTTCTCTTTAGGGTTTAAGAGCCGATGCTTTACGTAGTTACGAAGTTTCTATTGATCGTCTTGTCACATATCTTTAATTTTAGTACATTTAAGTACTTATATTTTCTTGTATTTGTTCATTAAGCCTTACAGTAACAAATTATGTGTACAGTTTTTTTTTCAATAACACTATTCATCAATAAACCGTAAAGCTCTCAAATTTATCTTCCTCTCAACTTTTCTACCACACCTTTCAATTATTTCATATTAAAAGACTTTCATCACTCATCAGTGCACAATAAGCAACTCTCGCTCAATAATCCATATAATGGTTAGTCTCTCCGTGATGTACCGTCTTAATCTTCCGCCTAATGTGTACACACTGGAAGCCTGGATATCCAGAACTGAAAAACTACGGTCGCCCATGCTGGGTTCCAGAGCCACCTACACTGACTCTCACGGTCGTGAGATGCTAGGGAATTCGAATTATTTTTTATTTGTTTATCCCTATAATAAAAGCCAATATGATATATAATTCGAATAAATACAAGTCCTGAAATTTTTTAGAGATTAACACAGTCATCTTAACCTCACTAGATAGATAAAGATGTTTGAGAGACGTGAGGATTCGGAATCCTGGAAGGGCAACAAAGCAGACGACGCCGCAAGGAGACGCAGTGTGACCTGCCATGGGGAAATAAATGTATACAAACAAACAAACACATGTCACCATTCTTTTTTTTTTACAGGATTAGCCCACCGGGGCACAGGTCAATGACCCACATCAAGGCCTGGGGGCGAAAATATAATAATAATAATAATAATAATAATAATAATAATAATAATAATAATAATAATAATAATAATAATAATAATAATAATAATAATACAATAATAATAAAAATTAAAATATTAAATAAAACAATAATAATAATAATAATAATAATAATAATAATAATAATAATAATAATAATAATAATAATAATAATAATAATAATAATAATATAGGACCATAAATAAAAAATTAAAATAAATAAATAGTGAGAAACGATAATCGTATATGTATGTTGTGTTGTCAAAGTAAGAGAAACAATTAAAAACCCTGAAATTGTGTGTAAATGAGGCAGAAAGTCAGATCAGCAACCTGTGACATGGTCACAATTTTTGTGATGCCATATGGCAGCAGGGTCTACCATTAGACAATACATACCGCTCCCAATATCTTCCCAGAGGGTGCACTTTGGTTTACAATGTTAAGATCCACTCCAGACTCAATATAAATAAACTCAAGTGTCAACTGATACAAATTAGGATGTAAAATAATGACAAACCACTGAACAACCATTTCGCCACGTAAGTAAGAAACTACTAAGAGCCCCTTCACTAGTCCTTGACTTTCACTGGCACTAGTGGAAGGTTGTGAGAGGGTTTGTTCTCCGGACAAAACGATACACAATTTATTTCGCCCAGGAAACACTGGTGCTGTATTCCCATAAACTTTAGACAACGATTCGCAGAGATATGTAATTGTTTTCGAGAATATCTAAAAGGTTATTAAAGTGCATAATAATATGTTAATGGTTACGAGCGACTGAAACAAAATCTACAACACACACACACACCTGCTTGACAGTCTCGCGGCCTAGGTCAATCAGATGGCTCTATGACCCCAAGTCAAATCCCGAAATTTGAACAGGATAAAAAAAAAAAGTGAGAGGCGTTGGCGTCTATTTGAGTCATCCCAAGGGCGAGGAGGAAGAGCGCAAAAGGTATCAGTCTATGGAAAATGTTGGCCCAAAATTATATAAACAGATCCTTCTCTGGCAACACCAAGACATTACTGTATATTGAGGCCATCCACAATGTTTACGCATATACGTTTTATCCATTACTAATACTTTTACCGTCATCAGGAAACGAATTCCTCTCTACATCAAGAACATATATTATACAACATTGAGGACAATTTTCTCCATCGGCTATTACCGTGAATATAGCAGTACGATACAGTATATACAGCGTGTGAGTCATCGTGAAAAAGAGAGTGGTAAATCTTCACGAGCTTAGATCTAAACCGGTTACTGGAGAGTTCACCCCCCCACCTGGTCACACAAGCTTCCTGTAAACATTCAGGGAAACGCCTCCTCTACCTATGATGCACACGCAGACGAACACGCTTAAACCTAACCTACACAAACTTAAAATCCCCCTCCCCCTTCCATATAAACACACATAAGCTTTCCCACCTCACAAACACTGAAAACACACACACACACACACACACACACACACACACACACACTTCTTTTCCCCAAATGATTATGAAAATCCCTCCCCTCTCCTCTCTCTCTCTCTCTCTCTCAAAGGAGGCTCTTTTCAAAGGGCCCTTACAAACATCACTGGTCGATACTTGGTCTCTTTAATAGTGCTGGTGATAGCTAAGTGTCTCCTCAATAGACGGGTGTTGCGTCAGAACCACCACACAAACACACTATCACCCAAATCCCCAGCGACAACGATAGTCTTACAGGCGTAGCAAAACTCCACCTGAAATCTATTTATTTACTTGTCCAATATCACTGACCATGAATGATCACTAGTGGAGGGATATACCAATCACCTTGTGTTTGTTTAAGTGTATGTGATTTTAGAATGAGTGAATGTGTATGCGGGCACTAAATAGTGTAGAGTTTTAAGTTAGTCTGACATTTCATTATTTCATTCTTGTATAGCATGATAGACTAGGAGAAGACTAGATAAAACATAAATGTGATGCACCAGTCAACACATGAGAGACGTATCCCATGGTTATTGTCAAGTGATAAGAGGAAGTAAAGTATGCATGAGCCTAAGAAAGGAATTGAGGTACAGGTATAGCCAAGGGGTATTATTGATTATTGTGAGATTAAGGATAGTGGTGGCTGGTACAGTGGGGGGGGGGTATTACTGAATTTAAGTGGATTCTGGCAATTATCTTGGTTGTAAGGCACACGGGGATATTGTCGTGCGGAGCTTGGAATGTAACAAGGTTATATACGCCCCAGTGTGCTTGACCCAGTTGTAGTACGGGGAGTTATGCTATCTAGTAGGAAAATAGAGGCGCGTGGGGTAAAATTTTTGCTTATGTCTTTGTCATCAGGAAAATAATACTAGGGATGGAGAGGAAGTCACTACAGTATTACCAGAAGCATCGATAAACTAAATTAAAAAGCGAAAAGAATTATGCAAAACCTGTTAGTTTAAAATTCACATCATTCCAAACTGGGTGTCAATAAAACCACTTAAAAAAAGGAGCTATGCATTTTGTGGACCATTCACGATGATATATTGTTTATGGTTATCGAAATACCATTAACAGAGTCTTTGGCAACACAGTGAGCAGGAGACGGTTTCAAGAGAAATTATCTTCCATTGATGAATTCACCTATTTATTCCATTAATATGAGAAGTTTAACTTACTTATATTACCCTTAAATATGCAGTCAATTTTGTTTCTGTGTTAACAGGAACCACAAACACAGGACTCATAACGACAGCGAAGTAACCATAATAACAGGAGGCCTGGGCCGATTTCACAACCCTGGCCACAACGCCCAGTACTCTGGTAGCATCGACAGTAGTAGCAGAAGCATTAAAATGCGGCAGTAGTGGCAGCAAGAGCAGCAGCAGGAGTAGTAGCAGCAGTAGCAGTGACAAAGCGTCCCCAGCGGCTGCGTCACTCGGGGTGGTCATTACGAGCAAGATGAGGTCGTCCCGGAACATCACCAACCTTACGCTACCGCCAAGACTTCCAATCCAGCCTCCATCACACCACGTCTAACACACACAACTGGTCACAAACATTCCACACTACCACGAAACAACCACGAGGGTCTCTACGTGTGGCTGGATTATCAGTGTTGAGTTACCAGCGTCTAGGGGCAACACCTTAACCACCGGCATCAGAAACATATCAAAAAATACGTGAGAAATATAATACTTTTCAACTTGTGATGCATTCTATTGACTCCTGAAGCCCTCCAGTCGGTGTGGGTTCTAGTTAGGGAGGAGGAAGAGAGGGGGGGTAAATGACCTCAGTCTGCACTCCAGCGTCATTTGTTTCATCAGCCACGACCCACGCTCCTGTGACCCCGTGAGGAAGCTCTCACACTGTACTTGTTGACGAGGGGAAGGAGGAGATGATGCAGAATGGAGAACTAGATAATGGAGGCAGTGAATGGAGAACAAGCTAACACATATATACTCATGGGAAAACATGATAAAGGATAATAGTGATGAGGGATCCAGATAACGGGAGAGTGAAGAAGAAAATAAAGATAGCGAAGGAAAAGCAAGATAGACGATTTAATAAAGGTAGAACTAAAAAACGTATTTATAAACAAGAATACGAACTAACAGAGCAAGAGAAAGAAAAACAAAATAACATATACACAGCCATAGAACCTTCAAGAACCGTGTGACTCACCCCCAGGGCGGATCATCAACTGTTATTGGAAGGTTGCGTCCAATGCAGTCAGCCTGGAGGCGACACCACTGATGAGTAATAACAACGGAGTTCATGATACATTTCGAGTGTTTATTTCTCCATGACATATGTGAGGGAACAGAGAGGCAGGTGAGGTGTTGGTAGGTAGATAGACTACTACTGAGATGAGGAGGTGGGTAGATAAGAGTCCTATTGAAGTATTCTATATTCACCTGTGACGGAAAATTAATTCACTTGACCGTCCAAGGAAGTCACTACGAGGTTACCGTTACTGTACGTCAGGTGAACTTCCGTACCACATACCACTATAAGTGGGTAGGTCAATGTAGATTTGTCAATCGGGTAAAAGGGTTGGTTATACTGTATGTGCCCCAATGTATAAGAGTTTTTGTATGCTGAAGTTTTAAACGCAAAGTATGTGTTCGTACGTAATTCAGTTATTAAAATACCTTGTATACAGATAATAGTAGGGCGTTGCATCTACGAAAAGCTTTAAAAAGTATTGTACTGTATACGCCGTACGCCATCATTGAGCCAGGGTAGGGACAAACAATAACAGAAGATTGCAATTACGTGGGGTTTTAGAGGACCCTGGTCTTAAAACAAGTAAAAAATACTAATATACATAATAATACACATGTACCCTTATAATTTAATATTACATGAACAATAATACTCACCTGATAATGATGCTGATGATGATGAAGATGATAATGGGACAGCTTGGAGAGGAAAGCTGTCCTTAGAGTGTTCCTCAGGCATGATCAAACCTGAGATGCAACACTCCTCTGCACTATCCACGGTGAGTGTGTGGGGGCGTGTAAGGTGCAGTGCTTGTATGCCTCACTATAATCAATTAAATCTGTTCACACTATCATTATTACTTTTACTATAGCTGTATCTAGTCGTCACTATACCACCACATATACGATTAATATATCTTCGTGTATCCGTTCACTATATTGCCATTTATATAGTTCAATAAACTTTCAGGAGTCCTCCCACTATACAATCACTCGTATGTTTCAATACACACACTATAGTATGGTTGTTTATATACTTAATCAACTGTGTATATTTCTATGCCGTCTTCCCTCTATACGGGGTCACCAACCTTAACCAACATACCAACATTACAATTTATACACAAGACGAAGGATTCTTAAAGTAAATAATTCCAAATATCTTTCTAGCATGTACTCATAATACATATTTTTGGTATATAATCAAGTATAAAGTGTATAAACAACGGATTATTAATTATTACAAAAATATAGTTAGAATAATATATAAATATATATATAAATATATATATATATACATATATATAAAATCGTAACGCCACCATGTAATAAAGCGTTGAAATGTAGATCAACAAACGTCTCCTGTTGCTTAGGTCTTATCCCATGGAGCATGGATGATCGTTGTGTACTGCTGTAACTAATTCTCACGTACACGGGTCTTCCCCTTGGCACACCTCTACACTCATCCCTGCAATTTTATGTTGATCCAAACCCTCACCCCAAAGAGATTAAAAAAAAACCGCACCACAGCACAACATTACTCCCACACACTCAACAACATCCCACCTAAACCTCACAATACAACCCTCAACAACCACAATTACAACTACTGAGACTCCACCATACTGAATTCACCTCCACCAAGAAACACTTAAAACCTCCTGAGAGAAGTGGAAGTACATCTCGCCTGCAGGCTACGATGTGGTCACCAACACAATATCCAGTGTAGTGAGTCGTATAAGGAGTCCGTGTAGCTCAACAAGTGCCTACAATATACTAGACTGCGAGCAACGTGTGGAAGCCCCGCGTAGTGTAAGGTGTTTACTATCAGCGAGGCGTCATTGTCCTGATTATATAGGCTTCACTTAACTGCTCAGATCATCCCACTTCTCCACACGGCTGTTACGACCACCAACACTATGAATTTAAGATGATTCTTCCTCCCCAGAACGTCTTCGTTGAGAATGTATCGAGGCAGACTGGTTCTTTAACTTTACTTTAACCGATATTCAACTAAACGTAACGTTCAGTCATGATGCCAACTCAAACTATTATAAAGTGTGGGCCATTAAGAGACACAAGTAATTCATACCATACTTTTGACGAATATAAAAGTCGGAATAATATATGCCTGGGAGAATTTGTTCGGACAACCTCTCAGTTACGTAATAATTTAATTTACTTGAACTAAAATAACAAAAGCCAAGAGAATGTTCCCCTTAATTCATGAAACCTATTAAGTACAGCCTATACACTCCAATCAATTTTTTTGGGCTGCGTTGGTCAGTTTAATGAACACATCTGGTGTGACTGACAGTGACTTGCTCGTGAGTGACTCGTCTTCCTGAGCGTTAACGTAGTTTACCATCATTCTTCAGTACGAACGATTTACTCACAGGTACTAAAATAGCTGAGAATATACAACTGAAAATACCTTACGTCATACGGAGATCTCTACTAAGCAAGAGAATGTAACGACCAGTTTGTTTACTTCTAGTTCTTAAGCCTATCCGACCCTGGCAGCCCAGATGACGCGTGTAATGGCCAATATGAACACACCAGCCGCTCCCCGAAACGTCTGGTACGTGATATTATCGTCCTTGAGCTGCGCCATTCAGATACACAATATGTTTGTTATGTGTGATATTTATCGTCACAACACATAATGAAATAATATAATTGTGGTGGAAACGAGGAAAATGAAGAAGAGTATAAAGAAAATGAGGCGTGAAATTACCGTAGATTACCGAGGCTGTAACATTATCCACACTCACTTGTTGGCCCACACCTGTCTAATTAGCCCAACCTCTTAAGGATTCCCCCATACGTCTGGTCATCATTTGTACAACGTGCCTTCTGTCCTAACCAGTTGTAGGAAGGGGGTAACTGAAGTACGTGAGGTGACAAACGTATTGGACTGGATTAAACTGCGCAACAATTCTGTGAGGGTGGTTGATCTTCAGGTGAAATAAGCTGGAGGAGGAGATTATTTAGGTGATACCAAACCCCATACCATACTATAATCGAGGAAAATATAAGCAAAAGGCCTCCTAATATGTGGTTTCATCGGCGTCTGGTTCCTAGGCGGCTTAAATGACTGTTTGCTGACTTTAAAGACGAAAGCGGATGCCGTCAGGACATATTCATCTCTGTATATAAAAACAAACGTCTTCCAGGATCTGAAATTCTTTACGTACGACAAAACACGAAAGAGAAACAAGAGAACGCAGTGATGAGTTATGGTAGTGAGACACCATCGTAGAGAGACTGGTAGGGTAATGAGGTCCCAGAGGAGATAAAGTTATGTTACAGATGGCGTAGTTATATTACAGATGGAGTATTTATTTTACAGATGGAGTAGGTATGTTGCAGATGGGGTAGTTATATTACAGATGGAAGAGGTATGTCACAGATGGAGTAGTTATATTACAGATGGCATAGTTATTTTACAGATGGGGTAGGTATGTTGCAGATGGGGTAGTTATATTACAGATAGAAGAGGTATGTCACAGATGGAGTAGTTATATTACAGATGGCATAGTTATTTTACAGATGGGGTAGGTATGTTGCAGATGGGGTAGTTATATTACAGATAGAAGAGGTATGTCACAGATGGCGTAGTTATATTACAGATGGCATAGTTATTTTACAGATGGGGTAGGTATGTTGCAGATCGGGTAGTTATGTCCCAAATTATATCGTCCAGACAGCGACCCCCTGAAATACGACCTCACAACCCTAACCTCAAACACGACCCTCACTGGACGACTCTAGACAGGAGACGTGACACCCAATACAAGAAACGGATAGAAAAAGTGAAACGACACGTGTGGTAGAATGTACGTGACACTAGGCACCAAGAGTCACTTTGAGCGAGATGAAGTTGGAAATGGGGTTTTGGATGCGGGTGACATACTGCACCAGTCCCTTGTGCAAAACAAGACGTTTAATATGCACAACACATGGCAGAAGACACAGGCTACACACATCACGTGGCAGACACAGGCCACACACATCACGTGGCAGAAGACACAGGTTACACACATCACGTGGCAGAAGACACAGGCTACGCATCTCATATGCAACGCAAAAGGTACGGGTCACTGTCAGAGGCTACGCATATGGCGGGTTACATAGAGTATGTGACTGAGGACACGGGTTACGCAGAGCATGTGGTAGATCATACACACGAGCCACGAGATCAAGACGACCGCGTCTCACCTCACCGCAGCCAGCCAGTCAACTGAGGCTGCCCACCCCGCCCCCCTCCTCCTCTAGTCTCGCCCCACCCGCTCTACTACCCGAGAAGCCCCGTGTGTGTGTGTGTGTGTGTGTGTGTAAGTTTATTCTACCAAGATCCACATGTGCGCTAAGACGGATACATTAACAATAATCCCTCACAGTGAAGTCTGGTGAGTGGAAAAGTAAAGTTGGTGGCTCATACAGTGCCAGTCAGGTGCCGCTGCCTCATAACTCCCTTAACCCTCACTCTCGGAGTCCCACCCAGTTATGGCTCTATATTCCGACCCTTCACAGTTCCGAGGGTCTGAACTAATCTAGCGTAAGATAAGGACAAATGAATCGCTGGACGCATAAAACAATCCTCGATTCACGAGTTCTGAGTTAAGAATCAAGAGCCAAAGCGGATTCACAAGAATTACTAGTCTCGAGTTATGGAACGAGTCACGATTAATGGACCACACGTAAAAAATTACAAATCACGTGTTACAGGTTATGAGCCACGAGTCAAGGGGTACAAGTCACCCATCGTCTAGGACTGGCATCACTGAGCCACCGACAGCGTATCAGCCGCAGGAATCCCGATGACGGCATTAACCCAGTTTCGTGCTCGAGACGGGACAGAAGATTACCAAAACCACCAGGACCCAGATACCCTAAGATTCTTACGTTAATTATTTTCTCTAATTTGCAGATAAGAGAACGCGGTTGTACAGTTTACATTTAATTTCGACAGCAACTTGTTACTTGATACTTGATACTGTCTTTGGAGTGACGTGTGTACAGGGCCCGTCACTTGTCTCTCAATAGGACCAAATATCATTAGCTTTATGTCAAATGTGAACCAAACGATTGACAAATATTCACTTGGATTTCTAACACCATAGATACAACTACAGTGTATTAACATTTACTGGACACAGATTCTCGAAAACCATCATCGTGTCATTCTCGGACGCCTGGAATGAATCCTATGTAAGTCTTTTAGAAGCCTCTTAAACCCTCAGTTACTAGATTATATTATCAACGAACGAACTATTAACATTTCTGGATGAGAAATTTTCTTTTGGACATTTCGTGTCACTGATATTTTAAATCCACTTCCTACAAATCAATTTCTTTAAAAATAAAATCCCAACAGACCATTTACCGGAAAGATTAGCAACTTGTCCACTTTCAGCTTCGTCTCTTGAATCAACTTTATTTTGCCAATAAACTCATGTTCCACGACACAGTATATATTTACCTTCGCATGTCCACATGATAAGCTTCCATAATAGAGTTTTTCTTGTTTCATTTCCTGATATAAGAACAAACACCAACATCATCCAGAATGATACGATTACGGGTAGAGTTAAAAAGCCGGAGAAACGCCACACTAACACATATCAGTTACCTCCTGCACGCCTTATCTCTGCAGTAACGCGGATCTCCATCACAACAGCTCCAGCGTCTATCTCTCCTGGTCGAGACTCTGTACTGTTGTTGCCCGTCTGATTATCCACGCGGGTCTACTCAGTTGGTTAGTGGGCTGTGCTGAGTTACTCGACTGTGTTAAGTTACTGAGAAGGATTGTTACTACTGCAGGGACGAAAGCGTTTATGTAGACACATGTACGAATGCACACACAGTGAAGCAGGGAAGAACGAACACGGACTCAAAACCAAAAATACTCAGTAACAAGGACAGACACACTCACACACCCCAGGTCACACCAACTCTACAATAATACTCTCTGTTTCCTGCATACGAACTCGACAACTTTATTGCATTTGTATCCAACATTATTGTATTTAAATCATTGGTGGATCCATTGTATCACTGGTAAAGATCAGCTTACGCTTTTAATTTTCCATTAACAAAAGAAATTTCTATCTACGTTTGATATTCGCAATTAGCTTTCTGATTGAATGCTTTGTTGTCATCTTCCATAAACTGTGACAATGGGGAAACAATCCTTCCCATAAATGGAAGTTATGCACTTTAATGATTATTTCAACCCCGGTAGATGGATTACATCACTGAGCCTCCCTCCCACCGGCCCTCTACCCACCAACACAATCATCTGACACAGAAAGTTTTAAAGGTGAGCTTCCCTGGCCGCCCTACTCGATACCACACTCCCCACACCACCATCGTCCTCCATATGACGTGTTTGGCTGACATGAACTATCGGGAAGAATAGCTAAGATGATCATCACTGAGGTTGAGTACTTACCGATGGCCCGCTTGTCACTCCAGACGGCGGTGTCATCGGAGGTGTCGTGGTCCTGAGTCGCCTCAGCTGACTTTCCGCAGGTTCGTCGCACCTTTTGCTGTCTTCTCTCTTTTTTATTGTTGTTGTTATTGTTATGGTTGTGGTTGTGATGGCTATGGTGGCGATGATGGTTGGCAGGATGTAGGCCAACCACCACAGAGTTGAGGTCAGCCCCGGTCATTGTGGCAGCGACGTCATCATGCCTGTAAGTAAACAAGGAAACATACATGAAAATTACACCATACACCAGGTAAGGCGGAAAATCTTGGACATAAAAAAAAAACACTGAAGACCGGTTGGATATTGCCTCCTGACCTTGCCCTCGATCTGTTATTTTCTGCGCACTCAAAGGTCATCTGTTGGAGGGGGTAGGTGGTCCCAGAGATAACTATAATGAATTTTAAAGTGACAGTAAGTGAAATCCTCTCTTGGAGAATATAATTAATATACCTCCAAGGTGTGTCAACATGCCAGTGGCTTTTGTGGTGATTCCCTGACTCCTGCACAACCAGTTACTCATAAGTTAAACCTGATATCGATCTTGTATTTTTAATTATTTTCGCTCCCAAGTAATTGTGTTTTAAGTTTTCTATAAGTTACCAGTAGACACCTGTACAGTTCTCAAGGCATGAATTTTAATGTACTCCAGATCGAAATATAAATACTGTACATGTAGTTCATGTAAAAGAGATCCTATAAAATAGTGAACATCCCAGTCCTGTTTATATATTTCCTTCCAGGTACTATGTGTACACTCACTCAGATGCAGCACACCTTTAGTTAAGTTACTTTGGTGTGTTCTACCTTTTTATGTCTCAACCTACTGTGCATTTGACTGTATAACACTAGTGTTATTATTGCGAGCTTTGAAACATATTCCCATGTCCAGTCTTTTCAAGCGATGTAAACTTCCACATAGATGGTGTACAAGTTGCTGTCATAATTTGTTCAATACTTGGTAATATATGGGATCATAATTGTATGTGTTATTGCTTCATAACTGGTGACGCTGCCTTGCATTACACATGGTGTTAGAATAATAACACGAGAAAACACTGTATTATAAACAAACAATGAGTTGAGTTATTAGATGACAGAATTTAAATCTTCCCTCATCGACATTACCCTTAAGCTGATGCCATATATTACTAAAATAGTCTAAGATATTTCGTACGAAACTGCATATCCCATTCAAGTCCCGCACACTGCCGGTCTGCCAAGGCCTGACCTCACTAGTGTTCCCCGCTTCCCTACAACTGGGTAGTGAAAGTCAACCAGGTAAAGAGGCTCCTCGTGAGCCAGGCCGAGGCTCAATACTGGGCCAGCTTGGAGGCCTCCTCGCTTTATTTTAAGCCACACATACTAAACAAGACCGCAAGAACCACAAACCATGGCCAGTGTGAACAGCGACTCGTAAAATTACATGTTTATTTTGTAGTTCACACACACACACACACACACACACACACAAGTAATTGATTTTAAGGCTTATACAGTAGTATTTACATAATCTACATATGGTATCGCGATATCACCTACGCTATGCCTGCCGGTGAAAAAGGCCAGAGTGCAAATTTCAGTGTTAACGCAAGAGGGTCCCTGATTGGTAGAGGATGTGCAATGGCGACATGACGTAACAGACTCCACCCCTTAAAAGTCATCAGCGCTCCACCAACACCACGATCCCTTTATTTTAGGAACCAACATCCCCTTCACCCCCAACCCAACCCCCCCCCCCTACCCCAAACACTACTAGCACCAATAACCTCAAGTTCTATCATTATAAGCGCCACTATGTCACTACCTCCGCTCTGTCTTAACAGGCGGTAGTTTCCCAACACGCCTATGCCAACTTTGCACAAAAGGCTCACCTCATGACCTGACCATTAATACTAAACTTAATTTTCATGAGCACAGTATTGACAAATAGTGTGTACGCTCGCCTGTTGACAGGATCTGCCAACCACCGTCAAACTTTTCTACTTCACTCATGTATCTTTTTAACAAATTTTCATGTCTAACATTAACTAAACATAGCATATCTTTTCCCTCTTTTACCCATGGACCACAAGCTTGAAATGGAGGCCATTCGTTCACGCCTTTAAGTATGGAAGTCCTGAAGCGACCACCACCATGACGGCTCGTACATTGCCCCTCGTCCTGCCTGGTTTCTCGTCCAGGGCTCGCTGATGAACACCTAATCCTGTTATTTTTCCACGCTGATCCGCTCCAACATTTTGCACAGGCGGGTGTATGAACGATAATCACTTCACCACTTATGAACTTTATTATTTTCAATCTCGGAACTCCTGACGACGACTGGTGGTTGGTCTACCTCTCAGGGCGGAGTAACACAAGCTCGAGTTCTATGCCTCATGCTACAATTATGATTTACTAATAGAAGTTTCTTTCACATTTTCAACCGTCTAATTAAGTTTCCCCTCTCGTTTTGTCTCACTTCTTTCTCAATGATATATTTATGACACATGAGGCTTGACATTGACGTCATTACATCTCATCACCCTCACCGTCACATCAACATCCTTCCCTGGCTCTCACCTCTCCGCTACTGTTCCTCCACCCTCAATCTCACTGTGTACATTGCACATCCTCTAGCTTAAGTTGTAGTGTTTTTATTTCTTCGAGTAAAACTGCAGTAATAAGCACTTTGTTTTATTTTTTTTAAGATAAATTGATGCTACTATAGCGCACAGTATACAGGATATTTAGTTAGGTTAGCTTTGAAGATATCTTGTTGACCGCACGCTATAGTAGCACCGATAAACTTCTCCCATAACTTTGAGTAATGAAATAGCGGTGATATCTCACAATCAATCTTCAAAGAACAATAATTTACAACTCCAAACTTCAAAGGTTAAGTTTTCATATGGTAACAGTCGCCGCTACGGGAGTACCAGTTGCCCACCAGCCCGACACTAGGACGAGTATCACCTGCGTCTCCGTTCCACAATAACCACAAAAAGTATCATCTTACAATAAGAGGTTAATTGAGAAGGAAGAAAGAAGATCCACGATGAGAAATTAAAGATAGGCTTAGAGTGGTCTTCTGTAATGTATCGGGAGAGTTCCTAACTTTCTTCACATCCACACAGATTATTATTCTTTCACGTTTCATTGCTTAGTAATATTTTCTCTTTTTCTGGTAAAGTTACAAAATGGATTTATCTTTTTTAACGAAAAGTAAAAAAAAAATTAACGGATTTTCTCTTGTTTACAATAAATATGTTAGATTAAACTACTACTACTACTACTACTACTGTACTACCACTACTACAACTATGTTTTTAACCATCATCATAAATAAAGGCTGATTAGGCCGTGAAAGCTGTTGTTAATGAACAAGAAGGTTAAGAATTATCTATACTTACCTACTCTTCAGGGAACTAATGATTGTATTTACACTTCTCTTGAATATTTAAATATAGATGAAGGGCCAACAAAGTACAAGGTTTGAAGGTATTGTTCACATCATAAAGGTTTTGAGCACATTACCCACGTTCTGTTGGTACTGTATACATTATGGTAGTACTGCATACATTATGGTAGTACTGTATACATTATGGTAGTACTGTATACATTATGGTAGTACTGTATACATTATGGTAGTACTGCATACATTATGGTAGTACTGTATACACTATGGTAGTACTGTGCACATTATGCTGGTACTGTAAGCAACATTGTTATTGTACACAATATGAAAGTACTGTATTCATTGTGATTGTACTGTACTGTACATATTGCTTGGTGCTGGGGAGGGAGGTGCTGTGGTCACTCCGGATATGCACTACCATCACGGCCCCAATTTTCCAGGGGATGCTCGCAAGACCTTCACGCTGGAGATGAGCCGCACCTCTGGCAGCTGGCATGCCAGGTGAGCAGGACTGTGGCGGACGGCCTCATCACAGATCTCACAACTCCATCGATATATTCTTCCATAATTACTTATTTCTTTGTTAATGTAACACGAGCATTGTATCCTCTAGGTGTTTAATGAAGACTGGTTGCACTTGCAGCCTCGAACATGGTGTTACTAACCTCTGTTACGGACGATACGACGGAGGTGTCGCGAACGATCCCTCGGCCACCCACGATAAACACACGACTCGCGCATGCACCTGTAACGTAACCTGTGGTTGGTGGAAATCCTGCAACACCTGATAACTCGGCCAATAGGAGACACGCTTTTATAGCCCTATGTGTGCACTTCCTGTGTGACCTTTGCCCCTCAACACGGTAATTTACCAAGTATCTTGGGTCGTTAGCATTGCCCAAGATTGCCAGAGGCCCCATACCAGACCCCCCCCCCCCGCCTTTCTGTCATTCTAGAATACCACTTTATTTTTAGAATTGTGAGCCAAGTAGCTCTTATATATCAATATTTCAACTTCATTATTTGAAAACATATTGATCTGTATTTTAATTATTAAAATTTTTTGTCACTTGTCAAAAAGTTTGAGACGTACAGAATCAAATGACATTTCCGCGCTGCCGTATGATTATTATTAACGCTGGTGCATATATGGAGTAGTGATTGTAATTTAATGATGATATATTGACAGATTCACATGAGGATTTATTGTCAACATAATGTAAAGTAATGACAGAGATAAAGTCATCACATGAATATGGCGGAAGTATAAGGATTTGACGAATGGGTGTTTAACAGTGCGGCTGAGGTGTGGTAACATAAGAACATAGGAACGAAAAGCAAGAAAGGAGAATGGTGGGAGGAGATCCTGAAAGGAGGAAATATGGGTATACGAGGTTCAGCTTCAAGTAAAGAGTGATGAAAGGTGGAAGTAAAACGAGAGTAATGGGGGTATTAGAAGAATTAGTGAAAGATGATAACAAGGAATAAAATCAAAAGATTAAGTGGAAATATCAGTTTAAAAAAGGGGGGGGGGGGAATATGGGAAAAATATTTTAAAGAACTTCTAAATGTAACGAATGAGAGAAAGGCAGAACATATCCTGTTTTGGGCGTGGAAAAATGAAAAACATTAAATTTAAAGAAGAAATAACTGTAAACAAGAGTAAAATTGGTACGTCTCCAGGAATAGATGATCTTACAGGTGAAATGATGGGGAAAGGAGGTGAAAAATGTGCTTAACAGAGAGCCATTACATCATAAAACATGTGAACAGTGCCAAAGATGGACGTGACCGACCCTCCCAAGTGGCGAAGAAGACAAGCTAAAATAAAATAAAATAAAATAAAATAAAATAAAATAAAATATTTGACATATCTTACAACCGTAAAAAAAAAGTAATAAAGTCCACCCATATAAAAGTTCCATTTTCTTTTATCATAACAAGGAAAATGGACGTAAATAAACAGTTTTATGAATGAGTTTTAATGCGAGACTGAGATGACTTTGAACGATTATAAATACGGAAATTAAATGACTTTGAATGAGTTTAAAGGTGTTACCGTAGCATTAAAGAGATCAACCGAGTATCACTTTAATTAAATGGATAATAATAATAATAATAATAATAATAATAATAATAATAATAATAATAATAATAATAATAATAATAATAATACTGTAATAATAATAATAATAATAATAATAATAATTTTACTTGTAGACCTCTTCACCACTGATCAGCTCGTTAGCCGCTTGAGTGATCGGAAATGGCGTAGAAGTGTCTTACTGTCTGAAATATTGATTGCTAAGATAAAATTCTCGAGATTCGGCTGGTGGCAATGATGATAATAATAATATTAATTATAATAATAGTATTGTTATTATTATTATAAACTAGGTATAGAATAATTATCATGTTGTTAAATCAGGACCTTAGCTATATAAATTTTAGTAACAAAAAGTTCACAAAATGGAATTTCAGTATTTTTGCAAAAGAATTTCACGTTACAGATTATTATCCAAAAAATTATTAGAATTAATGGATGTCTGGATTATTAAGAACCCTAGAATATTGGTTTGGTTAGGTTAGATTAGACGTTAGGTAAGGTAGGTAAAATTAGGTTAGACTAGGTTATGTAAAATTAGAATAGGTTAGGTTAGGTTAAATAAGATTAGCTTTGATTGGGTTAGATTACATTAGGTTTGTTAATTTTTAAGGACGGGTGGAACATGTTAAAATGAATCAGGAAGAGGGAAATTGGTTTCCAGTGAAAGCGCAACCACATCATGGATGTAAGATGCAGCTATGATTATTCAACATTGTCATGGATAAGTTATTAAAAAAGGTGTAAACAAGAATAATGAAATGGGATGCAGATTCACTAGATATAAGATTCAACTGGGAGGAGAGTCAGTTGCTATATGCAGATGACACTGTTATTGGGTAATTCAGAAGAAAAGTTGGAAACATTAGTGCGGAAGTTTGAAAAAAGTATTAATAGTGAGTGAAACTTAGAACCTCTTACTCACTACCATCCTACACCTCATACTTCCTACTCACTATCCCCCTCCATCTTATACCTCCCACTCAGAAAGACTTTGATTACCTCAGGGAGTTGTGACCTTGCTTTGCCAGCTAAAAGAGCACGTGGAAGCCCTTGTACTGTACTGTAATGGCCAGTGTTCACTCTGTAAAAGTGGGATGGTATTAGGAAGGGCATCCAGCCATAAAACTTGCTTGATAACAACTGGGACATCATGACATCAGGTTATTATGGCTAACCCAAGCAAGTATGCAAACATGGCCATAAAAGAGTGATGCTGATGATCTACCCTCCTACAGGTATATCACCTTTGGATCACGTGAATATTAGGCACTTCAGCTTATTTCACATGATAAAACATTCTAATGCTAACCTAACACCCCAAGTAACATCAGATGAAATAAGTTGGGGTATCTAATCATCACGTCATCCCCTCACTCCTATAATTTAACACAGCTACCCAAGAATCCCTGACCTAAACGAAATTGTCTCAACTGGATGACATCAGTGTGCAAGGAATCACTGTTTTATATCTCTTAAAAATACTGTACCAGGATGGTTTGTGCACTTTCCAAGTACAGTATTCTAAAAGTATAATACTCTACCAAATGTACACACAAGTTTTTTTGCATAGGCCTAAGATTTTTTTCAGATTCACATTAGATGAACAAATAAAAGAGCAGACATCCACTTGATCGAATTTTTAGAATTACATCAGATGTCTAACATGATCCAAGGATTGCTTAAGAAAAACTCAAGCGAGGAAAGTAGAATGGAAAAAAAAGAAACAAATAAAATATAATCATTAAATATTGGCCACAGATTTAGTAATGCAGAAATAATGGAGGTCAGTTTCAGTTTGAAAACATGCTGACAATAGTAAATATAAGAAAATACAGTACAGGACAGTACTATACTGTAATATGACTGGGAGAAAACAGCGATCTTCTACTCTTCCCATTGTTAACCAAGATAACTCAGTCAACAGCTTCCTACTCCCTCACCCAAAGAATCTTATGTTTGTGTTTCTCAAATAATATTTGCTTTGAAACTACCTTATACTATTCAAGTCATTAAATGTAAAAGAATTAAGAACAGTTTCACTTTATTAAAGTTTCTTCTGTTTGAGGATATATTTAAATAAAAGATATTTCTGATTTTATTGTGATTCTTTTATTTACACATGTTTAATTTTTCTATTACATAAATTCTATTCCCATATACGTAAACAACTACAGTACAAATTCGTCTAAAAAAAATCTTGTAATATTCTAGGGTGAGAAACTTGCAAGAAATGGGGATCAACATTCAATACTTTCCCAAATTCTCTAAAGATCAAACCTATACTCAAAATGAGCCATTAAGTTGTCTCTTCATTTTCAAAATTATTGATCCTAAGAATTTTTTCTTCGTGTACAGTGTATTTACACTTTTCATGCTTTATTTTATTCATTGTAAATTTTTCTACTTAAAACTATCATTTGTTTCATTAAAAAAATCTTAATTAGATCATTCAATAACCTACTCCTTCATAAAATCTAAATTATATATTTTGCTTCTTCAACATGCCTCATAAACTCAATAAAAAGGTAACATCTTCTGAAAATAGTGCACAGAATCATATACAGTAATTAACTTCTTTAAATCATCTTTAGTTTCTTGTAATTTGGAGTTCTCACATCAGCAGCCATTGCCCTGTATACTACACCAATTTTATTGCCTTTCTTTTATGATAAAATTTATATACTATACAAGGAAAGTAAAAAATATATTTTTTTCTCCACAATTATGTGCTAGACATCAGTGGTACTGCACTCACTGAGAGTAGACTCCTACTTGGTTGTTCAGTTGTAGAGTAATTGCACTGTACACATGGCCACACCACTTTCAACTTGCACTCAAGAAGAGCAAAGTGCTGTCATTTGCTCTTTGTGGACTCAGCTGGACCAAGTGGTTTGAAAAGCTGGGCAATTATGTAGAAAAGTAGACCTTTTCCAATCTTATGATATGTAGGTGTGAAATTTTGTTTTTAATATTCTGAATACAGGACTTCTGGACTTTTCTCACATCTATATGAGGAGTGATAGCTTTTTCTTTTCTTGCTCATTACTGTGTTAGTAAGTATTAAACAATATATTTTTATCTGAGATAAACAAGAACTAAGTAGATCATGAAAATTATTCCCCCCTTTCAACAATGTAAACACACTAAGTTATCGTGGACACATAGCATGGCGGCCACCATCAACTGGGACAGATGCACCAGTGATGAAGGAGGCATCATCTGAGGCCAGGAATGCAATCGTTGCTGCCACCTCTTCAGGCTCTCCAGGACGACCAAGAGCATGGGTTTGTTTTGTGCGTTCAAGGAACTGCAATAAAATTATTATAATTCAGGCATGGCAGATATTAGGACGACCTCGACATGGATGCAAAAGTCCGTTTTTTTATTAATATCAATTCTCCTGAATCTGTAGAAGAATATGGGCAATGTTCTAAGGTGATTTATTTACTGTACAGCCCTATATGGATCGGCTGATTGTGCAATTAACCAGGCCGTTCACATATATTTATATTTGGGTTTTAAGTAACGAAACCCAAACAGTAGTTCCTTTGTTTTATTATAAAAGGTTGTATATATAATTCGTGAGTGTAGATCGACCGTAAGTCTCACTGTCTAGGAGTGAATGAGAAAGGGACGGCGTTTATGTATTATAAACGTTAGCTCACGTCCTTACGATATAAGTTTATGTGAGCGACTCATGAGTAGTGACCCATCGAGGGAGAACGGTATGGGTACGTCGTTCCCCCTCGAGGGAAGACGGAGCCATCCACTGCGGCTCTCAAATAACGTCTTCCTCGAGTCAAGGATATCAAACTACTGCTCGCTTCAGGTGGCCAGAGTGCCGGCTACTTATGCCTTTACTCAGCATAGTATGACGCAGCTTCCCGTGGGCACACCTTATCACGTGCATTGAACATGTCACCTCATAGACAGTGGAAAGTTACAGGGTGGTGAATCTGAATATAATATCAGATGTATTGACCCATTTACATAATATATTCTGTTGATGAGACAGGGGCCCATTACATCTAAATGTATTGAAAGTATTTTATTATGTCTTGATCACATGTAAGTTTGTATATTTTCAGCCACCGGCTGCAACTCTATTAATAAACCGTTTATTATTATTATTATTATTATCATTATTATTATTATTATCATTATTATTATTATACAAACAGTACCTAACTAGTTAAGAGTCAAACCCTGGACCTCTGCGTGTGAACAGGGGTTGCTACCACGGCACCACAAGGACAACAAATGCATTCCTAGGCTTTGTTTTATTTCACACAAAGCCTGCTCATTCGTCTTATTTTTAAGCAATGTGAACCTCTACCGGGAATTGCCCGTGCCCCCACAAAAAAAAAATAATAATAATAATAACACTTTCCTTATAAAAGCTCTGGACAGGATTCAATATTTTCCACTTTATTCCACACTTTTATAATACTGTACTGTACTTCCACACAGCTTTTCTATTTAATCTATAATTTACTTTTCTAAATCCATAAACATCATATCCCCTTTTAATCTTAATCCCTCCTCTATGCCTCTTTACATGTCTTACCTTGCCACAATCATATCTATACAGTATATCTTTCAGCTACAGCTACAAATTACTTTCCTCGGTTCATCAATATCTATAACCTATTTTTCACTACTGTATAACCCCAAATTGACTATGAAAAAGACAATAGAAAAAACAACTACTACAGCATGCCCTTCAAATTCGTGGGGGGGTTTAGGTTCTCAAAATGGCTGCAAGTCGCCAAATGGCTAGGGGGGGGTGTTACATTTTTAATTGTGTACAGAGAAATGTATATTTTTTTATGTGCTTGCCCTTAGGACAATTATTATTTTTACCTGTAGTATTGTACAGTATATGTGAGTGTGTGTGTGTGTATACACACACACACACATATATATATATATACAGTATATACAATACAGGTAAAGGAAATTACTGTCCCAGCCAAGAAAATGAAATGATGACAACTTTAAAACTACCAGCAGACATTCGTGGGTATATCCAGGGTGTCATCAGCGAATAATAGAGGACTGCAAAATAAAAATAAAAATCTGCGAATTATCCAGGCATACTGTGTAATTTATTTTCAATAACAAAAACTTACTGCAGCATAAGCCTCTGGCCCAAGACCACCTCGTTTCTGGAGTTCTGTTTTTACAACACCTGGGCTGAAAAAAAAAAAACAGAAAACTGTGATGATTGCAAGTCCATTTTTGTTTAACAAATACTTGGACAGTAATTTAGTTAGCAATTTTTTTTTTGTGCCACCCACTCACTCTTCCTGTTATGAATTTCCCCTTCAACAGAATGACTCCAAGTATCTATAAAGTTTATCCTTCACATTAAATAGTTTAACATAACTATCAGAAAAAAATTACAACAACTGTATACTGTACATTTTTATCACACACAATTCATATACTAATTTTTTTTTTTATCCTTTGTATTTCAAAACAATTTCTTCCATATTTAATGATGTTCAATAAAATATCTTTATAAGAACAGTACTGTGCAGTATTGTCACTGTTTATTGCTACAGTATTCGAGTACAGCATTTTCTTCAAGATATGGAAATATGTAAAAGCCTTCAGCTGGATTAAAAAAAGAGCCAACTGCCTAACCTAAAATCTTTTAATATGCTGTACTTCATTTCTACATCTGTACATCCATCCAGCAACCTAATAATAAAATCACTCAGTAATACACATGTACAGGTATAATATTGCTCCATAAAAGATGGTTCCTGTAATACTATACTGTACCTAACATTTCCATGAACAACTGATTCTGAAGTCCTATTTTCTTGCTAAGTATGTAGCCAGATGGTTTTCTTCATATGCTTGCCAAAATTAGCAACTTGGGGCAGACCTTATGATTGCTTATCCCTTCTCATCACAATGATTGTCTTAAAAATTGACTATGGTTACAACAGCTACACACCTAGAGATATGAAGACTGTAAAGTCAGCCACATATACCAAGCCAGTGCTCACATCATGCCAGCAATGGCTGGCCAATCTGCCAATTTAGATTCAGTTTCCAGCAGACTAACTACAAATCAAAGGGAGCAGGAAGAGGATATGAAAATCCATCCACTTTCTAGCTACCTGTTAACAGACTCCACTTTGCAAGGGCATCAAGCTAGGAATGAAGGTCTGATCCTGAAATCCTACTTTCTTGCTGATATGTGTACATAATGCATATGAAACACAGCTGACTAAATAGACCACCTGTCTTTTGAGCATAACCTCTGCAGCCAACCTCTCTTTTTCTGGGCAATAATTGGAATGGCATGGAATTGAGGATTGTACAATCAGTCCCTACATTCCAATAATTGGGTACAGTAATCAATTCTCCTAGACTTCCAAAATTGCACGCAAATTAATAGGAGCTGCCTATTAAGAGAACTAAGTTAGAAAATAAATGCTTCAAGTTACATTTTTGGGGGGTGATAACACTATACAATGCTGGTACTCACTTGACAGAGTTGACTCGTACTTTCTTGTCTGCAAGTTCTGAAAAATTAAATGCAAGTACAGTATTGTTTTAATTATTAGAACATAGGCAACCATGCAGTGTCTCATAATAATGTAGTGACCCAAATAATAAAATTTCCAAAAATTCTAGCAATTAACATAAAATACTTGCAGTATATAATACACAAATAAAATTTTACAAATAAGGTACAAGTAAAATTATCCTTACCTAAGGCAACACAACGTGTAAATTGATCAACTGCAGCTTTTGAGAGGTTGTATGCAAGAACACCAGGAAACTGAAAGGGGAAAGTTCTTTTCAATGTTAATAATATTTTTTTCAATCTGTCAAAACCTTTTCCTACTACAGTACAGTATAATGCTGGGTAGCAAGAATCAAAAACACATATTGTTCTCACTATTCTTTCATTCTTACTAATGTAATAGTAGAGATGTTTTGCTACAAAATATGAAAAATCATAAAGTAAGACAGCAAACAAATTGGTAAATGTTTAGTTTAGATCTGTCACTTTCTCTCAGATATTTCTAATCTGATCTTCACTAATACCTTCAATGCTAATTTTATGCGAGATCAAGGTCAAAATTATGGTGAGTCTGAAATGAATTAATTTAGAAGATCATATGAACACACAAAACTAAACCTAAAAGAGAAGTTTTCTCTGTTAACAAGATGAGACTTCCACTAAGGTTACACCAAGTGCATACTGACAGTAATGAATTACAGTATATAATTTAGTACCATTTCTCTTCAAAATTTATTAAACAAACAAAATAACTTATCAAAATAGCCCTTATGTATTTAAGAAAGTATGTCTGTGAGGAAAATATTAGTTTGAACTCACAAGTAACAGAAAATCACATTACTATAAATAGGCATGGGAAAAGCCATGTCTGACCCTTGTTAACATAGTATGTACGGTACAATATCTGCCAATCTGTGAGACTACAAACATAATCATATACTATACAGTACTGTTCTGTACCAAGGTTGACATGAATCAAGCTAACCTAACCTACCAATAACAATCATAAGTTATTCCTCTATTAAGTTAGGATGGTTTGGCTTATTTTACCTCTCATAAAAAGACTTAATGATGCAGTCTTATACATTGGGATAGTCTACAATGGTCCAATGTCAATACAATATTCCCAAAACATGTTTAATATGAGTCAATAATTTCAGTCAATGTACATTTATTCTTCTGCCAACAAAAATGAACTCTAATATACTTATATTATTTGGCTAAGAAATTTTGTTGAATGCTTTAAGAAGGCCACTTTCCTAGACAAAGTTATCTGATCTACTGCTTAAAACTTTTTGTGAAAATCAGAATTTAAAAAGATCAATTTTGTCCATCCTTACATTTAAAGATACATCCTGAGGAGTTCTATATCCTCCTCTACCAACATCTGCTTCTTTGCCCTTGATGACACTTCTTGCTGGCATGTGTCCTTCTCTAGTCCACGCTTTTTCTCATTTCCTTCACCCAAAGTATGACCGAGATTCTTCCTTAAACTTAATGAGAATGATGAATGACCATTTGTGTATCTAGCTGGTGATAGCACATCTTCACCTTTCTTTATGTAAGTGTATGTCTTAAATATTTTACATCCGGTATGAGGTTTACATGAAGCCAGTTCTGCTTTTCTTAAGCTGTTGGCATAGAAACTCTGGCATCTCTTAGCTACTTTTGCTTTTCTTGCTTTTTCCCATTCTGCCACTTTAGTCTCCCATACACCAACTACTGAAGATCCCCAACCCTTTGTTTCTATGTTGCTTGCCACTTTCTTCTCCAGAGGAAGTATTTCAAAGCCTCGACACTTAATGCACGTTGTCCATTCCTGTGCAAACTTTGAATATTCCATTTCTAATGAAGATGCAGTTGATACCCTTAGGTTCCTTAACTTTGGTACACTCAACAAGGATTTGAGTGTCTTGATGCTGACAATGTTCTCAGACACATCAAGTGATTCCAGCACTTGAAAGCCTCTCTTGTACATCTTGAAGCGAGCCAACAATAGACGAAACCCATCATCAGACAACTCATTAGTTGCAAGATTGAGCACTTTTAAGCTTTCCATATTCACTATAGCTCTCAAAATGTCATTATTATCACCCAAGAGGCAACCTTGGAGATCTAAATAAACTATTGGGAGGCATAATATGACTAAACACTCACAAAATTCATTGACAAGTTGTAGACTCGTACATCGGAAGGCCTGCATGAACTCTTGCCCATAAGCACCTATGAAAAGGCTTAAAATATGCTCAGAAGTGGCATTATTCTCAGAGATATACCCATATTGAATGCAAATTTGCAATATCTGCTCACCAACAATCTCTGGGAAATGTTCCAAGGATTCCACCATGTTTATATTCCTTCCTATATAATCCAAACATATTTTGAATAATGATTTTGGGGCCATCATAACCTTGCATATGTTCTGTGGTGCTGCAGAATCGTCATACATTTCACTAAAAGCCATAGAACAATTAAAATCCCGGGATTCAATGTTTCTGTTGACTTGAAAGAGCAGCTGGTGGTGCCATAGTAACTCCTGCCATCTACTGGCCACAACCAGAACTCCTCCACAGAAAATGGCATAACTCAACACTTTTAGCCGTAACTGCCCAAAAAAATGGCCCACCACTACTTTATTTCTTATCATCATTTCACCACTTACCAGCTTACTAACCATTCGGGCAAGTGGTTTGTCCAATGTTATGAGATTTCCTTTTTTACCTAGTAGTCACCACAACTAATGATAGTGGCTATGAAAGGGTAAACTAAGACAGTGAATTGTTCTACGATATATAACCTTTTCTAAGGCCATTTTAGATTCCAACTACCGCTGATAAACTGTTCCCTAGGTTTTACCACTTTCTGAATGAAGTACAGTCCTTCCTTATATCCATTGTGCATTATGATATGGTGATGCTTGAATCTATTGGGTCTTGTGTCTGTAGTATTTGATATCTTGAAGTGGCCTGGGTTACATTTTCCAACCTGCTCAGGACTTAGAACATAATACTGTATTAAGTTCATCAGTCATGTCTTATTAATTGCTTGTTACAGTATAAAGCAATAAGCTTACTTGGATAATTGAGTCTTATTTGGGGGGAACTCTAGGCATTTTGTGTTGCATTATTTCTATGAGGTTATGTTCTTTTGTAACTGTAGTCTCTGCTTGCATTCAGTAGTCCAGAAGAGGATCCAAGAGCATTTTACAGAGTAAAGTGAACATTTTCTTATCTTTATATAGTGCTGTCTCAAAATTTACGACTGATTATACTGTATCAACATTTGTATGGTGCAGAGCAGCCACATTCATCAAGTGTGATAAGGTTACCCCAATTAACCAGGTAGGATACTTGTGTACAACCCATCTTATTAATATATATAACAGATTTAACATTTCACAAGTTCAGGCCAAGGCAGTTGCACTACCAACATATCTGACAAAAGACCAACTCTTCTAACATATACTGTAATATGCGGCCTATAGACTGCACTTTTCATATAAATTTTGACAAGGCTTCACTAATTTTTTTTTTTATCATGTCAAGGATCGATGATACCATATACCCAGTAGTAAAATGTACTTACAGCTCTAATTCCATTAACACTGGAGATGTTGACAATGTTACCCTGTGATTCAATCAGATGGGGAGTTGCCAGCATTGTCAAGTGGTAGATGGATCTGTTAAAAGTCAGACTTCAATGAAGGCATGAAGAATGAACACTGTACAATAAGTGAAGAAGCATTATAGGAAAGAGGTTTCAAATACTGTACTGTATTGATTTAATAAAAAAATGGAGCAACTGAGACAAAACAAAGATGAATGCACAAAAAAGAAGCACAGGTTTTCTGGATTTCCTAAAATTATCTTCATCTACCTGTAAACCTATGTTAGAATAAAATAACGAGGAGGGTACTGTATAAGTCACTCTGCTAAATAGAAGATCATCTGATAAATATAGGTATCCCTGTAGTATGTTGAAAAGATCATCTGCACTTACTGCTAGTCATCACCAGTTAATTGGCTTGGTCTTTCACATGAATATAGATTACAAATTTCTATTTGTCACAATGAAAGGATTCAAGGAAGCTAAACTCAAAATGTGAAACAAGTACACCAACCAAAACATCCCTCTTCTTCATGGGCAGCCCTAGGGGGGTGCAAGGGGGTGCACAATACACTATGTGTATGATATTACAAGTTTTTCAGTGAACGTTTAGTTCTTTAATGTTCCCACAACGGACACTTGTGGTAAGTCGGTACTTTTGAAAATAACTCTGTGTGTGAGAATTACGATGTTATTGCCAAGAGCGACATCTGGTACCTGGGCCTGGCTGGGTGACTTAGGTAAGACTGTCATGATGACATCACAGAGGATCCGTGCATACCTGGTGTTAGGTCATGATGGAGCCGTGACCACTTATCAAAACTGACTTTGATCAACAATGTCAACTGAACACTTGTCTGGATTATGCTTGCTCAGTGTGCATTGCCAGAAGGTATAAGATAGAAAGAAAACCTCCATTGAAGACGTGATTGATCATTTTGGAGCTAATAAGTGCTGCCCGCAGTATTTATTTAACCATTGAAAGTATGCTGCTAATGTTCTGAGCAAGTTGCCAGCATGGTTTTAAAATAGACAAATTTAGATTTAGGTGCAAAATAGGTAAACATTGGTTTGGAAATAGAGTAGTGGACGAGTGGAACAAGTTACCAAATACTATCATTAACTCAAATTAGCTGGATAGCTTCAAACATAGGTTGGATGGATATATGAGCAATAGGGGTTGGGTGTAAATGGGACTGCCCAGTATGGGCCAATAGGCCCGCTGCAGTTTTCTCCATTCTTATGTTATGTTCTTAGGACAGACATCTATTACTGATCATCCCTAGATTTTCAGGCTTAATGACATCAAATGAATTATTTTCGTTAGTTTTCAATGCTTAAGGTCAACCCTATGATGATTTTTAATGATAATAATTTAGTGACAACAGTGATAAGTGATCTTGCAGATCATACAATTCTGTACTCGAAAGTAACTTGGATTATACTTGATCATATCTTTAGTATATACAGCACTGTTGATGTATATACCATGCTCTTCTTACCTAACATTGGTATTCATGAGACGATCGTACTGGTCCAAAGATGTGTTCTGTATGGATCCCATTTCTAAGATGCCTGCATTATTTACTAGAATGTCCAATTGTCCATATTTCTTGATAGTCTCATCAATGATACGCTTTGTGTCTGCTTCGTTGTTTAAGTCAGCTGCCAATGAGAAAATAACAAGCTTTATTCAATAGACCGTACAGTACCAGTATTCCTTTAGCAAATTACATCATATGGTCTTTACTATTAAAATTCTGTATTCAAGGTAGCTAAAAAACTATTGTAGATAGTCTGTTGCCGAACTTCTCTTAAATTTATAGTTTATGAAAACCATCCACATGAATACTGTTTATTTATTCTCTCACAGCTTCATATTTATCAATTCTTTTTATATGAAGCATCACAAATGTAGAGGCCAGTTTGAAGGGAGAGGTGATTGTAATAATGGAGGTAAGTGGTGTGAATGGAATGCAGATAATGCATTCTTTGACTTATAAGCACCACAATTCTGAGGTATTCATTTGTGTGTCATGGCAGCTAAACAGAAGAAACAGTATAGTATTTTTAGAAGAAAAAAACATTGGGAAAGACAAAATGATAATTGTGGTGTCACATTTACTGTAAATGGGTGAAGAAATATACATGTTGGTGAAATATGTTCTGACAAGGTACAGGGTGTACATAAACTGGGTAAGAGCAGAGAACTATAAGAGGTTTAGTAATGAAGTTCTACTGTACAATATTGTACTGTACAGTACAGTACAGTGTATATGCATTTTGGCAATACATACATAGCCACCTTTTTAATATAGCATATAAACAGTACAGTACAATTAATAATGTACAATGAAAATTCATAGTACAGTACACACAAAATATAATACAGTATTAATTATTTTCACTAAAAATCATAGACATTACCCTGTATGGTGAGAGGCTTGTTTGTAGTATCACCAGCACTGCACTTTTCAGCAACAGTCTGAAGATTCTCAATATTGCGACCTGTCAAAGCCAGACTCGCTCCACACCGTGAAAACAATAAGGCAGTTGCAGCACCTATTCCAGAAGATGCACCTAGAAAGGAAAACCATGTTATTTTTCAATGGTGTCCTTACCATGGCCACAAATAACGTAAAATTACACCATGCTGCTTCTAAATAGTTGCTTCCATTGGTACAAGATATCAAATTATGTTCTTTCTGCCTAATATACTGGCAGAGCCCCCAGCTAGGAAGTTAAGTAAGGTTAGGTGGATTTCTTTGGTTAGGTTGGTTAGATTAGGTTCTAAGTATTAAGTTCTGTGCATTGTCACATTGTTTTATTACTTATTCTCATCAAAAGAATATATGTGCAAAAAATTAATGAAATCAAACAACTCCTTATGGTGATAGCTTTCTGATCCACCATTACCAAACATTCAAAATCCTGAAAGAGATGGAAAGCATGAGCCCGGGACATTTCTTTGTAATGACACTCACCACCAACACCAAAAAACATTACTTTGAGCTCGCCAAGTTGTTATGCAGAACGAATATAAGGAAATACTTTTTCACATAGGCTGGTAGACCTATGGAATGGTCTACCAGCCCAAAAAGTGGTGGTGGTAGATCTATGGAATGGTCTATCAAACCAAGCTGTGGAATCAACAACAGTAATGGGCTTCAAAATAGTCCTTGACAATATTATCAAGAACAATGGAGGAATCCTACACAAACCACTGCATGGCCAACTCTAGTGGGTGGCCATTAAGTAAATATGGTAGGTAAATTCATCTAAAAACAGTTACCTCTTCACTAACATATAAACTCATCTTCAAAGCTGTTTATAATAATGACTACTGTTCCTTCAGGACAACTTACAAATATCCAATAAAGTTTCTTACCAGTAATAATTGCAATTTTTCCTGCGAGTTTACCTGAAACACTCATCTTGCTCGGCGATACCCTATAAGATAAGACAGTGATGTGCGATATAAATTTTAATATTACGCCACAATTTTACTGCTCTAATAAAGTAAGGGAATTTAGTATTTGTGTTTATTTTTTTTATATCGTATCCTCTCAAAAAATGTACTAAGCATTACCAAATATGAGTAAAACAATTTATAGGATGATAGTTTCTCATGTGATTGTTTACGTCGGTATAAAATATTATGTTTGTTTAAGTCTCACGTTAGTAAGTCCAACTATTTTTTTCAGGTGGAAATTTAAAGGACTGAACTTTTAAGTTTAACGAAATTGCATGGGTCAAGTTTCAAATACATTTTTGACTTAATTTAGTACAAACCAAGGTCCAGTGTGGGTCCATCATTACCAAGGAAAGTACCTGTATATACTTTCCTTGATCATTAGTCTACTCCTATAGTGTTTATTTTTGGCCAAGACCACTGTTTCATTTTTTTCATCATTTTTACTAATCATCAGCTTTACAGGAGACTGGAGCACCGGATAATACCTGTTACCTTCCATGGTAACACGAGATAATGCAATAATGAGACAAGAGCGCTACTGGTGCACCACTACTGTAACCCTGTACTGTAATGTACTTAACAACATCCTTTTCGCCACCTCTTTGGTTTTTCGAATCTACAGATTCAAGACAAAAATAGATCACCTTTAGAATCTCCATCCCAGCCTATTGCACCTAAAGATTAACCACCCTAACCTAATCTCACACCCCCCCACCCCATAGAGTTAGGGTAGTTAAACTTTAGGTGATATAGCTGAGGTAACGATTCTTCAGGTGACCTGCAGTGTATATATCTCTACATAATTAATATGTTCAGTTACCAAATGTATTATGATCAGTAAGCCATAGAGCCACGCATACCAACCTTGCCGGGTTGGCATTTCGGAAGTCATTAGACCCATTCAGGCAGGTACTTTATTGAGATACCCTGTACTGTACATGAAAAATGGGTCCCATAGAGGTAGCACCGACACTGCACACTAAATGCTAAACCTGCAGTATACAAATAGACATTGTGGACAGCAAAGCATTCTACCACCTTCACTTCCCCAACAGTAGTTAGGTGCTTATTTATAGCTGGGTGAATTAAAGGTACCTTGGGCATTAACCAGCAACCCGTAGGAGAGAAGGCCAGCACTCTTTCAACTCAGCCACCTCACCCTCATTTACAGGACTTGGCCAAGTTAAACCCCAGTACAAATTTGAACTTATTTTTTTCATGAAATGAGTACAGTGCAGTACCAAACCACAAAACTTTTTATTACTATACACACTTGCAGAGGTGCAGGGGCAGCAATATCGACAATATACCTGTACATATACCTAGATTTTCCCAAGGCTTTCAACAGCATACCCAATGAAAGGCAAAGAATTAACCTGGAAGGGTACAGGATTCGGGAAAATGTCAAAGCGGGGCACCACAGAGGAGTATATCAGGCCCTCTGTTGTTTGTTTCATAAATGACATGCCAGAAGCTATACACTCCTCTATACAAATGTTTGTGGACAATACCAAGTTATTCAGGGAAATTAACAACCAAACTGTGAAGAGCCGCAGAAAGATCTCTGCGAGCTTCAAAAGTGGTCAAAGAAATGGCTGCTAAGATTTAATGTCACGAAGTGTAAGAGGATGCATCTGGGTCATACCAAAAGTACGGAGGCATATCATGTCCCAATGGGATGAAGAAACTGTATTAATAGAGACGGAATGCGAAAAGGACCTGGGTGTGTTGACAATGAACTGAAATTCTTGGGCCATTGTGAGAAGGTGAATCAAGCAACTAAACTAATAGGTCTAACAAGAAGGTCGTTCGGATATCTAGACTGTCCGTTCCTCATAATGGTCTTCAAGTGAGAGTTGCTTCCCTGCCTGGAGTATTGTCATCCCGTCTGGTCCACGAGATATGATAAAGACTATCAGTTGATCTAAAATGTCCAAAGGAGGGCCACCAGATTGGTGCCTGCATTTCAGCACCTAAGTTTCCAGAGAGATTACAGTGCCTGTAACTGCTTAGCTTAGACAGTACTACAAACGGGCAAGGGGTGACCTAATTGAGGTATATATACATCTCAGAGGGCACTACTCAGTCGAGTGTCCATACCTGGAGCTGGAGGACACCCGCCCCACAAGGGGTCACAGCTCATGGTTGAAGAAGCCACAAGTCCAGAAAACTGTGAGGGCAAACTTTTTCGGAGTGGGAGTTGTGAACTCCTGGAAGAAACTGCTGTCAGATAGTGTTGTGGCAGCATCAAGCGTTAGCTTTTTCAAGACCAGACTTGACCAACACTGGAGCAGGTTCAGATATATTCAGGTGCCAGTGCATGCCCAGTACTTGCCAACAGTGCGAAACAGAGACGTGACCGACCGCCAAAGCGGCGAACAAGCCATTCATTGGCGAAGAGGATAAAAGTAAGTAATGAATAAAACAGCAAACAATTATAACAAATTATTCATTATATTGAAAAAATAATAAATTATTGTAAAAGGCACTTTTAACATTTTCATGAACATTTTTCCTAATGAATGATCAGCAATTTAACTTATTTCTTGCCCATAATATTTATTAAAATTCTTTGCCCAGAATTCCAATAAAGGAACATCCCACTCTGTTGACCCCAAAGCAGCTAATAACTGGTAGCGTTCATCTTGTGGAGCGGCATCTTGAGGATTCATACTCAGTCCTCCAGGAGATGAACCTCTGAGACTTGGCACTCCAGGAGATCTTGAGAGATGATTGGTTGAACTTCGTAATATGGCCACTGGTGGACTCCGGTAAACAGGCTGAGAGTGGGTTATGGGTGACGGCATTCTCTCACAGGAGCTATGACACGTTTTTATGCGATTTTGTACATGAATCCACACCTTGACCTGATGAAAAAGATGTAAATTATATAAAACCTTCCAAAACTCTAAAGGCTATAGAACAGTGGTACATTTAGATTTAAAACACATAATAAAGGGCTGATGCAATTATTACTTTCCTATTATATTGAATAAAAATTTCTAGTTATACATTTAAAATACCTATACCTTGACTCACTTTCCTAACAAAGTTTTTTCATTTATTCCAGCTAATTCTATATAATATATTTCTGAATAAATATTTGAAGTGTTAAAAGAAATAGAATTAGCTATATACTGTACTCTATAGTGGGAACTGGCTGGAGCATGATGTTACCTTCGTGTACCCTTCATGATTACGTAAGAAATTCTTAACAACTGAATGGGAAATTGGATTTGGTTCAACAACACAATATTTCCCATTTTCTTTTGAACTATTACTACTTCTATTTGTGATCCAGAATGTATTATAACTTTCTTACTCTACTTGGCACCTGTGATCTTCTGCTGTCACTTGTAATGTGTCCAGCTATGGCTTGACTGAAAAATTAAATGTCCTCCATGAAAAAGCCATGATTGAGCTATTACAGTGCAGATTCAGTATAATAATTATGTAATGTGCAAAGTCACACTTCAGCTTATTTACACTGTATGTTATCAAGTGACCGATAAAAATAACACAACATGTATTTCAACCTTTCTACTTCTGCTCATCAAAGCTGCTTCACATGACCATAATCAACAACAAATTATCAACAAAATCACTCTGACCTACAACTCTTCTATAATTTTCACTCCAAATAATTTCTTCTCCCCTTTTCTTTTTTTCATGTAATTTTTATAGAATTTTATGATTACTTTTTGATGAGTCTTACCTTATTGATCCATTCATATATAATTGTTGAAATGTAAACCATCAAAGTTGATTGTGTTAAAGTAGAATTGCCAACTGCTGACTCAATACGACTTAGAACTTGCGGAGGTCGGGCAGGCAAGGCCCCTTCTCCTGTGATCTAAAAGAACATACATATTGTATAAAGTTACATTAGAGAATTTTGAAGCTAATATGCAGTACAGAGAAGATATCGAGAAAATTACATTAAATTTCTGCTAAGGGGATAAACTAAATGGGCATAAATGAGGATATACAAAAAGGGGCAAAAATGGCAATAAACTAAAAGGGTATACTGTACTGTAAATGGCAATAAACTAAAAGGGTATACTGTACTGTAAATGGTGATAAACTAAAAGGGTATACTGTACTGTAAATGGTGATAAACTAAAAGGGTATACTGTACTGTAAATGGTGATAAACTAAAAGGGTATACTGTACTGTAAATGATGATAAACTAAAAGGGTATACTGTACTGTAAATGATGATAAACTAAAAGGGTATACTGTACTGTAAATGATAAACTAAAAGGGTATACTGTACTGTAAATGGTGATAAACTAAAAGGGTATACTGTACTGTAAATGGTGATAAACTAAAAGGGTATACTGTACTGTAAATGGTGATAAACTAAAAGGGTATACTGTACTGTAAATGGTGATAAACTAAAAGGGTATACTGTACTGTAAATGGTGATAAACTAAAAGGGTATACTGTACTGTAAATGGTGATAAACTAAAAGGGTATACTGTACTGTAAATGAGAATAAACTAAAAGTGCATAAATGATAAACTAAAAACTGCATAAACAAAGATAAACTAAAAGGGCATAAAAGTTGATAAACTAAACTGGGCATAAACAAGGCTAAACTAAATGAGCACAGACAAACTAAATCTTATCTAAAAACTAGGATAACTTGATTTGAAATGATAATGCGACTTTTTTATGGTTGGTGTCATATTTCAGATCTGGTCAGTGTTCCTGTCCTTCACTCCCAAAGGCAGCACTTGTGTAGTCAACTAAACTATATAGCAATGGTAATGTACACATCACTAGATTGAATGAGCTGTAGTTTGATTATTGCATTGTTGGGAAGTAAAACAGAAATACAATACAAAGGCCTGACATTTTACCTTGAATGTTAAGTTCTTGATGCTTTCATTAATATCTTTTGGTTCTGATGATGCTGGGTTTCTTTGTTCATCTTTTCCCACTTTCTCTGACCCTTCTTCCTTACTGGCTTTAACTTTTACGATTGATGAAGTTCTGTTCAAAATATTTGTATAACTCTTTTCATGAATATCGTTATTTTCACATTTAGAGATCACATCAATAAGGCAAAAGTTGCCATTTCCTATGATAACATGGGGTATTTTCACCAGTGAGTGAAGGCCCAAAATGTTACAAGATGCACTATCCACATAATGGGGTGAAAATCGCATTGCTTTATAGCAGTGTTTTGGAAGCAACAGCTGAAAAGAAATAAAAAAGGATTAATATTTCTTTTCATATGTATTGTATGTTATCTCTCTACATTCAACTAAATCTTCAACTATCTACCATATTCGTTCATACACAGACTCTCTCTCTCTCTCTCTCTCTCTCAACTGCTCAGGATTTCTAAGTGGTGGTACTGGGGTAGTGCTTAAATTTAAATGTAAAGTTTGGTAGACTATTACACCTTTTTTTTTTGCAGCCAAGTAAGCCAAAGATTACTTCTGCATAACTTAAAACTAATCACCTCACACAAAAAATATATACATTTTCTCAGTAAGGAAAGCCATATTTGTTACTGAAATCTCACAAGTCATAAGTACTGTACCAGTGACAGCTGATAAGTGGTGTAGCAAAGATAGATAGTCAGTCACCGAGGAATGGCTGTGTGATATACATCCAACAGTTCTGATCCGAGTCATCAAAAGTCTAGATAACTTGCTTAGCTCATATTGACAAACAAGCTGAGGTAAATATGTAACAGAGTTGGTCTGTCATATTAATATCTTCTGTAAAAATATATTTCAAATGTGACTCTGACATCCGAACTCTACACAATATACTAAATCTTTGGTATGGATGGAGGCAGTATGAGTGGCACTGCACTTGACCACCCTTCATTTTTCCAACTATATACTGTAGTCAAGTACCCATTTACAGCTGGGTGAACTAGGAGTGTCCCTGGATCAAATTAGCAACCCTGAAGACGGGAGGCAAGTGCGGTATCCATTCAGCCACCACACTCTAGAACTTAAACATAATGAGCCATTACATGAGATTAATGTAAACCCTACCTGTAATGACTGAACAATGGATGATATTACATTTGTTGATAATCCTCTAATGATGACTTGGTGACCGATCAACAAATGATGCACCATGCGATGAAAGATGGTGCCCCCGAATATGTTGTATAACTGCCGTACACTTAGACCTGAAGGATATACAGCGTGTAATAAATATTGTATAATATAAATACTGTACAGTACTTATCTTAAAAATAAACTTCAATAAGCCAGACCCTTATCTTGCCCATCTGTACATAAACAAGTTACTAGAGAAAGAATACTTAATACACAGTGGTCCCTCGGCTAACGAACAGTTCGGTCGACGAAATTGCGGTTAACGAATTACCATCCATAAGAATCTTCAATTCGGTTAACGAACAAAAATTTGATTAACGAAATCCTTACGAACATCACGTTTAGTTGTGAGCATCAGCTGATCAGCTGATGGGCTAGTCTGCCAATTCAGTAATCTGTTCTATGTTTACATTCGTTTCCAATGGAGTAAATATCAATCAAGTTGTGCTCTTTAATATTTTTGCATGTTTTATATTAAAATCATTAGTCATTTTAACATTTATTTAACATATTGATAATATATGCAGTACAGGGAACTAGTTTTTTGTGCGCCCATCAGATGCGTAAGTCAGCCACAAGGAGTCAGTTGGGCTTTGAAAACAGTGGAGTGAGCATCTATTTTGTTGGTGTCTTGAATATTTTTGCATTTTTCATTGAAATTATTGGTCATTCTGAATTTTAGTTAACATATTGATAATATATAGCGCAGTGCATTGTTGATTTAAAGAAAATAATCTTGAATTACACCTAGTTAACTTCAAATTTTATTGGTGAAATGACGGCATCAAGCATGGGTCCACTGAAAGGTGATTTCTCCTCCATCCCCACTTCCTTCTCTTCTCCCTTCTCCTCCACCCCCACTTCTAATTCCCATCATCATCATCATCTTCAACCAGGAACCTTCTACGTACACACCTCAAAGTAAGTATACTTTACTGCATTTTTTTTTACTTTGTATGTACTTTTCGGTGAGCTGGAACCAATTACCCAATATCCCATTGAAACAATGGATTCGGTTAACGAAATTTTGGGTTTACGAACGACCTTCTGGAACGAATTGTGTTCATTAACCGAGGGACCACTGTACTGTATAAGGAACTCTTATACATGCAGCAAATTTTGTGTCAAGGTTAGCTAAATTTAGCATAGTTAGTGGAATGACGTACAACACTGCCAAGTGTTGTAAACCTAACAAATGTAACCAATGGTAACGAGTATCTATCTTATCCATATGGAGTGAATCTTACTTACAAACTCACCACTGCTAAATGTTGAACCATCTGCTACATAGATATTAACTGGAGGACCTTCAACAAGTCTTTCCTGAAGCCTTAGTCCACCTGACTTCAGAATCCATGTAAACGATGAATGTATGTGCTGCCATACTTCTCCCTCTCCAACTAACTCGGCTAAAGACCTTGGTTGACCAGCCACTGAAAGAAACAGTACAGTATCTACATGAGGAAATAATCTTGTTGAAACAGTCTTGAAACCAAATTCCCAAAGTTTAGCAGTGTGACAACCCTTTCTTACAGAGGGTTACTCTAATCCAAAGTGATATTGATGGTACAAAAAGGAGACAGATCAGAGGTGCACGACTCCATTGTTAAAGATGAGGTCATCTTTTTACTGTACATCATTACAAGTGAATATGGAGGAAAGACTGGAAATAGAAACTTTGTCAATAAGATACAGTATGAAGTAGAACAAACATAAATGAAAACTTAATTTGTTTTGGATCACACAGTATGAGTCTGGTGTGCCTCTTCTGCTTAATGTTGCCAGGCATTGAGAGAAATGATGCATAAAAATAAAACTTTATCTTAGCTGGCTTACAAGTAAAGGCAATCAGTACAGCACTGATAATATACACCTTAAGTCAAACATTTTATGTAAATCACTCAGCAGATTTATGCAGGTGCTAGCAATATGCATACCAGTATGTAGTTGTATTATTACCAAATAAATTAAAAACATTTATGAGAGAGAGAATGAGAAATAAATAAAAAGTAACAATAAATACAGTACGTACCTAATTTTTTCTTTTAAATTATCTCTTTTGCAGACTAAAAGTTATGCATACCATGAGCACGCTTGCTGACAAAAGTAAACATTCAATTCTTATACCCTGTACAGTGTCTAAAAGCGTACACAAACATCAACACAACACAACACTCACCACGTTGTTTACGAACATTATCCATCATAGACGCTGCAGACCTCAATGCTCTGTGGCTTACTTTTGATTCCTCATTCTCACATACCTGCAAAATATACAACTGTCATTTATACAGTATAGGTACCCCTCGCTTTACGAACGTTCGAGATACTGTATGAAAATTTACTTTACGAATTTTCTAATTTAACACCTCTTTCTTATTTAACGGAAGCTACCATTGCTTATATGAATTTTGGTCCAAGCAAAAATTCAAATAGCACGCCCCCGGGAGTCAGCTGGGGCGGCAACATCCATCTAGCCGTCTCCCTACCAGACTGAGGTGTGAGCTAAGTTATGATTATTTTTCAATTCATAATTTTGGATACGTAAACTTAACTCTCTCTACATAATGTGCAAAAAAGTATATAACTATCATAAGGTAAAAAACATAAAGGGAATAAACATTTCTATGTGTGCGAGAGTTGAGCGGGAGGGGGAGCAGTGTGTGGGAGCCTTGTTGCTAAGGGTCGGCAGAGGCAGCATACCAGCTGGGTTGCAATGCTATGGTGAGGCTTGAGGCCAAACTGCCAGCATATATGCAAATGGTGATACTATTAAACTTTCCTTTCCCTTAATGGTTTTAACTGCAGATTATCATTAGATAGTTTTCTTTTAATGTTTTTAATGTGTTAGGGAGTAAATTACAGTAGATGGGTACTATTTTGTTAGTTATTTAGGTCTTTTTGTTATTTGTTAACCAATTTCATATTTTGGGGATAAAATACTGTATTGGGATTTTCTTGTCACCTAACAAATAGTTTTCCAGGAATCTAACCCAATCATTAAGCAAGGGATACCTGTACATACATTTAAAATAACCTCCACAATTATTAAAATATACAATGAGGAATAAAGATCCAAAGAACTAAAATATACACATCACAATATTCAAAAACTTTGCTTCTATAAAATAACTGTCTGCCTACCTTACAGGCATTCTCTTGAAGTTTGGTGATGGTTTGTCGAAGATGTCGCACTATGAATGGCCATGAGTTGAGTAATAGCATCTTGTCCTTCATAAGTACTAAGATGCTGTACCTGTAAGATGTTAAATACTTTAAGTTTTTCTGAAAAGTCTCACAAGTTTCATTATACAGGTATCACCATTTGGCCTCCCAACATCTGCTGGTGAATACAATGCTGTGTAGTGTAAATGGTAGTATATATTTATTTACCATACTGTACCTGTACAATAGTGTTTGCAAAATGAATACAGCTCTGTGTCTGACTGCAGTTAAGCCTCCCTAGCAACATTGATTTATGCCACACACGTAGTTTAGACCTGGAAACATACACCAATGCTCGGAAAAATTCCATAAATGTGTAACTTCTCTTCGGAGATAAGGATTTGTCTCAATACCCAGAAATCTCTCGAACATGGAATCATTCTGCACCAATTGTTCCAGCTGTCAGGAATATTACAGTACAGTACTGTAATTGCAAAAGAGATGTTGAAAATTTTGGATACAAGAAATTTTTGGTTAAATAAATCCGTTTATAAAACTTGTACTGTACTGTATGTACTGTAGTATCTTAATATTGACAGATACAGTATCCTATAACTCTGCAACAGACACATCCTGACTCACCATCTTTGGAATCCTCTAGCTTGAACATCTCGGAGGAAGAAGGTATGAGACAGTACATGGCCACGGGCTTCATCACCAAAGTAAATAGGTCCTTCTCGCCCAGGACACACCTATAATCACATTAGAATATCTTATCTCAAATAACCGGTCTAATTACTGAATTGTTTTATCTGGTTGTGTATCTTACTTTTCCTTAAAAGGAGACTGTTGATTACTTTTCACAATACTGTACAGTATGTTAATAATATCTAAACAATTCATTTTTCCACATGATTTGTATGCAATTAAGGATGTTGACATATGATAGCCATACAGATTGCATAAGTCTTATTGATCAGTAAGATGATCAGCAAGACACACCACCAATACAATTTGTCTTACCTCACAGCTAAGTGACCTTATGCATGCCTGACGCACAAGAACATACAATTCTGACTGTAGTGGATACTGTGAACTGATGTAACTAACTCTTGCTGAATCATCATTGCTTATGTATCCAGGCTGTAGGTGAAAAATGCAGTTATTATAGTTTTGCAAGGTCGTTTCATAACCTAAACATACGGTCATAATTACATCAACTAACAGCACGTCTCACTTTATGTTCAATAATACACCAGTAGAGTACAGTACTGTATTGTATCTCTAATCAACTTGGTAACATTATCTTTATTTAATCTAATGATGCAATTTAGTATAACATCGACATTCAAGCAGTACAATTCATTATAAAATAATTATAAAACATTTGTCATCCAGGAGTTGTCTACTTCCTGGATGTAGCTCCAGCTACTTCATCTGTTCTGATATCTTAACTTTGTCTTTACAGTATAAACATAATGACTAAATCTTGATCAAATCTGGCATAAGTTATGCCATCCTCAAAATTCTAACTTATTCAGCAGGGTTTTACAATTTAAATTTATCAGGTCACTCCCTAAAAAAAATATCTGTGGGTTAAAACTCAAACTGGCAAATCAAAAGTTCCATACTGTAACTATCACACCACCACCAGCTCAACAGTGTCTGGGGTACATCTAGAAAATAACAGCATGATGATTTATCTTTGGAGTTTGTAGCTGTTCTGTCAGCAACTGTTGGAATTCCCTATCAAATGTGGTGTCAGGTGTATAGTCTTCCATGAATGCATTTAGTGGGAAACTTGTACATATAGTTATGATTTATTTATTTATTTTTGTAGTCTGAGAATTAAATTGTCAGAATGAATTTTGTTGAAAGAAGTGGAGAAGATTTGATGGTTTCATGAACCCAAAGAAATTGTTTGGTAACTCTATGGTTGGGAGCCCTTGGTACAGAAGGTCCCCACCCCCCAACCCTTGCTGCTGGTTCTTAATTTTTTTCACCACATTCACAATACAACAGTAAGCTCCACTGAACACTCTTAACCTTGACATAAGACATTTTGTGATAACTATTTCCATAATATCTTTTTATGTTTCCCTTACTTGAGTCCTTTTGTGTTTTCCTGCTTTCTTTCTGTACAGTACAGTACAGTACTGTACTTTCCCACATGTTTATATTTTATATGTAGAGGCATCCCTTATCCTACCCACAAATTCCGTATTGTGTGTGGAAGCATGTCACAGCTATTTCTTATTGTTACTGCTTAAAAATTGTTGAAGGATCCTTCTGGAAATAAGCAGCAGACAGCTTTGTCGGCCAGCCTTGGTCAAATTTTCTTCCTGTTTACCATTGTACAAAATACTCCCACAGCCTATTTGCACAGTACAGTATACAGTGCAGTACCTATATTCATGCTGACCTATATAACTGCATTGTTTATATACTACCTATCCAATTTTTATTAACATTACAATATTATGAAGGCATCTCAATCAAATTATCATGTGTTGCAAGGGGCTTAAACACTTGCTAGAGTTGAGGAGTCTGTGTTTGAAAAATTAAAAAGATTTTAAATGCATTTACCACCTGAAGGAGGATTCCTTAAAGAGAATGAGATTTAAATAGATGTAAATTGAAACCTTTATGTGAAAAATAAAAGGAAGAATGTACCTCATTATGTGGAAATGACCGACACGCTATACATGTATCATTTGAACAAGTACTCTTCCTTTGAGTATGGCTCTGAGTGCGAATCCTTCCATATTTCCATAAGCTTCCTTCTTCTGCCTGAAACAAACAAAAAAATTGTCCTATAAGTATATTTAGACCTATATTTTAAATGTTAAATCTAAATCAATAATTCATCCATCTGCTTAAAGAATGATTCACAGTAATAGTTTACAAGTCTTAATTTCAAGTTTCATGTGCAGTAAACCTCTGCTTAAACACCCTTCTTTCATCAAGAAATCTGTATAATCTGGATCCCATCTGGTCCTTTTTTAGGGAAAGCTAGAAAACTGTAATTTTATTTTTATTTTTTGCAAAATTATCTCTGGTCTACAATGTCTGCATAATATACAGATCCTAATTATGTAATCAGAGGCCTGGTTACGGCCCACCAAATTGAATTCGGTGTGAAATTTTTCATCTGCAATGCATGAAATTGCTATACAGTTAGTGGGTTTAGCTGTGTCCTGGGGTGGTTGGACCAGTTTCAGCCACATTCTGATGAAAAAAAACCAACAACACACACACCATGATATGAACCCAATTTTCCTTTTAAAACAGTCACCATGGGTCCAGGTAAGGAAAAGGCTCACATCCTTGCCCAGTTGGGTAGAAAAGCTCCCCTGAAGGGATTCCAGAATGAGGCACAGTAACAATAAAGATGAAGAGTGTGGTCTTGCTAATTCAATTCATTATCAGAAATCATCCCCTCGGTGACCCAGAAAGACCTTCAAGGCCACTGAAATGCTTATGAGATGAAAAGTGACAATCAGACAATATCTGCAGCAGAAATGAAGAAAACCCACTACAAATTCCTTTAAGACCCTTCAGAATAAATAATTCAATACCAACTCCAAAAAGGAGCTGAAATGCCATCTCTTCATGCTGTCTAATTACCACTCCTCATGAAGCATATGCAAGAATATTCAAGAGCTGGAGTGGCCCGAGAACTCACAAAAGCTCAACCTGAGAGAGAATGCACGGAATTACATGAAACACAAGATGCCAACACAGACCACATCCTCAATACCTTACCAGTAGGAGATCAAGCAGACCTGAACAATGAATATGGTCATGATTATTTCCAAACAATTGATGAATCCATGCCAAATTAACTTCAACTGACATTAAAATTAAAGGGAAATTTATAATTTTAATTGTACTGTATTTTATTTATCCCTAACTTACTGGTATGTTTTTGTTAAAAGTCATGTAAAAAAGTTACATAGATCAATAATTTTTGAAGACATTGTACTTAGGCAGTTCATATCAACCCCACTTGGTCCACCTGAACCTACCAACATAAGGTGGAAAATATAAAAATGGTATGAATCAGTACAAATATAAATCCTGCACCAGCCAATGAATTCATTATTATAAGCGTATGCCTTGCATTTAACCTGGTGTTTATTTGTGTTCTGCACAAATCACAATCTAAAGATTACATTTCGGTATGTACTTAGATGCTGTTTGTGTATTATGTAAGCAGTGAAAAAGATGAAAGTGGGTCCTGTAGGTACAACTCCCCATTAGGGTACATCAAAAAGGCACAGAGGAAATAATAAAGTAATTTCCAATTACCTTCAGTTGTTCTTCCTCTTGTGAGTCTCTAGAATTTAAAAGTTCCAAAGCTCCTACATTTGTCAGAGCATCCAGGTCAAGAAGATCTCTAAATGCCTGTGTGCAGAAGATGACACTCGGGCCATGTAGCTCACAAAAGTGACAGATGGAGACTATGGCATTCATGAAGACTTTCAAAGTTTTGTGCTCCAAAAAATAAAGGGGTCAAACCTGGAAGAAAAGAAAAGCATGTAAAATACAGTATATACAAAGGTAGGTGAGAGGAAAAAAAGGAACATGAATTCATGCCAGAATTTCACCACTTATCAGCTTACTAGCCATCCAGGTGGTTGGTCTGCTATTTATTTTATAATAAACTTATTTGTCCAGTGTTAGTACAGGTGGAAACCAGAGTACCCGGAGGAAACCTGTGATGTTTTCCCGGGCCAGACTCAAAACCAGGACATATTGACGTAAGAAACTGTACACAATTTATTACTGTACCACCAACATCCCTCATTTGCTATTACAGCTCTATTAACTGAAAGCACATCAGCCACTTAAAGCTTCTGCTTGTAGAAACTCAACTCTACTGTTTGTCATTAAACATAAAATTCTTAAATTAAAATTGTATTCCTTTTTTTAATACATTGTGCAGTCTAAGAAAATAGTCATGTTACTCCCCACTAGCATTATGTTCCAAAACCCATGACAAAGAAAATGGGTAAAGTGACAGCGAAGCTTCTAGGTTTGAGTTTAAACAGGGGAATTTACCCAAATTCTTCATCATGGGTTTCAGAATATATAAGGCACAGTAAGTGTAATGTGACTTTTTTCTTTGTCTGCACATTACAGTGCAGTACAGTACTTGATTCTGCAAGAAATATTAATACTGTACCATAATTATATATGAAAAATTCCTTGAAATTAGTGTTAATAGCTTACAGTATTGGGTAATTATTGATGACTGACCTGCCACTGATTTTTCATAGAAAACAAATTTAAAAATGCTGCAATTTCATTGTTTTATAGTGGACACTGTCGTAGTTTTGGGAAATGTGTTAAAAATGGTTACTGTATTTCTTAATTAAACCTAACCTTAGTTGATAAGAAAAACAAGTGGCAGAAGAGTTGTTAGAAGACCTCACCAACCTAATTAAGGAAATCTACCTAACTTTACCTAACTTCCTAGCTGTGAGATTCCACCCTCCAGACTCCCCCCTGGCATATTAAACAGAAAGAACTTACTATGGTGTGGTGTAATTTTATGTTTTTTTATGGACATCATGAGACCAGCCTTCCAGTCCGTGTGTCTCGTAAACATACACTAATGACTGGCGTCAATCAGATAAGATTGGTTGTGTACTGCTGCATCACCGCCAGACAAAGTGCACGCCTAGTTGCCTTATTATCTACCAAAGGAAGTAATTTCCCCTCAAATTATCATCATATCACTCACTGATGAAAATACAGTAAGAATATAAACATCAAAACATAGAACGCGTCGGCGGGTTAGTCGTCAATGTTAGCCCAGTATTGATAGTACTAAACTGATTCATTGCCAAGCATTCTTGTATGTTCTCAGGCATCCTATATCTTCCTTGCTCCTACGCATGATTTGCATATTATTTTTCAACACATCAGCGAAGATCCCATTACGATATTTAAGGAATTATGATATTCACCTCCTGTAATATCTTTGACTACAAATTATACAGAAAACTCTTAGATATAATTTAGAATGTACAGCTCTAATGACAGCATAATATTTCTACATTACTTGAGGATGATAGTAGGAGACGTGTGCCGCGCCAAGCTTGTTGGTGAGTAATCATCAGCTGACTTTGTTTACCTTGTCTTAGACACGAGTGCCAAACGTACGAGTAAAGTTACCATGCAAGTTGTAATATATATTTTAAAATCCCTAGATCCATACGTTACGTGTATATGTATCAGATAAAAAAATATAGATATATTCTTTAATGAAATAAATATACTTTGTTTTTAGACGAAAATGGGAAACAGTATCGTTGTTATGAAATGGTTACATTTAATTTTTAAATCTCAACTTCATGCGATTATTTTAACAGGAAGATACAAAAATATGGCTGGCACTGCATCTTCACTTCCGTGGCTGTAAAATTATGGTACAATGGTACGAATATAACTGGGCGGATTAAGAAAGCCCTGATATCGAACCAAAGACCCTTAGAACATGGTGTGTGATATATCTGTTAGACTGTTACGTTTTTTTTTTTTGCGGAATCGGTTATTTTGCAAAATGACCGGCATGCATATTGGTAATTATGCAAAATAACTCACAAATAGACAAACTGATCGACCACCGTATTCTTAGCACTGCCCTAAGGCGGCTAAGGCCTCTTTGACACGAGCGTTTTTTTGCCGCACGACAATAAAAATGCTTATATGAAAGCAACAGGAAACATGAAGATAAGGACATTTCAATATAATTTTGAAAATACATTTGGGTGATATATTTGCGCTTTAGCCTAGGTGAACCAGTTAGGTGCTGTCTTATATCTTTAGTTACAAACAAAAGTCACCAAACGGACACTGAGAACCCAGCCTCGTGGTTCTTTGTGGTGAGCAGGAAATGCCGTAGCCAACAAAGGTTGGACACCGATTCGCAATCCATCCGTTCCCTACCCTTTGTCTGAGTTCATCATCTTTGTCCCATCTGTTATTGCTTCACTGTCAAATTGTATTGCTTCCTAATGTAGAGATTCTTCGTTGTGGTTGAGCTGTTATATAACGAGAAATTAAGGAAATCAATGGGGAATATTTAAGATAAGAAATATGATAGGGCCGTATCCAGGATTTCATGAAAAGTAGAAATACGAGAAGTTGTTGAACGAGCGTACAGTACGTATACTGTACCTTGGTTTGGTAAAAGAACTTGGGGGGGGGGGGGTTGCGAATTGAGGGTCCCCGTTACATAAAAATTATTAAGTGGTTCCCAACATTTAAGAATTCTGCACTTGCTAGTCCTCGTTACTTTCGACATAATCAGTGAAGAAGTGTTCTCGACTTTTTTTAGTAAATAGTAAATTTGAACGTTATAATATTCATGGAATTATTGTTCACCTATGCAGTAAATTAGTAAATCATTTGTACATCAGCTGGAAATTTAAATGTTGCGGAAAGATGCACTCGAAGCAAGCGGTATTCAGATTTGCCCCCGAGGGGGCTAGTTTCTTGGGCACCCCCTTACATCCTGTGCAAGGTGAAGCGCAGAAGCGTTTACAGCGCCCAACAGGGAAGTATGGAAAGTGCAAGCGGTATTTTGCAGAATATACATTTTCTTTTTACTTTAATGCTCTTCGCCAATGATCGAGCGGCTTGGGCGATCGGTCACGTCTCTGTAGAGCATTATTGGCAAGTACTAGACATGCACATGCTCCAGAATGTATCTGAACCTGTTCCAGTGCTGGTCAAGTCTGGTCTTGAAACAGCTCACACTCGGTGCCGTCACAATGCTCTCTGGCAGGTTCTTCTAAGAGTTAACAGTTCTCACTCTTGAAAAAGTTCGCCTTCACAGTTTTCTGGACTAGAGGCTTCTTCAACCTTGTGCTGTGACCCCTTGTGGGGCAGGCATCTTTGAACTGTTTGTCCTTATCTTCGAATGGGAAACATAACCACTTGGTTTTTAGGAAGACAAGGCTAATGCAGATTATTGTGAAGAGGCGAGTTTTTGGTCGGGCGGCAGAATTTTGTAAAAATGACCTTAAAACTATAGTTTATATTAGAAACTATAAACATGTTCTAATCTCTCACATTTTTGAGAACCATTTTATGATTATTTCTCCAAAACACGTTTTATTTAATCGGAGAATTAAAGCCGTTGTTTACTGATACCATGATCATTACTGATACCAAGGATTCTAATACTGTACAGTATCAGAATCCTTGTTGATACACACTACTTGCTGGTGCAGTAAGTGACGGTGGACCAGTTGTGGGGGAGAGCGTCCTCAAGAAAGTATTAAAATTGACGAATAAAATCCTGCAATTAGTGCATCCTTGTGCTTTTTATAGCTCAATTTATAGGCATCTACAATCATTCAAAAGGAATTTGATATAAACATTTAAAATAGCATACACATAACGTATTCTAGTATGTTTGATGCAGTGACTGCTTTTTAGCATCTTTATAAGAAACTGATCCCAAAATATATATATTTTTTCAAATTTTAGTGTATTTATTTATTAAGTATTATGGTAATTTAGAAGTTATTTTTTAATTCTAGCCATGGTAACTAATAGTCATGTATCCCAGAACATCATCAAGGCCTTAACCCTTTTATTTGGTGTTCAGCACCATAACCACAAATTAATATCCACCTTTATAATACTATAAAGAGTTGAACTTGGTAAAATTGTCTTCATATTTTATAATTTCCTTATCCCTCCACTTTTGTTTATCGTCTTTTGTAAGGGAGGGGGGAGGACTAGGCAACTAAATAAATATCCCTGGTCTTAAATTAAAAATCGTCTTAATACAATGCATAACATCTCCAGCTGACAAAGGGGACAAGCGAATTGGTTGCTAAGTCATAACATGTTTTCCTTTAGGTAACTGTCGTATCTAAAGTAGATTTGCCCAACTATTCCCGTTTTCTACTAAGCTCTCCGCATCCCACTACCTGTGCTCTCTGAACTTTGCTGGACATTATATTGATTATAGAATCATCACAGATTCGGACGCATACAATGTTAGCTTATGTCAACTGTAGGTTGTTTTTTAGTGATACATGATACAAATCTTCTGGGACTCGAAGATAAATTATCAGTCTTTATATTCTGAAACAGTACAAATGGTGATGTTCAATATCTTCGTTCGGATTATTGTGAATTCGTTTTATCGTAGGTAATTTATTGCCGTCTGACTAATACGAGTGACCTTACGAGCTCTCAGTTACTATTTTTACGAATTAAAAAAAAAACGATCTCAGTCCAGACCCAAGCCAGTACCTGAATTTTCAAAGGTTTGTGCGTTCACTTTCCCCACTAGCTAGGTGCAAGAACTAACCTAAAGGTTGGCTCAAGCTAAAACACCAAGATAACATCGAAAGCGGCATCAATAATTACTTTAAAATTCTCCATTGACAAGATAAGTTCACTTAGCACCATTTAAGGGGCAAAAGTAATTAGATTCAGAATCCAATTCATAGTTAAAATTTGTGAAACTATAGGTAGAGTATCCCCGAGTTATTAACAGGAGAAGAACCTAAAACAGGGTATAAAAAACTACTAAGTTTACTAATAGACCTTTTTTTTATGTAAAGAAAGTAAGATATAAAAGTAGAGCGTTAACCTCGACGACAGTCTACTAGGCTGTGGTGTGTTTGTAACTTAATAGGTTTAGTATGAGTAAGTGGGTAATTAATGATGCTTATCTTTATGATTTATGTATTGTTACATTGTTACATTACACATTAATATATACACGCACTCAAAAACAAGTTACATCACACACTAATATATACACTCTCTAAAACAAATATATATATATATATATATATATATATATATATATATATATATATATATATATATATATATATATATATATATATATATATTAATTAGCTATTTTGCTAAACGTATGTAAGTGTATGACACACAAGTCAAAATACAGTATAGTATATCTCAGAGAGACTTGATTAAAAAAAGTGTAGGTGGGGGTGAAGTAACAATGTAATAATGAAAGTTTCCAGTTTTATATAATTGTTGATAATATGTTTTGTCTAAACACTATACAACAATGTTATACATATAATTGCATTAACATCTCACACACACGAAAAAGAAAGAAGATACTGTATTAATGCAAACATATGATTAGATCATTAAACTTTGTTGGATAGTACACACTAACAACATACATAAAAAACTTGTTATCTTCACTATTACAATATAAACGTTATTTGGTTGCAAGAAACCTGCAAGGTTGACGAGGTTCATGTTATTAGAATTTTAGTGGTTAGTACCGAGCAGCCAAGACAGGAGACGCGGGGCCGTGGGACAGCTCTTGAGTATCATCCCTAAATATACATGGCGTGTCATAGTAAGATATTTTAGCCCCTCATGTAATGCAACACTGCAGGAGCCAAGTTGTCGTAAACACTACCTTAAAGTGAACTCTTAGCACTTCCTATGTGCTCTGAGAGGTGTTGTCCACTCAGAGTAATCGTCACTAGTATGACTGCTGTTAGGAAAGAGTGTGTGATGTGCGTGGAAATAAGCAGGTGCCAAGATGAAGTGTTGAGCGTAGCCAATGTGTCCACCCCCACGCGTGCCCCCACACGTCGCCCCCCTGCCGACGTGGTCAACCTATTTGTCAACCTTCACCACCACACAGTAGTCCTGCAGTAATTGCTCTTAAAACATTTTTATCAGCTTATCTTTTTCCTTAATAGGTTAGTAATTAAACAAAACAAAACATAAATCGACTGAAACTTAAGATCGAGGTTCGTTTTTAGCAGGGCGGACAACACACAGTAAACTTAGCGTGCTGGGATGAGAAGTTACTCACGTATATTAATTATTTCATATATTTTATTAACTACAGACAAACGCACGAAAACGAACATTTAAATATCACGTTAAGTATCGCGTGAAGATTAGCAGCTCCAGTTTATTTTACCTGATGATTAAACTTCTAAATGCTTCCTGGATGGGTTAGGTTCTTATTTTAGGTTTGCTAAGGTTCTGTGCTGTTTGGTTCTGTTCTATTAAGTTAGGTTCTGTTAGGTTATGTTCTGTTTGGTTACGTTAAGTTATCGTTAGATTAGGTTGGGTTAAGTTAGGGTGTTTAAATATCACGTGAAATAAGGTGGAGTGCTTAATCACTACGTTATCCGAAATTACTATGTATTTCTCACGAGCAGGGAAACAAGCAACTGAGACTTCCAGAAAAGTAATAAAATGGAGATAGAGAAGGGGGTGGGGAGGAAGCAAGACCAAAGAACAAAGCCTAAAAACTGTAGAAGAGAAAATATCATATTAATAAAAAAGGGGAACATAAGAGGGAGGTGATGAGGGAAAAGAATAGAGGGAGACGATAATAAGGAAAAAGAAATACTTGCACCAACAAAGAAAGAGGTGAGTGTGGAAGGGTCTAGATGGCCTACACTGTGAGGAGCGCGGCGCGATAGCAGTAAAATATGAGATGCGATAATTTTCATAATTTTCCCAGCATTGTTGACTACCCTGGGAACTCTTGGTGAGATTATCATGTTCCCTGTGGCCTTCCAGTATAGTTTTATTAACTGCATATACATTTACATTTATGTTCGTGTGTGTGCGTGTGTGTGTGTGTGTGTGTGTGTGTGTGTGTGTGTGTGTGTGTGTGAGTAAACATCTGATTTTACTAGACTTCTACATAGCCTCTTTTCGGCCAGTTCTCTGTTGCGCTGTTACCATGTATTGACAACGGTTCGTTAATGTCCCTGAAAATGTACCAATGATGATTCAGTCTTCCATTATTATTATTTGACGAGTTAACAATCTCGTATATCTGTGTTTGTATCTGCCTGTTCGTCTGTTTATCTGTCCTTGTAACACAGGGAGGCACGGATGGTGGGAAGTTCACTCTAGTACCCGAAATCAGCCAAACTGCATCTTATCGTGGGATCAAAGGCAGACCAACAACCAGTCCCTCGGCAACACCCCTGTCTCCCTGCTGCCTTGGGCCAATATTCCCCACTGCTCTTACATTATTATTATTTTTCGTTACTAGGGACGTGAGAGCGTATATTACTGGATCCCAAAATGGCATTGCATCGAGACTCTACCATTATTAGATCTTAATCCCAATTACAGGAAATAGTTAGGAAAAAATGTCTTATGCAACAGTACTGACCCCGCTCTACTATCGTAGATGGAAAGCGATAGATGATGTTGAGAAAGTGTTAAGTAAAAAAGACATTTCCCACGAGTCGCCCACTACCACAGTATTCGATATAGTTAGTAATCTTGTTTATATTACATATGTTAGGGTATGTTAGAGAAAGTTGGGTTAGATTAGATAAAGTTGGGTTTGGTAAGTTGAATTGTCAACTTTCTAAGCATCGTAAAATACCATTATCTAAATGTGGTTCGTGTTCCTTTATTACATATCACCTTTTCATTAGATTCTTGATAAATGTTTTTATCTTGTGGTGTGGGGTGGCGGTAAGTAATTAGTATCAACAACGTAGTTCATCAGCACAATCAGTAATCAGCAACAATTAATGTCCTGAACTAAAAGGAATAAATAAACGTTCTTTGACACATTTGGTTGTCCCTTACTGCTCTCTACCAATCACAGAGAAGTTTTAGAAACAGACTAAAACTTGGGAATTTTCTGTGATTATTTTCCCGTGTTTGGCTGCCTGGTTATCTATCCTGTTGACTACCCTTTTCCTGCCCTCTTATCCGCTATTGTATCCGAATTCACTCTAGCTCGTCACAAGACCTTTGACATTTACCTGTTTTTCCACATCGCCATCCACGCCATGGGAGACACGGTGCTTTTACCTGGACACACCTGTTCCTATTATTGGGTGTACCTGTCTATTATCTGGATGCACATATCTCTATTACCTGGGTGCACCTGTCCCTAATGCTGGGTACACCTGTCCCAATTACTGGGTGTGCCTGTTCTAATTACTGGGTACACCTGTCATTATTATTACTGGGTGCAGCTGCTCCTAACACCTCTCATGTTACCACAGCATCTCATGTTACCATAACAACTGACACTTTTCATGTTACCATAGCAACTAACACCTCTCATGTTACCATAGCAACTGACACGTTTCATGTTACCATAGCAACTAACACCTCTCATGTTACCATAGCAACTAACTCTTCTCATGTCAAGTCAGTTTGTGGTATTTTTAATATAGTACATACTGTACTGTATGTATACACCACCAACTCGTCTACATTTTATAATTCAGCTGAACATCTATATGTTGACAACCAGTTACCGGCACATTTACTGGAGGACTGATAGTACAAAACATAGCTGTTTATACCCACTGTTTGTCATGTGTGATACTTTGTATAAACTGAGGCATGAGTATGGAAGAAAGGAAGCATCACTTAACCTCGGTCTCAGAAGTCGTCTAACAAGCATATCACGGACTCACCCGTCAATCACCTGGCCGAGTTAGTGGAGGGTTTATTGGCCACCTGTCACCTGTACTATTTTGGGTAGACGGCTGCTGTTCCTGCCAAGCCTCGCCGGTGGGTTGACCTGTCACCCACCCGCACTCTTTGGCCCCACAATGGACAGCGCGAGATGTTTATCCCAGGATAAGCCACAACAAAACTTCACCCCTGAGGATTTTTATTTAACTCTGTGTATATGAGATGAGTCTGAAGGAGGCTGAGCACGGTGGCAGGTGGAGATGACTATTTATGACTTTTAGATTCACTTTCATTTCAGGTTTAGCTACAAAAAATAAGAAATTCGCATGGTAGAAATTACACAAAAATACAAATAAGTACAGCAATAACAATTAATTCCTGGTCATGGAAATCAGAGCAACTCAACAACAAACTGGGCGAGGTGTTTGTGTGTGTGTGGGGGGGGGGGGGGGGGGGAGGGAGTGAGTGATACATTACCACATTGGTATTTTATTGAGGTGAGCTGCCAGCCAAACAACACAAGAGCCTCACGCGTCTGCTACAAGTTTTAATCTCTTGTCTACTTCCTCCTCCTCCGCTTCAAGGTCAACACACGGACTGCCAAATTTGTTCAATGTTTTTTGTTCTGTTAATTTAAAGATGTGAGGTTTTTATTGTTTTTTTTAATCAAGTGGTTATTTAGTGATAATACATCATGTGAGAAAATAAGTGTATTACCCGATTGAAGTTTTTACCGTAATCTGTCTGTCTGTCTTTTTTTTCCATTGACATTGTTATTTGCATCGGATCTACGGCCAGCGACCTGAAATAGGTTCGGCCATGTTGTTGTATTACCTAAAAGTCAGACAATCAAATTTAAATTATAACAATCAAAATAGGTCTATCTATCTATCTATCTATTTATCTATCACCTTTACTCCTTTCCCATGCACTTATTATGTGTGGATTAAGGTAAAGGAAATCTAAAGGAGGGAAAATTGAGCAAGTAAGCGACGAGAAACAGCTGATAACAAAAACAAATATCCTCACATGTATTTCCACATATATCCTCAACCTTCATACGCAGAATACAAAGCTAATCTTATCATCCACAATGAATCCTAACACTTATGATCTTAATTCACGATGCATAGTATACGCTACATTGTCTAGTATTGCTTGTTTACCCGACCAGCTGTGTCATGACGTGCAAACAGTGGTCTTGGCGGAATTTTACCCAAAACTGCTTGTGTAGTACCCGCCTTCATTCTCTATCGTGTGTGTGTGTGTGTTGTGCAATATCTCCAACACTAAGGGTTATATTTAGCAAGTGGTTGAGGCGGGCGATACATTTTTAGCTCGGTTACAACCAGATTTACATTTAGACAACATTATGCGGCTACGTTCATCCTCCTATATGTTCAACTTGAAAGACGGAATGGCAGTAATTCCCTCATCTTGTGTTGAACTCGTGAGAGACGACCGCATTCCTATACGTACACTATCTGTTAAACTCACTAATTTTGGTATGAGTTATAACGTAGTTCCTTCTTATTTATTGATATCAAGAGTTAATCCATAACGAGAGAGACTGTTGAACTGTGTATGGAGGTGAGTTTCTCTTTTAAAGACAAGTCCGTTAATCCATTTTCTATGTTGTATCAGACTAGCTTCGGAATTTCTATCTTTCTTTCTTTCTTTCTAGGAGATGTTTTCATATGAACAGATTCTCTTGTTGTTCTGTAATATCTTAAGGGTGTTTTAGGATTGGATAAAGGGTTTCGGATTATCTTAAGAGTGTTTTAGGGTTGGATAAAGGGTGTCGGACTCTCTTAAAGGTGTTTTAAGATTGAATAAAGGGTTTCGGATTATCTTAAGAGTGTGTTAGGGTTGGATAAAGGGTTTCGGACCATTTTAAAGGTGTTTTAGGATTGGATAACCCATTGAGTGCGATAACCTTATTCCACTGAGCACAGTGATCATAACCTTTAAGTACGATGACCTTAGCCCCTTGAGTACGAGGACCGTAACCCTTAAGTATATGACCTTAATCCGCTGAGTACGATGACCTTAGCCTTTGAGTATGATGACCGTAACCCCTTGAGTACGATGACTGTATAAGGTCGTTATACTAAAGGGGTTAATGTCATCGTACGCAAGGGGGTTAAAGCGTTCGATAAAATGTTGTCCAGGTGAGAATGCATCGCGAGATAAAGATGGCGTGTTTGCGTCGGTTACACCAAAAATACTTTTCTGTGATTACGTGCGATCTTTCTTCCCCTTTTTGTCATTCAGGAAGAAGAAATGTAAGTACAGTAGTACATATACCAGGCTGTGAAAATAACGATATTCATGAAAAAAGAAATATGGAAAATGACCACACATCACCATCTTCGACTCGGATTCTGAGGTTCGTAAGATAAATTGTTGTGCATCCGATTAAATAGGCTACAATTAGTAGTTCACACAGCTAACACGGCAACATTTAGAGAAGTACTGTAATGAGGAAACGGTCTGACAGCTAACACGGAAACATTCAGAATTAACACGGACACATTCAGAATTAATACGGAAACATTCAGAATTAACACGGAAACATTCAGAATTAACACGGAAACTTTCAGAACTAACACGGAAACTTTCAGAATTAACACGGAAACGTTTAGTGACACAACAGGGAAACGTTCAAGCAACCCAACGTTAAGAGTTCACGTTCTAGCCACACACCAACCCTGCCCTTGGCCTTTCTGAAGGAGGGCCACCAACAAGCAGCTTGACGGGTTCTCTATAATCCTCACTGGCTAATACGCACAGTTTTGCACGTAATGTGAGAACGCGCTTAAGTTTATAATGGCGATGGAAGGGCAATGAGGCTGAATTTTCTTATATTCATGTACTGTACTGTATTCCTTCTCCCCATCCTCCTAATTATTCCTCTCTCCTACCCCTCCTAATCTATCCCTTCATTCTTATTCCTTAGTCCTTCCTCAACCCCTCCTCATCTCCCATTCCTTCTCTCTCTCTCTCTCTCTCTCTCTCTCTCTCTCTCTAAAATGCTCTCATTAACTTCTAGCTTTTCTCTGTCGGAGCTTTTGGTTTAGTTTATTTATAGAAACCCCTTAACTATAAAACCCCACTAAGGTGACGAAAAAGACCCATATCTAACCCTAAAACACCCTTAAGATAGCACGAAACCCTTTATCCAACCCTAAAACATCCTTAAGGTAGTACAAATCCCTTTATCCAACCCTAAAACACCTTTAAGATAACAAGAAACCCTTTATCCAACCCCAAAACACCCTTAAGATAGTACAAATTCCTTTAGCCGATCCCAAAACATCCTGAACTGCAAAATCTTTTCTCCATCCCTTATGTCCACCCCAAAACTTCCTTATAGTAAGTACTAAAACCTCTCATTAAAAACCTCACGAAATTTAAAATGGACGCGTTATCTTGCTGCCAGCTGGGAGGAAGGAAACGTGCGAATGGTTGAGAATCTAGACTTAGGCTGCTTCTTGCTCAACACTACCACACCAGCCACCCACTCACCTTACGACCAAGCCAGCCCTCACTGTGTCTTGCCTACGTGGTTGCCTAGCCTCGCTCCCTTCAATGCCAGCTCCTTCCCTCCCACACATCCTTATACCTTAAGACCAGCGCTGTCAGCCTACAATGTGTCGTTGCTTAAGCCCGCTCACTCCCTTCAACGACAGCTCTTTCCCCATCCTTGCATCCTACTCCCACACATGAGTCACATGCACAGTCACTTCTTCAGTTCAGAGGAAACATTTGACGTAGGAGCCCCTGAGCACCCAAGCCTTCAGCTAGTGATAGTGACAAGAAGACTGTAGCGTGTACTGTGATGATGATTCCGTGACCCATTTGCACAAGCCCAGTTTCAAGGGCGAGGGCACTTTTATGTAAAATTAAAATTAGTTGCCCCTTTAATTATATATATCCTATTACACATATCACTAGCAATATTTGAAATACAAATAAGTCAAACTCATAAAACGAATATATAAATAAATAAATAAATAAATATATATATATATATATATATATATATATATATATATATATATATATATATATATATATATATATATATATATATATATATATGCTGATAACCACAAGGAAAGAAGAAAACACGAAGTTCTCAAGCGCTTTCGTGTAATTCACATCTTCAGGGGCTTGGGAACTTCGTGTTTTCTTCTTTCCTTGTGGTTATCAGCATATACCTAGATCACGCGCACCTACAGTGATTTACTTGCATATATATATATATATATATACACACAATTAATGAAATAATCATCTCATTATCCACATCAGGTACAAAAAGTACGTGCAACATTACCAAGCATGTATTTGGACACTTTATTTTAGTAAAAGTAAAGTTACGCTCAATTAAAAAAACTAAATAAATCTCACCTTCTCTCAAGTTTTTCGTTATAATCTCCTGTGACCGACAAATCCTTCGATAATAATAGTAATAACCATAACGAACGAACAAACTTTTTCTACAGGAATTATCCTGTCTATCATCAGCTGTCTGTCATTATGAGCAGTGAGGACAAGGTTGGACGTTAAGTATTAGAGGCTATCAACATGAGGTGATGACGGTACAGTACAGCGAGGAAGGTCAGCAGAGCCACACGACGTTACCATGAAGGTCTCCTTTAGTGGTCCCCCTCCCAACTCATGAGATATTGTTTTTTTGTGATCAGTTTGACAGGGCCACAAGGAAGGGGATGCGAGTCGTAAATATTAGTTAGTTAGTCAGTACCTTTAAAGCAAAATAGCGGAAGTGTGTCAAAACGCAGGTGTTGTGAGGGAGGCCGGGGGTCACCTCAACAGCTGAAATTATAGCGGGAATTTTCGCCTCCATGGATCGCGTGATTTTCGATGTAATAGTGACGCAGTCGTCTTAACTACTGAATATAAACGTCAGGTACATAAATAGTTGGAAGAGTATATTATTTGGTTACTGGAGAACATTTTAAAACGAGTAGACGGGGCTAAGACACCTGGTGGGAGGCTGAGAGTTAAGGGCAAGAAGGACGCGCAGATGGATGACTGGAAGACTTTATTTATGAATGATTTCTTGTGTTGAGGTAACTCTGGCATCTTAGCTTCACTCAATTTGTACAACTTGAGGTCTCAGGTGTTGAACAAAACAGGGGTTTGTGAGTAAATTACAGAGTTGGTGTAGAGATCCCATACAAAAGATGGCAAGATATTAGTCATTAGGATTTATTTATTCAAATTTTATTCCGCCGTCACACACTAGGCTTCACAAGGTTCCGTAATGTTACGGTGCAAAAAAAGGGACTTCAGCCAGTTAATTTGTCACCTGGTCACTTATCAAGCAAGGCAGTGATGGAGACTTACAGTAGCAATCTTAAACACAATTGCCATGGCATTATGTTGTAACGAACTTGGTAAATACTACAAAAGTATATCATTCACAGTATATAGAAAATAATAATAGTTTAAATTATAAACACCAGGGACTGTAAAATATGAAATAAGGTCAAAATGAACATATATCAAAAGTCATACTGCACTAATAATTACAAAGACAACAAACACTGATGATAATAATTATATCATAAATACACAAGACACATTACTGTACTAACAAACACATAACATTTAGTAGCAGAAGGCAAGAGCGATATGACATCTTTCTGGTAAATAGATAAGCGACCGATAAGAAGCAAGAGATATGGGTAATGAGACAAAGGTGTCTATCTATGTGACGCCTCCCTCTTCCCCCTAAATCTTCCCCTGCCTGAGTTTCTTGGTGAGATTTGTAAAGGGGACACATAAACACATACACATACATTTACGAACACACACACACACATGAATCACGATACACCAAACCTGCCATGTCCGAGTCAAATTTAGTAACATATTATCTTTTATCTTATCATAACTACTTCTTTCTTATCTTATGCTTATCTGTAAAGTCACTTCAATCTAGCCTGACCTAACTACTGAACCCTTAGAGTACGATGAAAACCCCTCGATCATGATTTAACCCTTTGAGTACGATGATTTAACTTCTTAAGTACGGTGATTTAACCCTTGAGTATGATGACAACCCCTCGAGCATGATGATTTAACACACTCTTTGTGATCTCTACTCTGTAATTCTTTTGCGTTACCGCCCACAGGATGAGTATGGGGTACACAACAAACTAGCCCATGCAAAATTCAGTTTACACCCCAAAAGACCGTAACATGATATCTATTTCTTTGAGTCAATTTGTAAACGTTATTAGTTTGCTGCCTCTCACCTGAGTGATAAAGTGGTTCTTTTTGTTTCCTTTTTTGGTTGAAACAATTTATAATTGGGTATGATCCCCGCTGACTAATGTGTTACTCTCACCGTGCTAGCTAGACTAGGACCATCTGACTGCATCTCTTCTAATTTTAAGGGGGACGTCTTTGGGAGGCTCCCAACAATGATTACTTAAGCCTTTGTGTCTCTGGCCTCATTCTCAGTGTCCCAGGCCACATTTTTGTTGTCTATGTGTTACTTGAATGCGAAGGGGCGAGAGTACGAAGCTTGTCCATCGTCTCATACCATCACAGAACCTACTACTGTACCATTCCCGTGTATCTCAGTGATCAGGCACGCCGAGGACAAGGTATCTTTATATCTTGGTCGAGGACTTCTAGGTGTTACCACGTCTTAGTTATTATAATAATAATAATAATAATAATAATAATAATAATAATAATAATAATAATAATAATAATAATAATGTGACTATACGCATGTTAATGACCGATAGATAGAAAATTAGTATTATTCAGTAAAATCGTCATACATGTTTACATTGATTCAGTGTACATGTATATGGACAATGTAGGTATACAATGATGTTTCACTCCTACTGTTAAAAAGATCCAATATCTTCACCATTGTTTTATTGTAATATATTTGTTTTACTGTACTATGTAATTCAGTTGTATATATATGCAATCCTCATAAATAAACGGTAAATTAATTAGTATTTTTAGCATATTTTGAAAACGAATTTGAAGCGCGTGTAGCTCCTGTTTCCCCCTGGCAAGGTTCCCAATCCTTATACTGTATAACCTAGATTATCCTTGAAAAAAATGTGACCTATAAAACCTTTGGAAACCCTGCGAGTCACGGAACACGGAACATGAATGGCAGTTTCTAGTAGTCACAGAAAATGTAATTGTGAACGCAACATCTTTCCTTGTAAACACTTGTGTCTTTGTTTACTATTTCTGGAGCAAAAATTCATGTTGTGAAATGAAAACAGTGATAAACTTGTTGTTTTATAGTTTTTATGATAAAAAGTGATGTGATTATGATAGAATTACTATTGAACTTGTACAGTTACCCTGTTGTCATATACACATGTGCCCACAGACGGAACGACATCTCATCTGCATGACGAGGCACATTCAAAACATGGTGCACGAGAGCCCCAAAAATACCATCTGACAAGTTTTGTTTACCATAAATTATATATATTAATTCTCCTGTGCCATGATTTGAGTAGGATTATCACTCGTCTCTCAATGGTCTGTGAATCAGCCTTTCAGACGCCGTCGTTCCGCTAGTGGGTACCTTCATGTATATGAAACTTTAATACACAGACCCAGTTTCCCTCTGTACCACATTACACGTAACTTCACTACAGGAAAACACTCATTGTCATCTATTTTTTACAATTACAGCATTTCAATATTTTCACATGACAATCACCAATCTAAGATACTGAAGCGTGTAAATAATTCATACTAAACTTCTATTGACATTCAGAAGGATAAATTCAATATTGTGAATGTGAACGCCATCATACAGAGGTATATTTTCTACAGAATGAGTCAACATGTGCAAAACAATGGAAGGAAGGCCTCACACTGCCTGCCGTGCCTGAAAGCATTAGTACACTTACTCCTGAATACTGATGGGGTTGTTGGGTACGTGGCTGGCATGACGGGGTGCAACCGTGCAAGTGCAACACACCTCATTAACACGGCTGTAAATACACCCGTATCCACCTGTCAAAAATACTTGTCTTCAACATTGTCCTTATTTACTTCTAATCATCGTAATTCTCGGTCATATTTTATATCCCAGCCTTAATCTCGACGATACTGCATCTTCTCGCTTATTTATATTGCTACCATAAAATCTATTAGTGTTCCTAGCAACCTGTGTAATGCATCACGTGTGACTATGGGAAAGTGGTCTGCTTAGTACAGGAGTTTCAAGGGGAGGATTATGGCCTCCACGTCTCATGGTTATACTGTTTTCTAAACCCGAACACTGATAGCACTTCCTACTGCATAATACACTTCCTGTAATAATCTCATTACTCCTGTATAAAACCACTATAGAGTGCTGTTATTACTCCCACTAGTGACGAAGTGGTTAAGGTAAGAATTTCCTAAAACATTCATATCTGTAGATACGAAAGTCTAACATCCGTACTGCACCAGTGCATTTTGTATCAAACAACTCGAAGATACAATGAAGCTCTTATAGTGTGAAACTTTACCCATTCTTATATTGATTACAGTAATTCATGCGTGTACATCATCAGTAGTAGTCATGGGATTCGTGCATCATAATTTCCCCTCAACATTCACAGAGATGAGGAACCCAGTGACCGTACATAGCCAGAGAAAAGCTAAAAAGCATGTCGTTGGCAATAATTATAACTTTGGTCTTAACTTTCTGGATTTTAGCTCTTCGTCTAGTTAGTGAAAAAATAAATTACCGTATAAGCACGAGAGAGAGAGAGAGAAAAAAAAGATGAAAGAAAACACAGAAAACCGCATTGAAAGTCGAACGAGAATACAGTAGTATGTTGAGAACCACGTTTTCTATACGCTTCATGCTCTCTACCGCAACTTTAGCCACCATGACAGACAAGCGACTAGAAACATCCGTTAGCCAAGCTGTGGTTGGTTAGAGAACGTGACGTCATGTTTCTTGGGCAAATAATACGAGCCAACCAAACCAAACCTAACCAAGGAAACTAGAACATGCATTTCTATTTAACAGGCAAAACGAACCAACCAAACTCAACTTGACCAACCAAACTTAAATATAGTCTAACATCAAGGTATAGATTAGGTTAATTTGGTTTGGTTAGGTTAGAATTGGTTAGACCAAGTTAGGTGTTAGGCTAGATTTGGTTAGTTTTGGTTAATAGTTTAGGTTAGGTTAGGGTTTCGTTAATTTGGGTTGAGAGGTGTTTATTTGACGCCACCATAAGAGGACCTGCAAGAATATATGATAGACTTCTTTAACAACTACGTCACGTTCACCTAGCAACCAATCACAGAATGGCTGATGAACGCGCACTAGCCAACCATCCGTGAGTGAAAGTCGTCGATCACTGAGCAACCAACGGTGTAGGTGACCAAACTACACTTTATGTAGTTATATCCTCGTCCATATCAAGATTCTTAGGAGTTCTTATGTTAAATGTCGACAGATAAATATTATCTATCTATCTTTGACAATGTTTAGTGATCAGAGCTCGAAAACGTTTGGAGGGCAGTGGTCACCAACGCTCAGACATGAAGGTGGATGGTATCAAGCGAATAGTCAAATTAATGCGCTCCTTTCCTGGCTTAATTGTTCATGTTTTATTGCACGCGATGGATAGTTTTTCTTATCAAATGTCTCAACGCAGCTAGTGATCAATATCTGGGTCACCTCCCTTTACTGTACGTGGGGCATTACAGACTCGGTGTAACTTTGGCGCTATTCAAATTGTCACTTTTGTTTGTGCTTTAAATCAGTCAGAAATGAGATAATGTGTTAGCTTTAACCCCTTGAGTACGATGATCTAACCCCTTGAATACGATGGTACTGTATACTCACGTTCCCGCGATACTACGAAGAATGTCACTAAATTATAAACACCTTCCCTGCAAACAAAACAATGGTCACAAAGCAACAAGAACATCCCCTCCTTATCAAAACAATGATCACCAAGCAACAGCAACATCCTCTCCTTATCAAAACAATGACCAAGCAACAAGAACATCCCCTCCTTATCAAAACAATGATCACCAAGCAACAGCAACATCCTCTCCTTATCAAAACAATGACCAAGCAACAAAAACATTCCCTTCTTGTCAAAACAATGAACAAGCAACAAAACCATCCTCTAACAGGCAAAACAACAATCACCACTCACCAGGCGGAAGAAGGGAGAGGCTATTCACCAAGAGTGGAAGGTCTAGGGGAGGAGGGAAGAGGGGAAGGCTAACCTTGTGACACGCATGCACAGAGGCGGGCGCGCGAACGCCGCGCAGGCTGTTCACTGACCACCCGTTTCTTAATAAAAGTAATATTATGACGAAGAGCGAGACGAATAATTAGAATGATATTAAAAATTAGATATAAAACAATAAAACATTGATTTTCCTAAACATCCGACGGGGGAAGCATACAATGCACATTTGATTTTTTTAATTTACCCCGCGAGGGGGCTAGTTTACGTTGAAAAGTCTTTGGCCAGCTACGGATTTGACCCTTAAACCTGGCACACGGAGCCTATGAAATCTGCCCAGCTAACGTCCGATTTAGAAAAATTCGGAATATAGGATAAGGGGGGGAGGGGTTTAAGAGAGTTCACTATCCGGTGGAATAAATTACGTCGTTGAAATCCATCTATTTACTCCCAAATTTCTCTTTTAAAGAGTAGATATCAATTTGCCTTTTGGTATTCTATTTTAATCTAACTCATTCAGTCACTCAACAAGACAGGGTGAAAACTGTGACCACAAATTCCGCCTCCCCACACCGCTCCTAAAATGGGCCCCTTGAGTTTAATGGTGAGAATGGTTTTTGCAGTAAAAAGCTGGTGCCTTACAACAGTACCACCATAACAAGAAACAATTAAATAAGTGGCCGTAGTTGGATTAAATCTAATAAGTGCTCCCCATCCACCCGCCCCCTGGATTCGTCTCTTCTAGTTGCCCACCTCAGTATGACCCCACCACGACTATAGGTCAACTCAATGGTGAGCCAGTTGCTGCTATGGTCAGCTGAGAGAAACCAACTTGACATAGATTTAAAGATAAGAGTTAGCGATATTACTTTTAAATGATAACAGCTATATAACTACTGTACTTGTAACTGGAAGGCAGAATTTTTAGTATTTATTGTATGAGATAGCAGCGAGTCTTGTTATAACGTATAAATAATTCTGCTACTGCACAAGTTGCATTTATTATTACATTTTCAATTCTCTTATTAAGTCAGTTCCTTCTAATTCACAGCAACCCTTTCCTTCAAAATTCCATGGCATTCTGATTTTGGGAAGTGAGTTCAGAGTTGTCGTGGGGTTTAGGTTCTCGTGGGAATTTGGATGCCATAGGGGGATGAGTTGTCACACCACAGCCATTAATAATAGATCTACCAATAAAAAAGAAGACTGCATTGATTTTTTTAACTATATTGCGCCTCCTGTCCTATCGCCCACGTGCATACTTAGCAGTTCAACACTCACACATCAATGGCAGGTTGTTCTCTTTATAGTCTTGCTTCGTAATGTAACTGATACAGTGCATGTCAACAAGGACAGGTTGCTTAATGCAGTGGCGGATTCAGTTTCTGTTCACTGGGTGGAAGGAGTTAACGTACCAAATGTGCTCACTGACCCCCGGGATAGCTTGCAAACGTCTTATCTCGAATTCATCTGTTTTTATTTTTCATATACCAAGACAGAGAAGATTAATGCGCGTAAGTAAAGTAGGTTGTCAGGTTCATCACCATCAAGGGGGGGGGAGCATTTCTTCTTCATCCCCCATAGGATAGGCCAGTGTGCTTTGGCATAAATGCGCAACACGCAACCATGACAGGGGGTAAGGGGCAAATAGGGAACCTTCTGAGAACCTCAAGTGCTACGTCTGAGTCGTGTCATGCACGAGGGTGGTGACGCACCCATGGAGAGCCACAAGGTCACGGGGAGGCAGCCACATGATGCAACAAAGAAAAGAAAAACAGCATTGTGAAGCACTTTACTTCATAACGCGGCCAAGTCTCCAGATGAACCTACTTGGCTGACTTAACTAAAAACACAATCATACAAAGACATCAACATTACAGTGAAAATTTACCTTAGGTGGATATGTTCTCTTAGCAACTAACTATTCGGAGAACATTTTAGCGTAGAAAAACCTTGGAAATATTTTCTACGTTAATTCCGTATAAATTGTGCTAAAGCAATATTTCCTCATTCTTAATAAGTTTACGTAGTATTATACTAGAGGAAAGCTCTCCATTTGATATTCAGCTCTTCACCTGTTATAAAAGCCCCAGTCTTTCCCCAGAACAGCAAAGCTTTTTATTCTAGACGTGATATTATAAATAATTAATTTCCCGAAAGAGTTAATCTCAACTAAACATATGAGCAACGTACAGACTTGGGACATAACGATCTTTTTACCGTAAGTACTTTCTTCTTTAGAGAGGTTTGTCCTGGCGTTGACATATCGCGCGTTAAGAGGTTACGTTACTTTTCTTCTTTTTTTTTAACCTCTTCACCAAAAGATCGTCTCGTTAGCCGCTTGTCCGATCGGTCACGTCTCTGTTACACACTGTTGGCAAGTACTGGGCATGCACTGGCTCCTGAATGTACCTGAACCCGCTCCAGTGTTGGTCAAGTCTTGTCTTGAAAGAGCTCACACTCGGTGCCGTCACAACACTTTCTGGTAGATTGTTCCAAGAGTTTACAACCCTCACTCCGAAAAAGTTTGCCCTCACAGTTTTCTGGACTTGCCGCTCTGTTTCCCTCAGTCTAGTATGTGCTACACTAGGCACGTAGTACTCGATAGACAAGCGAAGGTTAGAATTTTGTTACATTTGCGAGATAAAAAGTGGAATGTTTTGAGTGCGTAACGACGTGTACGCTGGTGTGTGTGTGTGTGTGTGTGTTGTAACTTTGCGGCAGGAAACTGGTGAATTAAGTGAACTTCTGTCTATAAATACCATGAACTAGACTTTAAAATCTTGGCATCACACACACACACACACAGGTTGTAGATTCCACGAAGCTCCTCGGCGTCACCATAGACAACAAACTAAATTGGAAACCACACGTCAGTGAAGTTGTCAAATCCTCCAGTTTCCGTCTCCACCTCCTCCGCCGACTCAAGTCCCTCGGAGTTCCTGCACCCGAGCTCCTCAGTGTTTACACAACATCATACTTCCCAAGCTCACCTATGCCTCCCCTACTTGGTCTTCCTCCCTAAATGTCACACAACGTAAACACCTAGAAAAAGTGCAAAAGAGGGCATGCAAGATTATTCTCTCCCCTTCCTACTCCACATATCAAGAAGCGCTCAACACACTGACCCTTTCGACTCTCACTGACCATCACCACGACCTCATCTGCAAATTTGGTAAGAAGCTTCTACACCATCCTCGACACCGGCTCCTACTACCACCTGAGATCCCTAGCCCGAGAATTGCTGTTCGACACCACAACCGCATCCAGCCCATAAGTGCACGAACTGATCGCTATAAGAACAGCCCAGTCCCAACCATTGTAAAAATTATCAATAACTTGTAATAAACCAGTGTATTCACTCCCAGTAAATACTACTTCTTGTACTGTCACTATGTTGAAATGCACTGTAGTTTGAGCTTTTCCCCATCTAGTTATTATATATCTTATTTGTATCACTTATGTTACTTGTATATTATTTGTAATTGGAAACCCATTCCCCAAATATGTAACTGTATATTTTCAGCCTTCTGGCTGCCAAGCGCTTTCAATAAACCGTTAATTATTATTATTATTAATTATTATTATTAGAATCAAGGTAAATTAAAATTAAGATGTAGAGAAGAGCCTAATTAAAATCCCGGTTTAAACGGCTGACAAAAAAAAAAGTTTGCATAGTATATGCACTGCCGAAGCAAGTTTTCATAAACATGGGAAACCGTACTCGGGGAAAAAACTTCCTTGCGAGTCAAAATACATTTTCAGCAAGTGCGGAAAAGCGGAAATTGGGGTTGACTAACCTTTTGTTATCATTGTCGTAATTTTTGTCACCATTATGTCGACGTCATCTTTACTGAACAGTGACATGCTCGCATTATAAAACAGTAATTCTTTAATATCTGAAGAACTTGCTAAACCTTTTAATAACAATTCCCTTTGGCGGATGATTTAATATTTTTTGCGACTAACTCAACTCGTTAAATACACTTTTATAAATCTAAGAACAGAATCACTGAAACCTTTTTGAAACTAGACAAACTTGAATGGAACTAAAAACATCGATTGTGCTGACTTTAGCTGTAAGTCAGTGTTGGTGTTTATACAGTACTGTATATCAATCATATATATATATATATATATATATATATATATATATATATATATATATATATATATATATAATTAATTAAAAGGTATAGTTTACCGAAACAGTAATGCACAGGCCTTCATTTTTTTAAATGGCTTCTTATTCAGGAGAACCTTATAAATAAAAGAGTGACAACGTGTGGCAATACGAGCCACGCAACTGCGGAACGAGGAAGATCACGTGACTGGTGGCATCACGTGACTCGCGCGTCCAGGGAGTTTGCTGCTTATTGGAACTACGAGAAAGTTCCAGTAAATCACTCTCACAATCAGATCTATCAGTCCAAGTGCAAGTACAGATAATATATATATATATATATATATATATATATATATATATATATATATATATATATATATATATATATATATATATATATATATATATATATATATATATAAACTCCCACTAAAACCAAATAAAAAAAGGTTCAAGCGTTTTTAGAAAGCAAAAAGCTATTTAGTACAGAACACATAGTGGGCGCTTAGTGTATGGTTATTGAGAAGTTTAGATAGATAAAAGTGTGGTAAAAATAGGTGTGAGCACTAGATTAATAATAAGATTATGAACGGTAAGGGAACTATACACGGAATCAATCTTTCAAACGTTATGTATCTTTGGGTACGTTCGTTGGCAATACGTAGGTCTACATACATACATACATACATACTAGCGGGCGCATGTACGCTCACTGGCACGCACTCGCGTATACAGTTATACCAAAGACCATCTTTAGATGGTTTTTGGTTATACATACTCATTCATGCCGTTCCAGTTCTTCCCAAAAGATAGCCGAGAGAATAAATAAAATAATCAGCAATATATACATTATTTAAAAAGAAATAAAATCAAAATGTTTAATAATTTTCCTATCTGATGTGAAATAAATGTATCTAGGCATAATATACTCAAGTGTTATTTTGATGGTTGATAATAAGGTGCACCACTGTGTATGGCCTTTATTTTACGAACCTTCCAGAATCTTACTGGGGTGGGGATGACTTATGTCACTTCATCCCTTTGAGATGTATTAATGTTTTTTGTATCTCAATAAACGTATCAATTCCAGAATCTTAACCCACTAGCAGACTGTTAATTTTATATGCACTGATGAGAGCGAACAAAAATTAAATATTAGCTCGTTTTCAAATTTGCAGTGAAAGAAACATAATTTGCAAGATAAGAAACATGCGACATAGTCATCATAATCTTTTGAGGAAAGTGATAATAAAACTATACATAAATTATGGAGACAGGAAAATCCCACAGTAAGGATACAGTACTTGCATTAGGTACTGAATTATTTATATTGTCTAAAGAATTCTGTACTTTGCTTATAATAGATGCTTAGTCTGTGTACTTATTTGTATTCCCTCCTCCACGCCTAGAATTGTTTCAGACGTAATTATTGTATGGCTGGAACGGAAATTTATCTGAAAAGAAAACAGGAAGCAGAAACGGAGGCCACTCATCTTTTTATCCAATTCCCACACTCTGCTATGAACATCTTAGTATAGTCTCTCGAATACGACCCATAGATGATGAAAATCTATTCTTTTGTGGTAATGACATTTGGTGTCCCAACTTGACCATATTCTACCATTTTCTACGGTCGTCAGTAAGTCATTTTCGAATTGGCTAATGAATATTTAAACCTTTGGCATCAGATTAATAATATAGATAGCACTCCAATTATCCTATTTAACTTTCCGTACATTAAATGTGTTAAAGATAAGTTACATTTCCTAAGCAAGAATTAGGAAACAAGAAAATACGCAGCATGAATAAAGTGAAACCTGGCAGTCTTTGGCTTCAACCCCACTACCTGTGCTGCTGTGCTCAGTCGCTCAGCTGTTCTCCACAACCCTGCCAAAACATTACAAATTACAGAGATCCAGCAGTGGATCAAGTGAGTACTGTGTCTTAGGAGTGCCAATATCAAGTTTTATATGCTGTTCATAATGAAGGGAAAGGAACTTTCACCAGACCGCGGTCTTAAAACAATACGGAATAGTTCGATTTTTTAGCTGTGCTAAAGCTCACCCTGCTTGGGTGAGCTCCAGCCAAGATCGTCCAGGGAAAGGTGCCAACTTCTTCAAGTTTGCTGATTTTAACATGGTGTGGAGTGCAGTTGCCGTCCCAGAGTGAACGGAAAGGAGTGCGCAATGAAGCAAGTGAGAAAGATTTTGCCCCTTGATGGAAACGAGTGACAATTATGCTTTCAAATGTTATGTCGTGGCATTGGTCTTGTGCTTCTCGTCTTCTGATTGTGCTAAATTATTTACATCAGAAACCAGATAAATTCACCTGTGAACCTAAATTTACTCTGGTTACAAATATAGATTTGTCGACGGCGAGTTGCTTTGGATTTTATTAGTAGAAATATTACCATGTACAGTACAGAGTATTATGAAGTTGGGCCTAACCAGTGTTGTTGATGTTTTTAGATAATGAACTGGCTTGTAATTTTTTTTTTTTTTTATTTAAATGGTGTATACAGAGGCTAAAATACTGAATAGCTTTTTCTTTAATAATCAGTTTTCTGCCAATTAGCTAGTTGCAGTTGGATGCTGATTTCTATATACAGGTAGACTGTCATCTCATCCTTCGTTATTACTTATTTTGAAAACATAGGGAATTAATATCGGTGATTTCTGGTTACATTGGTTGACACTTTTAAGTTAACACTGGATGCACAGAAAGTAAAGCTGGTGAAAGAGCAAGCAAATGGTTAAGGTAAAGGGCTGATAATTGTCCAGTTTAAAGGGGAGGTAATAACATACATAAGAAAATAAGGAGTCTGCAATAGGCCGGTTGGCCTATGCATGGTAGCTCCTGTCGAGAGTTACTACCACTCTCTATCATCCATGAATCTGTCTAGCCTCCTTCTAAAAGTTTCCAGCATTCCAGCACTTACTACAAAGTTGCTAAGCTTGTTCCACTCGTCCACCACCGTATTTGTAAACCAGTTCCTTCCTATCTCCCTCCTAAACCTAAACTTATCCAACTTAAATCCGTTGCTATGAGTCATATCCTGCTCTGATATTATAAGAACTTTATCTATATCGCCTTTATTGATTCATTTCACCCACTTAAATATTTCTATCATATCTCCCCGCACTCTTCGTCTTTCTAGGGAATGCAAGTTTAGTTTCTATAACCTATCTTGATATGGAAGGTTTCTAAGTCCCGGAATTATTTTCGTCATTCTTCACTGCACCGACTCCAGTGAATTGATATCCATTCTATAATAAGGGCACCAGAACTGAACCGCATAATCGAGGTGCGGCCTGACTAGCGCAAGATATAGTTGGAATAAGACCTCTGCACTCTTACTACTTACACTTCTAGATATAAAACCTAATACTCTGTTTGTCTTATTTCGAGCATTAACTCACTGTTTTCGAGGTCGTAGGTCCTGGCTTACAAGTACCCCAAAGTCTCTTTCACAAGTCGACTTCTCTAGGTTGATGTTAAGGCTGTATACATTGACAGTATTTGTTCTTCCAATGTGAAGTATGCTGCACTTGCAAGTGTTGAATTTCATTTGCCATTTTTCTGACCACTCCTGCAGTTTATTTAAATCCTCCTGTAGTGCATTTGCATCCTGCCCTGAATTAATCTGCCGTTCTATTTTGGTGTCATCCGCAAACTTGCTTATGTCACTGCTGATCCCAGTATCTAGATCGTTTATGTAGATTATGAACAAGAGTGGGCCCAGTACTGAACCCTGGGGAACCCCACTGGTTACACAGCCACACTCAGATTTAACACCATCAATGCTGACCCTCTGTGTTCTATCGGTGAGCCATGATTTTGTCCAATTTAAAACTTTCCCCTCGATACCATGAGCCTTAACTTTTCTCAGAAGCCTCTGATGCGGTACTCTGTCGAACGCTTTGCTAAAGTCTAAGTAAATAACATCGTAATTTTCGTCATTATCTACTACCTCGAACACTTTCCTGAAAAACATCAGCAGATTTGTTAGACAAGATTTTCCTTTTGTAAACCCATGTTGAGAGTCGTAGATTAATTTGCTTTTCTCTAAATGTGATCGGATGCTATTTGCTATAATTGATTCAAGAAATTTCCCCACTACTAACGTCAAACTAATTGGCCGGTAATTTGACACTGATGCTCTGTCTCCCTTTTTGAATATGGGTACTACATTTGCCTGTTTCCACAAGTCTGGCACAACTCCCGTGTCTAATGATTTTGTAAATAAATTTACGAGGGGTCCGCTAAACTGTTCCTTACACTCTTTCAAAAATCGAGGGAAAATTTCATCCTGCCCTGGGGATTTTGTCTTCTTTAATTTATTTATCTTCTTAAGAACATCCTCTTTTCTGATAGTGATATTCTTTAATTTCTCTTCTTCGTTTCCCCTAAATATCAGTTCCACCTCTGGAATTTCCTCGTGAATTTCTTCTGTGAAAACTGATGAAAAGTAGCTGCTTAATGCTTTGTTTATTTCCTCACTGTCATAGATCACTTCCCCTCTCCCTGACTTGAACGGCCCCACTTTGTTCTTTGCCTTTGTCCTATATATACCTGGAAAAATCCCTTGGGATTCACCTTGGATTCTCTTGCTATCCTGATTTCGTAGTCCTTCTTTTCCTTCCTTACATTTTTCTTAACATTCCTAGATAGTTCATTATACCTATTTCTGAGCTGCTCCTCCCTCCCTTTAATTTCTTATAAATTCCTTTCTTTATTCCTATGTCATGTTTAAGTTTTCTGGTCATCCACCTTGGCTCATTCTTATTTGACCTAATTTTTCTGTATGGTATATTTTGTTCTTGTGCTTTACGTAGTATACGAGTGAATATATTATAGTCATGATCAATTGTTGTGTCACTTCTGACCTCACCCATTCCTACTGGGGACTGACCTGCCTGTTCCCAGGTGACCTCACCTAGGTACCTTCTTAACCCCTGATAATCCGCCAAATGAAAGTTTGGGACTCTGACCATATTGTCATTGTTTTTCGTGTCCCAAAGGTTCTGTGAAAAGTATTAAGGTTTTTGGAGAGCAGACAACGTCTAGATTAAGCCATTGTAGAAATGGTTATTTTATTTTCCCTGGAGAAAATTTACACCAATGTAATCCAACATCTCAACCCTAACCTAATTTTCAGTTGCAGTTAGGTTTCTATTTTTTTTGTAAACATAGCTTAACATCTCAGTCCTAAGTTAATCATAAATCTCCGTGTAAAGTGTACTTTTTTTGTCATTTATGCCCATAGCAGAAATTTGGGACTTAGAATTAAACACAAATCCTGGACTTGGATGGAGAATCACTTGTCCGTAAACTGAACAGACGCCAAAGGTCTTCTTTACTGTAATCGTTAGGCGGGGTGGTGAAATTTCAGTTATGCACCGGTCTTTCTCTCGGTGTTATTAATATGTTTTTCATAATGTTTAGACAATTCTAAGACCTTTTTGTTTTGTGATATTTCCGCCAGAAATTTAGGATAACCGAGATATTAATTTTTCAATATTATTAGATTTGGTCAGTCACAAGTGTTGCCATTTGTTGTTTGCATTTCACAGAGAAGGTCTGACCACCCCTCGTCCAGTTCTCCTTACCTCCATGTTGGCTTCTTAAGCATCTACAGCGCATGTGCGGGGGGTGTTGTGGGAGTTTCTTATTGGCTATAGCGATAGGAGACTTATAATTGGGCAAGAGTTTTTTGTCTTGGCTAATGAACAATGCGTGGGTGCGTTGGGAGCGGATATATGATTTTTCAGTACCAGAAAAACCAGATATGGCTGAACAGGTGGAAAGAGCTGTGCCAACTTTGTGATAGAGATTATTTTACGTCAATTGCAGAGTTTCATCAGAAAAATAGTGTTAGGGTAGGTTTGGTTTTCTTGGTTGGTATTTTATTTATGTGATTTACAAAATAAAAAAAAATTACATTTTCGTTAAGATTGATGGGTGGGGGGGGAAGGGAGGATATAAAATAATACTATTGATTTCCGGCTGAAATCAATATAAAAAAATTGTTCGAAACTCATCAAATAACATCGGAAAAACATGTTTTTAATATCCAAACAAAGACCGGTGCATAAGTGAAATTTGACCAGCAGGGTTCTTACTCAAGCTTTCTTTGTTTTGTTTTAATGCTTAGAAGGTAAATCCAGTTACAGAGCAAGAAAAATCTTGTCTGCAAACCACAATGGCAGAACCACAAGGGTAAAACTTTAGTTTCGGTCATCCCTATATTTAGATATTCAACCTAACTAACCTAAGCTAACCAAACCACAGAACCCAAGAACTATTAACTAACCTAGCTTCGGTGTATCCCCAACTCGGCCCATTTCCAACTGGGCCCACACATTACTAACTCGGCTCATCTTGCACTCTTCAAACAAATAGCTGACTAGAGGTTCAGGAATGAGTTTGAGATTTGTTTTATGTCTCTTTTGGTTCACTGAAATACGAAGTGTGCGAATGAACCATGTTTCACATATGTAACAAAGGCTTTTCCTGTTTGTTTAATGTTGGTGTTAGAGTACAGGATCAGTCACATTCCGAGTCCTGACCCTGGCTGACCAATGCTTGGTATACATGTCCCACCTGGCACACTTCAAACAAGTAGTTGACTAGAGGTTCAGAATGACATCTAGACCCCATCTGCTTGGAGTGTATTTGAAAGGAGTGTCCGCACAAATAATGACTGAAGGGTGGCATAATCGCCTTAACTTGAATGCAAGAAAAGGACAACTTATCTTCTATCTGTTAATTGAGCTACCCCATATTGAAGCAAAACTAGTGACACTCCAGGTGCGGCTCTTGTTCGACGGTAAAGTGCTACAAAAACAATGGGCCAACTATGGACATCTCCAAAGACAGCTCTTCATACTTTGTGACGAATTCAGAAGTGGACGAAAATCTGCTAAAAATTGGCTACGAGCCGTTTCACATTACGTGACTGTTTATCAGTAATGTTTGTACCTTTATGCTGCTTTTTATCATTGATACCTTGGTACTTTTATCATTCATGTAAAAGTAAATGTGTAAAATGTGTTCATTAACTTAAGTGGTCCGAGTTGGTATTTGATGGTCCGAGTAGGATGTGGGCCGAGTTGGACTGTATACCCTAGCTTCGACCCCCCAAACCCCTCCTTTCTGGTGGGGGTTAAATTCCTAAGATACCCACAAGACCCATTAAAACTAATGAAAAACTGTATTCGACTCTTTACGTAATATGTGACCATAATTACAATACAATATTTTACTGTAGTTTGCTTCACATTTAGTTTTCAATTAAAACTTTTTTCCTTTTTCCCTTGCTATTTGCATTTTATGTAGTAACATACATACTTGTGAAGATACAATCAAATAGTAGGACATGTGTACTCCCTAACTACCAACTGAGGAATATGTTATGTGTAATACATACTGTACAGTATCACTTTATGATTACAGTATTTACACCAGGGAAGCAAAGGGGCTCCCTCTGTCCACCATAGTTAGTCAGTTATTGTGAGTAAATGTACACCAAATTTTTTGCAAGTGTTTTTTTTTTTTAAGATTGTTTGTTTCATAGGTGCATAAATCCGGAGAATGCATAGTACAGTACTGTACATCCTTTGGGTAAAGGTAAAAAAAGGACCTATAATAAGACCTGTCATCATTACTGTGTCCTGGGGTTGATCTCTGACCCAGGTCACATTTAAGATGGGTGTTACAAGGTATCTGGTTTGGTAAAATTTTAGTGTCAGTCATCCCTGTATTTAGCTATCCAAACTATAGTATCACAAAAACTAGTGATGTCCAACAGACATGAAGGTCCAAATCATTCAAAACATCAAAAGCCATTGGAAAAACATAGTTTGGAAATCTAATCTAACCTAACCTAACCTAACTGGATGATCGAAACTAAGGTAATACCTCTGGTTTCACCCTATCATACATAACAGGTTCTCTCTGGGTATGGCACCTTGGCAGTTTAGTTAAGCGTTTGCTTACAGGTATTAATTCGAGCAGATGTACAGTACATATTTCTAAGCCAATACAGGACTGAAGATTATTTTTAATTTCTATGCAGTATCATAAACATGTTTGTACAGGTGTATAATTTAACATGACATTCACAATTAAATCATGGGCCATTGATACTCTTTGGGCATTTCTGTGTTGGCTTGGTAAGTTTGGTTTCAAACTCGTAAAGATTTATTACTTCTGGCACTGTGCTGTAGAACTTGGTAATACAGTATCATTTTCTGTGTGAGGTGAGAATGTGACTCTTAGGTAGGACATTAAATTAAGTTTGATCTTTATTGTCTACTGGGGATGTTTAGTGCATTGTGTACTCATAAGAAAGCAGTAGAACACTGATTAGAAAATACAGTACCTTATACCAGGTATGAAAAATCAGTTGAAGTCAATTTGTTTTCAGTGTTCACAAATTTGTTTATTACAAGTTCATTCTCAGTTTTTTTAAGCTTTGCAAAATTATTCCAATGCTCACTCTAGTTCCAAGAATAGAATTTTGAAACTGAGAAAGAAATCAAAAGCCTATCAAGATGCAGCTTGATGATAGTTAAGCACCCTCAGGATCACACAACCATGTACAGTAATCTCAGATGTTCTGGTTAAATTGTCTGACCTTGAGTTGCCCAGTCATTGTACACTTGGTAAAAAAAAACTACCATACAGGTGGTGTCCGGTGATTTTCGAACTGAACATTCCTGTTGTCTCGCGAGGGTTGGTAGGCCTGAATGCGAGACATTTCGTACTTAATTTGGTTTGCTGAAATTAGCTATTTCATTGATAATATTGAATTAATTTGTTACAATGTGACTGAAGAATGTTAATATATCTAGATAAGTTAAACTGTATGATGTTATATTAAATGTTCAACACACCGTGGACTACAGTAACCATGGAAGTGGATGAGTTGCCACATAGAAATATACAGCTCCTCCCCGACTTACGACGGGGTTAGGGACCCAAATCCAGGTCGTAAGTCGAAAATGCTTAAATAATACATAGAAAATCTAAAATGGGTGTCTCTTTTTCTTCTCGGCACCACAAAACTCTCACTTTTAAGCTTGCCAGCCATTTTAAAGTGAATTACAAACAAGAATTTTGTCTGTGTACTGAAGTTGGGACTCAAAAATACGTAATTTGACAAAATTTTGGTACGACTGAGGCAAGTTGTAAGTGCGGGTGGTCGTAAGTCAGGGAAGGCTGTATTATATGTTTGGCAGAATTAGTGGATATAGTAAATGTATAAGATTATTTTGCAACCGAATTTCGAATCTGTATTTGTATTGCTACTTCACTTTGGGCTAATGCCCGTCTTTCGTACCACCCCACCCAAGGACTGTATACTGGGTAATGACTGAAATATACATAAATTACTCATAGCAGAGCCATAATGTTTTAAATAGCCATCTTGACATTATTATTTAAAAAAATAATTCGGCCATTGACTGTTGGTCAATCGCCGTGGAGGTAAACTTATTAATTGTGGCAATGACTCGGTCCATTGGTTGGATAAGGGAAGTTGTGTTTGGTGGCAGAAACATAATCTCCACAGGCAGGACTGTCCTTAAACTGTCTAGGTGCTGTGGGTGGCCAGCAGCATTATCCAACAGCAAGACAGCTCTGAGTGGGATGTTTTTTTCCTCACAGTACTGTTTTACAGCAGGGTAAAAATAGGAGGTAAACCACCGCTGAAACAATTCCCTCATCACCCAGGCCTTCTTGTTTGCCCACCAAACAACAGATTGGTACTCTTTTGACAAGCTGTTGGAGCTTTCGGGGTCTCGAAGTGGTACACGAGTACGGGCTTGAGTGTAAAATCTCCCGATCCAATACCATCCATCAGAAGTGTCAGCCAGTCTTTTGTTGCTTTGAAGCCAGCTGAATGCCTCTCATCTCGTCAGATGAATTTGCGAGATGGCATTTGTTTCCAGTACAACCCTGTCTCATCCATATTAAAAACAAGCTTTGGTGGGTAAATGCCTGGCTGGATGATCTAAATGTGTCTGAGTAATAATGGTCTGCCTGTTCGTCAGCACTTGTAGATTCGCCTGTGAGACAGATGCTGTGCAGGTTGCTATGTTTAAATTTCTCAAACCAGCTTCGACTGACCGTGAGATTTTCCAATGAAAATCGTTCACCTTCTTACTCTTATAGGTAGGTAAAGAGGCTCCTTGTCTTCTCCATAGTATTAAGCTGGCTTAAGGACATGTGGGACTGGTTCTGGTCTTCCACCCACATGCTGAGTCGGTTCTCCACAATTTCCAGGAGCTTAATCCTTGTGCGGGAAACCTTCATTGCAATCAAAGATGTGGTAGAGTGGCTGGTACTTTTTATCTTCTCACTGTTATCGAATATAGTGGGATTTTAAACATTGTTCTGTAATTACAGTATGCACATAGCATGTGTTCCGACTTAAGAACATCCTCAGGAACGGAACCCGTTCGTAACCTGGGGACCCCCTGTATTGTACTCGATTCTGTTTACTTAGTATAATTACACTGTACATATCATCTTGTTATTCTTATGACTGATAGTCATTTCATTGTCTTCAGAAATATTCCACAATGGTGGACTACTACAAAATTCTGGAGGTGAGTCGAAATGCCTCCGTAGCAGAAATTAAGAAAGCTTACAGACGTTTGGCGCTGAAATGGCATCCAGACAAGAACCCAGACAGCCAGGAAGACGCTACAAAGAAATTCAAGGAAATATCAGAAGCCTATGAGGTGCTCAGTGATGAAAAGAAGAAAAAGGTAAGTTTATTGGCTATTGTGTAAGTTTGGATGTTGAAGAAGTAAGGGTTAATGGGTCACCAGAAGCTTTTTTCTGTTAAATATAAAATTTACTTGACTAAAGGTTAATGCAGTTCTCTATTAAGAATGTGAAAAGTTTTTAATTATTATGGAGATTAAGGATTTACTCTTTATTTTGTGTGGTGGTGTAGGATCTGGGGGTGTGTGGAATAATTTTCCCTGGTGTTTAAGCCTTTTTTTTTTTTTTTTGCTTTTATATTCTTCTCATATTGCTGGTCTGATCTTATTGTCATTTCTTATCAGTCACATGCTGTACTAGGGAACTATAGAAAAGCACTTTGACCATTTGTCTGGCCTAACATTCTGTGCACAAGGATTGTGTGAATAGTTGTTTTTTGTTTTTTTTAGCAGATGTAAGGACAGAAAGGAAATTCTCCAGCTTATATATGCAGTACAGTATACTGTACTGTATATAAATCAGATTTACTATTATTATTTTTATATATATATATATACAGTATATTTTTTTTTTATTATTTTTTTTTTTACTTCATTCAAAATGGTGGGTTGAGGTCCAATTTCTGGCAACATGTGTTTTGTAATGAAGATTATGCGGGTTTTTAGAGGACCCACTTTCAATGGAGATGAAGTGGATCACACTTACAACATGTTTTCAGTATATTGAGTTCCAAATTTGTGCATTATCTTGGGAACAGAATGTTTATTGTCTGCTACGGCTAGCACTTCAAGTTTATCCTTAATGATAAGGTGCTTTGTGCTCTGTGGGGGCCTTAACTGAAAGCACTTGCTTGGGCATTGTTCTTATAATGTGTGTTATTTATATGCACTGAGTAATAGCCACACGTACTGTAGACTGATAACAGCACAGCTGTGTTGTGATGCGGGTGGGACCACACAGTCCATGTTGCATAGTGCTACAACAATAACAATAACCTAAAAATTTTATTTTTTATTTTTTCAATTTCTTAAACGGCTTTTTCCAAGATTCATATCGTTATTCGGACGTGTCGTTACTCAGGTAGTCCAGAACTCAGGATTTTTACTGTACTGTATTTACCTTTTTCTGCTTATCAAAACAGTAAATATTGAAAATGGTCACAGTAAATGTTTGAAGTGGAAACTATTCCCGATACAGTATTTACTGTAGGTAGAACAAGGTACAGTATATAACATTGTAGGTTTACCAATGAACAACTACCTGTACTGTACCGTACAGGTATATTGTTAATTATTGCAGGTGCACAAGGACTTTTTAACGCCATGTATAGTACGGGAACTGTGTTACCTTATTATGTTGTTCTTCATTACTGCACAGTATAGTTACAGGGTATAATTTTTCTCTTCATAATTCACCCACTTAATCATGTTCTTATTTTTTTCTGCAGTAAAAAATAAAATTGGAATATTAATCTCTTATATGGAATGATTGTTAATCCTGTTTACAAAATGACCAGCATCCCACCACCCTGACAGGCCCTCTCATCTCAATCATTTATCCAATATCCATGGGCTGTAAACCACTCCGTTGGGTGATTTAAGTTAGATGATGTGTGTTGGCTCATGCGTTTCTCAAGTCATAAACTTTTTTGGGGGGAAGGAAGGATGTAAATTTATTGAGCTAAAAGACTGTTTTTCATTTCAGATATATGACCAGTTTGGCAAAGAAGGTCTTCAGACTGGTGGAGGTCCTGGACCCACAAGGTCAAGGTCTTCTCGGTCAGCTCGGCATCACTACAGATTTGAAGACGACTTGGATTATAATTTCCCTACATTTACATTCAGAGATCCTGAGGAAGTATTCCGGGAATTCTTTGGGGGCGATCCTTTTGCAGAATTGTTATCTTTTGATCCTTTTGATCCACTGGGGCACAATGCCAACCGCCGCCGTCGACAGGGTAGACAACGAGGAGGCCCTCCACAAGGACCATCAGCACACCACATTGCTAACCACAATTCCATCAGCAGCCACTTCTTCTCTCCTTTCGGCTCACTCTTTGGTGGACCCATGTTCACGCCATTCTCAGGTATTGAAGGAATCGAAGGTGGTGGTGGTGGTGGTTTTACCTCATTCTCATCTCACTCATTTTCTACTTTGGGAGGCCCTGGTATGAAACGTTCATCCACCTCAACCAAATTTGTAAATGGGAAGAAAATAACGACCAAGAAAGTATCTGAAGGTGGCCAAGAAACAATCATGACCTTTGAAAATGATGTACTGAAGTCCAAAACAGTCAATGGTGTACCACAAGCTTTACAGTATTAGCGTAAAAGACATTTATGCAGAACACTGTGAAGATTGTAAAGAAATCATTTACCAGATCTTGATAAAAGCTTGGAAAACTCCAATCTTGATGAAAGATCAGAAAGATACTGATATTGGTGAAAGATTAGAAAGTAATATTGTGAAAGATTGAATAATACTGACTGTTTTCCTGACTGAGCTAACCTTTTGTGTTCTTGTCTTAGTAAGAATGATTTCTTTTTTTCACATGTGGAAATCAGTGTAGGGTAATGAAAGTATATGGAGTGTACATTGTTGTAAGTTATTATTTTCTTCTCGTTATGCAGATATTAAATAACCACAACTACATGTTTTGTAATCAGTAGTTATTGTGTACTGTACAGTTATTTTATCAACCAGTTGTACTTAAAAAAATGGTATAGATATGGGAATATTTACAACTTTGTAAAAAAAATTCCTTGTGAATGAATAAGTAAATATAAATGTCTGATGCTATCATTAGTTTCTTGATAAAAATCGGTTCCTTTTTGTACAGTGCTGTCAACTACTTGGTTCGAGTATTTTGATCTTTATTTTCTGAGAACGTTTAACCCTCCGTGCATATATACAATACTGTATGTAACAAGGAACATGCTAGTTTTGAAAAACTCCATTATAAAAATTTCTTCCCAAGAAATCTTCCCAGCATTTTAAGAATTAACACATAATCCAGATTGCATTGAAATTATATTTTTGCTATCTTCTGGAGTAAGAGATTAATTATTTCTCTAGAATATGATTAACTTGGTTTCTCAAATATTTTTTTTTATCATAATGAGTGTTTTCCACATTTTGTTGAGTTAGCTAAAAATAAAGGGTCTGGTTTGTGGCATCACATGATGTTTGAATTGAGAAACACGGGATTTTTTTTTATGTAGATATGGTTTATGAAGTATGGCATCTTTGTTTTGCACAAATGTGTAACCCATGTTCTCTTGCTCAGGAGGAGCATATTGTTTCAAATGTGATAATTTTGTTCTAAAAGTACTCTGTGAAAGAGAACTAATATTAGTCATATCAGTAGCTTTCTCAGACACAGTAGGCATAAGATTTGACAGTCAGTGTTTAAGTTAGGTATAGCATTGTGCTTACAGTTACATACCTGCAATTAAGTTGGTATGATAGTGTTGGTATTCACAGATATGACTGAATTAACTCTGATCAGTTATTTAGTTTAAGGTGAGGAATTTGATCCTGTAAACTGTTAATATTGATGGCACTAATTTTTATAGGACTGAGCACCCAGGGATGTTTTGGTACATTACTGTGAGCCACATTAGGGTTGGAAAAGAAGTTATTATTAATTATCCTTTCTTATTTGTAAGTCACTCATGCAGAGATTAGGACCAGTGTTGCTCTATTTGTGGAGCTCAGCCTGCTAACTTTTTTTATGGCACCTTGTGATATGGAGAATATGGAACAGGATCTTAAATGTTAAGTCAGCTTAGATCATTGTTAGAAAGGGAGGTACGGTACCTTTGTCACCCTTGAAGAATTTTTTATACCCTTCAGGGAATTAACACTCTCAGGGTTTTCACATGCTCCAAGTGTATGATTTTTTTTTTTTTTTTGTCAAATGGGGTATTCTTGCACTCTTTGTGTATGTTTGTTTAACAGAAATTTTGTTGAAAAAAACTTTTATATCATTCATTCATGATGCTAATGTTACCTAAATATTCTTAATAGCGTATGTACCACAGCTGTGGTGAACGATAGAATCAACATTTCTTGTGAAAAACAGAGCGTTATTTGCACCCAAAAAATACCACCATCATTGTTGGTCTGTCATTTTGTATTATATATTTATATAGTTAATCTATTCACTGTCAGTTTGGAGAAAAAATTAGGTTTCTAACTCAATTAGAACTTATTGTAAACATTGAGTGTTTTGTTTTCGTTTTTTCATAAGAAAAATAAAGTTCCCAATGATGTTAGGTCAATTTTTTTCCAGGATATATTGAAAAAACTTGTAAATCACTTACTCAGGATCAGTACAGCACCAAGTTTATCTTACCACAATTAGTACTGATACTATGGATAAAAGTTATATATATATATATATATATATATATATATATATATATATATATATATATATATATATATATATATATATATATATATATATATATATATATATATATATATATATATATATATATATACTGTATATATATAGTACCTGTTTACTTTTTTTTTTTTTTTTATATACTCCTGGCCAGATTTAAGGGTACTTTATTGACTAAAATAATTGGAAGGGGTCGGGACCTGAGAGTGTTAAGGTACACGCGGTAAAAAACTATCTTTACAATTCTTGTGCGAAAAAATTGACACCACGAATGAAGGCTTTTGATAAAGGCCCACGAGGCATACCTCGCATTGGCAACCGTGTGTGGAATGTTCAATTCAAAATTCATTAGAGCCCTCGTGAAAGATACATTTTTACCAAGTGTACATGAATATTTTGTTTGCAGACTAGTTGTGTACATTTTCTTCTTTACTGTGTATTAACTGCTTAGTACAGGATTTTCTACATTGAACAGTATGCAAAGATCAAAATCCTGTTGAGAAGGATTATGGCCTTAATTTTATGCCTTTATGCCTGAAGAACTAGTCAGTGCTTGATGGGCTTGTTCAAATACTTAGGCTGTTAATATCAATGATCAAAGTGATAAACACCTCACATGATCATTGAATCCTAAATAGTATTTTCCTGTAGCTGCTAATCATTTAAGTATTCATAGCCATGTGACCATTCTCATGATGCAAAGATTTTCAAGTTTGACTTTTTTGAGGGACCTGTGGTGCACTGGTAGTATTTCTTGACCTGACTTTGCCTGATCACATAAATGGTGTAGATTTATTTTTAATTTTAACTGACTGTGTACCATATATGTATCTATTAGTGTACTTTTCCCCCCAAAAAGTGTGATATTGGCATTGTGATCTCATTGCATATTTTCTGGATCCATGGCTTAGAGCGTACTGTCCAATATGTATTGTTCATCCTCTGAGACTGCAGTATCTGAGTGTTGGTGGAGAAGCATTGCACTTGCCAAAGATGAAGGATATGTATTGCTTATGCTATGTGAAACAAAAATTTTGGGGTGATTTCATTTCCTAGAAAAGTTGATTTAGATGACTATTTTTAGTTTCATATTTTAGCAGAGTGCATACCAGACACAAATATCACTTTTTCATGGTTGAAGTAATGGGGATGGCAGCATTGGTGTCAAAAGGTGTTAGTGTTTCTGATTTGTTGAAAGTGTTCCATGAAACTTGTTTATGTATAAGCTTGGAATAAGTAAACTTTCAGTTATTTCTATACAATACGGAGAAACTCTTGACAGGTTTTTCCTGTGTACATGTTAACAGATTCCAACATTTAATTTTGCATTTTCTTACATTTATGGAATTTTTTCACACCTTTCAGTTTATAAAACCTGTAGACTTTCTTAATTCTAGGATGCCAGAGATGTGAAGTGTTTCTACCTTTCAACAACTTAGAATTTATTTAGAATACATATTATCATGAGAATGAATTAATTTATTAAAGCTGAAGTTCTCAGCTCATGAAGTGTAGCGTGAAAGATCTTTCATTTAGTAGTTCTATAATGTATTGTGTTAAATATCCATTGAAATTATGGGTTATATGTAAACAAGACACTTGACAACTTACTTCACTCATAATGTACTTAATGTCGAACTATTACACTCGATATGTATTCTGGCATCACTCGTGCTTTGATAATATATGCAGTATTTGTGAGAATCCGAGAATCGGAACTACAGGAAAATGGAGATGAGGACTTCAGAGAAGTGTAAGGCAGAGAATGAACCAGTGGCCACTCAAGTAGTATACATATAATGAGTGAATGGTAAGAGAAAATTTGGTAAAAAGAATGTATGAGTTAAAGGTGGAGGAAAAAAGTAAGCCCAACAATGAGATGGGTGAGTGTGGTGAAGGAAACCACAGCAGCGATAGAAATGGACATTTAGGTAGCAGCAGTGTGTGTGTGAATAAAGTAGTGAACATGATTTCAAGGCAGTACATGCTGTTGGTGGGCAATACTGGTTTGTGTGAACCACAGGAGTAAACCAGATGTGGGGCTGTGTTGTGGAAGGGGAGAACACATCTTTCATAGAAGTAAGATTGAATTAGAATGGCAGTGACAAAAAAAAAAAAAAAATATGTATGTTTGTGACTGCTTTTTTTTTTTCTGTCCACCCTACATTCAGCAGGAAAATGCTTGAGAGCATAAATAGAAAATTGTAATTATAGGCCAAGAATTGATTATTATATCAAAGACTTCCAGAATGCCTTGAAGTGATGAACTGTTAGTAAGCAAGTGCTCAGCAAGTAGACGAGTGTATCTTCTGAATTGTGTACTGTATATCCATTTCACTTGACATGACCATAGAAAACTAATTACTGTATGTTTAACTGATGACATAGGAGCTTTTCCTTCGTTGTCTTTTCTTGGATTGTAACTACTGTGTCTGCAAAATTCCAGATGCTTCAATGGGTTTGGACTTCAAAGATGAAGTCCATTCCAGATGAGCAGACAATTTATACTGTACTTGCAAGGTACCCAAAGATGATTCAAGACCATTCAAGATAGCTTAACCTTGCTTTGATTGTATATGTTCTATTTATGTAAACTATGAATAATAAAGTGTTTATTATCTTTACTTAAATCGGTATGTTTTTAACACAATTGCAGTATTCATATTTCTTAATTCAAATTATATATTTTAACACTTCGTATTTATTTCTCTTGCATAAAACAATATATTTTTATAATTTGCAGTAGTTATTTCCCCTTATTTAAAACTGATTTGTACACATACGGTATGGTAATTAATTTCCTTAAAACTATATACCTGTACAGTACAGGATATATATATATATATATATATATATATATATATATATATATATATATATACTGATAACCACAAGAAAACACGAAGTTCCCAAGCGCTTTCGTGTAATTCACATCTTCACATGAAAGCGCTTGGGAACTTCATGTTTTCTTGTGGTTATCAGCATATACTTGCATCACACGCACCTACAGTGATTTACTTGCATATATATATATATATATATATATATATATATATATATATATATATATATATATATATATATATATATATATATATATATATATATATATATTATTATTATTTATTTAATGCAGTGGTTTTTACTTTTTCATATTAATTTATTTTCTTGTCTAAAACAATATACTGTACAAGTATATATACATTTTTAAATTTTAGTAGTTCTGTATTTATTTTCATTTAGAAAGAGAAGTTACGTTAGCCTTTAAGCCCAGTTGTAACTTTATATTCTTTTTCTAAAGTGACATTCTTAATAAAGGCAATTCAGTACTGTACTTTATATGCATAGGTGTACATATGGCTTTTCCAACAGTGGCAGTGTCAATAATGTAAGGTTTGGCTGGCAGTAATAGTTTAATTACACAGCATTGGAAGTAATATTCGTGCATTAGTACAGTATAAGCCAATAATACCATAACTTTGACAAGAAGTTACAAGTTCAAGTGGAAAAGGAAAATGTAAGTAAAAGTATGAATTTCAGTAATACTTCACAAGGATGATAGTGAAGTATTGAAAGGGCTATACAGTACTGAACAGTATTCTGAAATATAACCAGATGGTTTGATGAAGTGGTCATTAGATTTAGACTGATATTAAACAAAGATGTACTGTACAGGTAATCCCCTTATTTACAGTGCTGTACAAGAATTTGCTGTTACGATCCCCCCCCCCCCCATCCTTTGATTTAGAAACTAAACCCGGTTGTAAACAAAATATCACCGTTTTCTTTTCTTTTTTAAATGAATATATACAGTGCTATGATAATCCAGATTTACTATAAGTTTGCTTACTTAAATGTGGTATCATTCTTCTCAAATCACCATATGTCTTCCTTAAACTCACTTGCAGACAAGTACACACGTCACAGCACCACCACGAACACAGTCATTCAGCCAACTACCTGGTTGTCTAATTTCTCCTCATTTACTCTCATGAAATATGTGGAAATTTCAAATTAAGTATAATATATTAAATCTGTAGCCAATCACAAGCCCACACAAGATAATGTGAGTGGTGCTTTCCTTACACATCCAAAATGACCAGAAAAATGTAGTATTGTAGTGGATTTCTCCCCTACAAACGCTGTTTGTCGCTGAGTAGCCGACCCCGCGAATTCCCCAGTGTATGCCTCGTGGTCTGGGTCAACCAACGCCGTCATACATCACGGAGGTCAACTACTAAGCCACGTCTACCTCCGCTGTTTAAGACCTGACCTCGTGGTGACCTCTCCCTTCTTCTAGCTACAGCCGCAGCAAGCTACACCACCTCCTCCACCGCTGCCTGGCGGCCCTCGCTCCAGCCGGCGATAATGGCGACCCACAAGCTGTCCTCTGAGCATCCTCACCAACCAGCACTCTCTACATCACGCTTGTAACCATGCTGCCTTCCCAGCACCAAGCTGCATTGTACATCCAATACAACATGTATACAGAGAGCACATTGTGAGTTTCCTTTCTCCATCCCATCCTGAGTGTGAACCCAAACATCCCATACCCCACAGTGTCATCAAGATCAGAGGAGTGTCACCTTTATCGAGATGATTTGTGCTTGATAATAATCGGAGACTTACAAGGTGCTATACCTGGTGTTTAACAAGAATACTTTTAATATCAACATCATCCAACCTACGAATATCAACCAAAATAAAGAAAGCAATCAGCTCTCTAAACTTTAGGATATCTTCTGAAGATATCTACGACCATCGTGGGATAGTTCTCGCTTGTTGCATCGATTTCAGTGATCCACTGTTGTCTTTTTGACATTCTCCCAGGAGGTGATACGGGAATTCAAATCACATGAAGATTAGCCCCCAGTTTATTTCACCTGATGATTAAATACCATAATGCTAATCAAACATAACCTAACACCCTAAGTAGTATTAGGTTGCTTAATCATCAACTGAATTTAACTGGGGACTCGGTTTTTTTCCTGGTCACAGGATAAGACATTGATATACGGGACAATTCCATATAAACGTCCCGTTTATATGGAATTGTAGTAGTGGTAGTACTACTACTGCAACAACATCAACAACTAATAATAAAACTATTGGTAATAGTAATAAATAGAATATAAAGGAAAAATATACTGTACTTATTCTCACAAGATAGGACTAAAATACTAGATTTTATGAATAATTAAATCTGTAACGATTAAAATATCACCAGCTTGAAACACATTTCTTGCTAAATAAATTGTATAAACAAAGTTTATAGAGTATCACCAACCAATCCAGCTTTTTGTATTGCACGTCAGCGTCCATAGCAACCACCTTAGCAACCGTGTTACCTCTCGCTAGACCAAACGTGTCGTGTCGTTTTCCCCTTCAACTGAAAATATATAAAGTGAACAAGTTTCTTTTGAACTTTTTGGTGAAGATCTTCATATTATAGTAATATATTCATCTATATCGGCAGAACATAAACAGCGTGCATCTATTATTTTTGTGCAATCCGCCATAGAAACTGATATTACATGAAACAATGAGAGTGACTTAACAATAAGCTTATCAACATTTGATTGCATTGGATTTAGTAGCTTGTGTGTTTACTGCAGTGTGAATATATTTGATTTTTGGAAGAACAGACACGCCAATTAACCACGTTCTGATTGGTTCACAGGTGGTTTATATCACGTTCCAATTGTTTTACAACTGACAAGCCAACAAGATTATCGGTACGCGGCAAGCTTTTTATCGGATCACAGAACGAATTACAGATAACAGCAGGTGCTTATCAGGTAATCGGCAGTAGCAAGCAGTCCTACGGCGAAGATGTCACGGGAGACAGTGTCGTTTGGCCAATCAGGACCGACGCCCGTGTGTGTGGATGAAGGGGCGCTGTCCTCCCGCACTGGCTGTTACGTCATCACACTCACCTTCCCCCAACCCACTCAGGTCAGCCCTTATGTAGGTCAACACTTGTGTTGGTCAGCACTCACTCACGTACGCGTACATGGTTCAGCACTTACATAGAGCAGACCATTTAGGCCAGTACTTATTAAACTGATTATTACTAATGCAATTCAGCACTAGAGATCAATACATACGTCAGCACTATGTTGGTTCATACACTGATCAGCACTTTTGTAAGCCAGTGCTCAATTATAAATAACGTAATACCGTACACAGGTCAGCAAGCACCTTCCCTCAACTTATTTTGGTCAGAGGTTTGTTGATATTATAGTGTTTTGAAAATAGTTCTCGAATATAGATTATTTGGACATTAAATATAAGAGAGAGAAAATGCTGTTTTTTTTTTTAATTCCTGTCCTCTTTTCTCAAAGAACAATTAATTATAGTTTGGTGACTTTATTCAAGAAGAAAGAAAAAGTGTGGAGTCGTATCAAACAAAACCCACAACAGCTTCATCCTGTTTTTCTTCAGATAGGAGAGATTACATTCAGAAACTACTACACATGGGCTGTAGGCATCCATGTTCTGCGGGCGGCCTCCAACTCTTCAGTTAACGTGGGTGGGGTAGTGGGCGCGGGGCTGCTAGGAGGCGACTCGGGTGGAGAGACGGCATGGGCATGGAAAGACCCAGGGGCATGGCAGGTAGGAGTAAAGAACAAGGTCATCATGCCACACCCCCATACGGAGACGGCCAGCCATGACTTCGTCTCCGTTACTTGCCTAGAGGTCAGTCCCCAACACATTTCAGGGCATGACGCACGCTGATTGGTCTCTGTTCCCCATACTTATATTTCCTTTAAAATCAGTCTGACCTCTTCTACTCAACCTAACTTAAACTTAATCTACTTAACAACATTTCCCAATCTATGTTATCTAACAAAACTAGAATTGAATTGAATTGAATTGAAACAGTTTATTTAGCCAGAAAAACACAGATACAGAGTGGATAATAATAACAATATTAACATGATTGAGCCAGTTGAGAACCTGAGCTCTCTCTTAGGCACCTGATATATACCATACATTTATCTCAAAGAAGTATTATGTAACATTTAGTATCATCTGGAATAGTACAATAGCATGGTGGTAATAAGAACATCTCATAATGTTACCACGGTTATCACTTCCTTATCTAATTTAACCTAACCTACCTTAAACTTAACATAAATTTGATATATCCTACCTAACGTATCATAAACTAAACTAAACTTACCCTATTCTAGAAACGTGTGGAATACCGGTACTGTACTGTAACTTGCCTCACAGTGGTCGAGATTCAGATTCAGATTTGCCTAGATTCACTGAACGCACAATACGCCAGGCCTTGACCCCATTACCTTCACCTTAACATATTAATCGCATCACCCCACACAGCGCCACCGTGACATAGGCAACTTCATTAAGCTTGTGGTACCCTGACAGTGACATATTATATTTACGGCACTAACCCCAGCAGAGTCGCGTCGATTGGCAGGACGTCATCGGGTTGCGGCTGGTTTTGCGTCAGCCATCGCCCGTGTGGAGGACATTCTTTATTGAGGAGATCACAGCTTACAGGGAGCTGCCCCGACTACCTCCCTTCAGCGTCCCCATTATCTCCCAGGACGGTCAGGTGAGTGCTCGTAAGAGCTGGGATGAGTCAGGTGGGTGCTAGTAGGAGCTGGGATGAGTCTGGTGGGTGCTGAGAGGAACCCGGTTGAGTCAGATGGCAGCTGGGATGAATCAGTTACGTGCTGGCAGGGGTTGAATTAGGGGCTCTAAATTCAACGAGGGTGGGCGAGGGGCAGAGGATTTCGATGTTCAGTGAAAATTAGCAAAGACAGTGGGGCTTCATTATCCATATGAACTGGTAAAGAGATCAAGGAGACTCCCGTCCTCAAGGATGGGAAAAAAGTATCAAGTTCAGCGGAGACAAGCGACTTGAGAGTCAGCTTAAAGATAACGATATTTAGTAGAAAAAATGGACTGGAACATACCCGAGATGTGAAGAGTTACTGTCCCTCGAGGAGCTATTAATTCAAACTTACCTGCAGAAAAATAGTACTGTATCATTATTTGTCTTCCATCCCACTTAAATTTTCTAAACTATTTTTTTTATTCATATTCAAGCTATACAGTCATGGTAGAATCAACCTTTGTTATTAATATCAAATGTAAGACCGCAAAAACTTAAATAATAAAGCATAATGACAAAACCAACTGTAGTGCCCACTGCCCACCTTGTCATGACCTATCTTGGTCATGATGGCTATGGGAGCCCTGGCGTCACCCTGGTCACGTATATCTGTCTCACTTCGACCAAGGACAGCCGTGCCTGAAACAAGAATTATGTAATGAATCTACGTTTTTTTCAATATATTCTGCTTATCTGAACTACAGTATATAATAAAAAAAAGAGAAGATGAATGCTTTCATCCCTCAATGTGAGTTAGAGCAGCTCCTCGACCCCACAAGGGGTCACAGCTCAAGATTGAATAAGCCGCAAGTCCAGAAAACTGTGAGGGCAAACTTTTTCGGCGTGAGGGTTGTGAACTCTTGGAACAATCTACCAGAAAGTGTTGTGACGGCACCGAGTGTGAGCTCTTTCAAGACAAGACAAGACTTGACCAACACTGGAGCAGGTTCAGGTACATTCAAGAGCCGGTGCATGCCCAGTACTTGCCAACAGTGCGTGACAGAGACGTGACCGATCGCCCAAGCGGCGAACGAGCCGATCATTTGGTGAAGAGGATAAAAGAAAAAAAAAGACATTACAGAGGGGGCAGATATAAGTCATCATGATTGGAGGGCAAAGTGTAGCTCTCTGTCAGAGAAATATCAATTAATACGCTTTTGGCTACAATGTTAGGAAAAAACTAACTAAGTCAACTCGTGTAAGCATCTCACGTTGACTCAGTTTTTCTCGTGAAGAAGAATTACTCACCATCGAGACTGAGTCAAGAGTTCTGTCTCGTATAAATTCCAATTGTTGATGGACTGGTGTAATTTCTAACCATGTTAACGCGCTTAAGCCTCGTACACACTAATATACATTGTTTAGATACAGTCCAGAGACAATGTTGCGCAACAATGTATCTCAGTGTGTACTACACGGCTTTAGAAACCAAGTTGTTGAAGCACAGTAGTTATAACATAATGCAAACATCTAGGACATCCTGACCATTAAAACAATCATATTCATTGTTATTGTATAAGTTTGAATAAGATGCGCATTTGCCGATGGTTTCATATAATCATTCCAACAGGGGGAGAAGAACCAGCAGGCAACGCCTCTTGACCGCCTAACCCAACAGACGCGCCGCGCAATGCGTATACCGCAGGACGAATCTCTGGAGGTATGTTCGTCTAGGAATCTTTGAACTTCGAGCCTAGACTCTAGGCTCGAAGTTCAAAGATTCCTACGTTAGTTTTTCCTTATAACTGGTGATTTAAAGGTAAGCATCACTGGTTGACTTAAAATACAATATTAATATGCTGGTTAATACTTGACTTCACCTTCAATCATAGATTAGATTACTGAAATTTCAGTGAAATATTTGCTTGTTAGTAATATATATATATATATATATATATATATATATATATATATATATATATATATATATATATATAAAACACCTATTTCTTCATACTTATATCGTATCTTGTGTTTCACTGCAGGGTGAGCTGTCCGGTAGTGGATATGACCTTGTTACTCTGCAATATACCTGCTAGGGAGCACTGGTCCTCCTGTGTGTCGCGTTCTTCGAGTAAGTCTACATCAATTAATATCAAGTGAAGGTCTTCCTTTATTAGAATACTTGGATATCCTGAAGTTTCGCCCCTCCCCCCAGCTTATTTCACCTGATGATTAAACATCCTACGCTTCCTGGGGGGCTGGGTTAGGGTGTTTAACTATCAGGTGAAAAAAGATGGGGAGCGAAACTTCAGATGTTGCCTGAACTCTAGAGCACAAACTCTTTGTAATGTTGCTCTTCTGTAATTCTATCAATAATTATAAACTACTTTTCTCTGTTACCCTTCTATTGTTTTAGATTATTAATGTCTCCACATGCATTAAAATATAAAGGTAACATAACCATAACAACGGTCTAAAGCTTGTGGGTGTCTGCAGCTCCTCGGAGGCAGGACGAGCGCTGAGGTTGCAACTACTATTCCTCGCTGGACAATAATACTACAGCACCGAAGACACTTGCTTTTGGGGGCCAGTCGTTCAATTAGCTGGATCCCACCCCATTCAAAATATTCGGTCATTTTTTCACTCCAGGGATCATGAGCTTCCGATCTAAATCAAAACAACCCTTTTTATATCAACACACGAGAAAATAGAAGCAATATGAATTGTATATTATGTATGTGGAGATGAACATATACATTCTACAGCTGCTGGGTAAATATGAGCAAAACTGGAACAATTCACGAAATAAAATTGTATATACTTTTATTTAGTGTAATGACCGCAAAACGAGGATGATGATGACACTAGAAAACAACCTTCTCACATTCAACCCAAGCAGAACCGTACCCAATTTGCAGTGGTAAGTGGGGAGCGGGTTTTTGTTGTACAGATACTACATTATCACCGACACCTCCTCAGTTATTTAAACAACACATAAGTTAGTTGCACGTTAATAAAGGATACAGGTGATTCCTTACTCGTTGATATTTTATTAACTTGCCTCCCTAACTTTTTACGAAATTATATATATATCGTCAAATCTCTTTCTCAGTTAATGTTACCATATTTCTTTTTATTTGATGAGCTACCAACGCCTGATATTATGAATACTACATTAAATAGTATTACTGTACAAATAAGACCATAAGTTTGGTTCCGGTATGTAAGTGAGTCGTATAAAACATTCAATAAGAGCCTATGTATTGACCCACCACCCGACCGACCGTTACAGTGACCAGTGGCTGGGAGGATACGTTATATATGTGTGTGTAGACAAGTGGGTAGGTTTGATCAGTGGGTGAGACGGTAAGTGCGGCTTAGGTGAGTAGGTGTGTAAAAGGCAGGTGGGTGGGTCTGTTGGTTAACGCTTCCCTCTTTGATAGAAACAGCAGAAAACTTTTTCTTTTAAGTACTGTGAAGTTTAGGTAAGGTTAGGTTATGTCAGGTTTGGTTAGGTGAAACTTAGTTATATAGAATCGGAATTATTTGCTTTTGAATAATTAGGTCCGATTTTATTATATTTATTCAATTTCGTTATGCTAGTAATTGTGATTATATGAGAAGTCAGTTTATGTCACGTTTAGCTGTCATTTACGTATGTTAGTTGGGAGATAAATTATAAGGAATAAAATTATTTTTTATTTTCCTTTAAAAAATATGCTGCACACTTTACTCTACTGTATGTGTATTTGTAATTAAATATTATATGAAACGTTCACTGATGTTTTGATATTCTTTTGTTAATTAAATACTGTGCTGGAAGGAGCAATTTTCAGAGTATACAGTAATGGAAGACCAATGGATAAGACTTTTCTGCTTTGGACAATCACGGAATTATTTTTTGTGATTGTGATTTTCAATGACCAATGACATTGAAGAAGAAAAGTGTGAAGTAGATTGACTCGTAACGCGTTTTAATAGTCAGAACTGTTAAAACATATAGATTACGTTTGAATACATATTTACCGGAAGTCATCGTCTTGATACATAAAAACCTGAATTAATCGTCAGGATACATGTGGACCTGAACTCATCGTTCTATAAGTGGTATGACTTCTGGGAGCAGCAGGTGTCAAGCGTGACGTACTGTACGACTGAACATGCCTGGGCATGTTCGTTTGATTGATATAAAAGATTAAATACGTCATATAAAAACTACACTACACCCACTTAAGATTTAATCATCAATAACTATGGTTCTACACTCAATCAGTATCAATAACTATGGTTCCACAATCTCAAGTTAATGACAAATACATAAGCAGATTATATCAACATCATCGAACCTTTTTCTTTCCATGTAAAAAGTTATTTGGGTTTCCTTTATGTCTATGTACACGGCATATCCAGTCTACCTGTCACTGATGCCTACGTTCCCCGCAAGATGGTTAATGTCAAAAAATTATTCCACCCAAGACAACGATCTTTCTGTTTATAGCTAGATTATCCGAACTTACAATAACAAACCCCTATGGTAGTCTTGATTTCATTGGGATAGATTTGGTTAGTTTATTCATGTCTTCTGGGAACATAATTGTTTCACAGTATAAAATGGTAGTAGTAGTGGACATATTTGCATACTGGCAGTCAGCAGATCATAAACAAAAACGTGTGGCGAATGAATCAATAAAAGTTGTGGCGGTGGTGCTGCCTGCGGCGGTAGTGATGGTGGTATTAGTGGAGGTGACTAGTAGTAAGTGTTGGTCAGGACGACGCTGAACTGTTTCACATCGCTGTCTCCATCCAGGTGTGTTTTCATATCGTCTGTGTTTGAGTCTCTTTTTAACCACACGAATTATTCATACAGTCTTTTTTTTTACTACTCTCTTATCTTCTTCCTCATGGTGGTAATATTTTCATTCTTCGCTTGTTTTTGTGACACTGATATAAAGGTATACTGCCAACAGTGAGTGACAGTACTGACTGACCCACCCGACCAACTAGCAAGCTGACAAGTTGTGAAGAGGATAAAATGAAATGTATCTTTTCATTTCACTACTATTAAGGGCTGCTAATTCCGTCTGTTCATTCGTTCGTCTGTCCATCGATATTTCATGCTTGGTGTATACCGTTGATCCAGAAACGGGATATTGATGATAATTTACAGAAAGATTAAAGAAGAAATGTTGCGCACAACTCCCAGGTCGCTACCATGAAGGTCAGGGTTATTAACTTATTACTTTGAGCTCAAAATAATAAAATTATTGTTAGTGGGTAACTTCGTTTTCCCTCTATTTGTTGTCATTATAATTATTTCATCATTCATATTACTATCCTCAAATTCATTCACAGCACATTTATGAAACCGTCTGACCGATCTGAATGGAAAGGCATTTTTACCGAGGCTTTTCATGGATATGTGTCATCACTAGACTAACTCGAATTGTAATTACCAAATTAGTTTCCATGTCAAAGTTCAAAGTTACAATGAGGTCAAAGATCAGAACTTGGTAAAGAGAGTAATGCCTGTTAATGGAGGTATCGGGTATCTTAATGAAACTTTAACTTATTATATTACTGTAATACAAATTGTAGAACATCGATCTCAAATGTCTATGTCAAAATTCAGGTCATTGGTGAAGATAATAATTCTGGTATTGATACTGATATTTTAATGACACTTTATACGAATCCATTTGGAAAATTGGAATCACCTCGAGATCAGATACATCATCTTATTCTTACTAATGATTAAACCTAACGCTAACCTAACACCCATAGGAAACGTTAGGGTGTTTACTCCAGTGAAATAAACTGGTGTGTTTCTTCAGGTGATTAAAAATGTGTGCCTTTTATTTTCTATCCCAAAGTATTCCAGCATTTAATCAATCTCCCTGTGAAACATTACGTGCTCATGGCATTTCTTACGTTTTTCGCTTGTCTGTTTCTCGTCCTGAGTGCCTCATATTTCATTCCAATTAGTATATTTCACATTTTTTGCACAAGAATTCGAGGGAGACTTACTGTGTTTGTTTGGATTTTAGTCTTAAGTATTTATGGTCCTGTTTCAGTGACACAGATAACAAAACACCACTATGGTCCTGTTACAGATTATCACAGCTAACATAGCAGCAGGGAGAGGTGAGGTATATGAAGGCGTCACAGTAAACATAGCAACATTTGGATGATCAAAATGAAGCTCATAAGGGCGTGGTTGACTCTGCTGGTCATGACCTCAGGTGAGTACCTGTCTTACTGCTAAATATTGTATGAGAGAGAATGAAGAGAGGGTGTAAGAAATGAGAGGATGTGAAAATGAAATAGAAAAAAATATAAATATTGAAAAAGAATAATAAAAAAAATTACCAAGAGGAAAATATAAGAAATACTGATTAATATATCATGAATGTTCTGGGAATCAAATACGGCCAATTGCTTGAAGAGATCGGATATCAATATCGTGATTTCCCGATGAACTGTTTAAGCCCGGGCTGTCAGCTAGCGAGTCAAATATATGTACCCACTTCCATCATCATTGGTAAAGCAGTTTTTTTCTCAATATCAACCTACTTTTATTCATTGCTAGTGTACAACATTATTTACTACAGGTCCACTCGCCATCTTTTCCTGCGTGTTCGTGCCTTATTTGGTGGGTCAGCTGGCGAGTCGTATGAACAATACGCACATAATTATTATCGTGCACATTGTTATTTCTATTTTATCATACTGATCAGTATAGTTTTCAATAGTTGTACGGAAACTGAGGTAAATTAGAGAACTGTTCAATATAAAACCTTTCAAAATCATCGGGTCTACTCACGAGGTCTCCTTCACTGTCGTATGAGGCAAAAATATTACTTGTCTGACAGGATAGTAATTTAATTATTACTCGCCTGACAGGCTCGTTATTTTTTAATCTAACTTTCCCGAAGGATTTCCCACTGGTCACAGACGAGCGGGCGAGTAAAATTGGGCGGCCCTGGTATAGTAAATCGTCTACAATGTTCATAATTGACACATATATTCTACATACCATAACCCCTAAGGCTTTGATGTTTTAAAGTCAAATAAATCAAAGGTCAAAATCACATAGAAAAAGGCACCACCCGAGCTGAGTTGGTACACAGTCAATCCGGTCTAGCTGGCCATGTGAAGTTAATTGTTCTGGCACACCGTCAATTCGGTCTAGCTGGCCATGTAAAGTTAATTGTTCTAACCCTTTACCGAATAAAAGGAACGGTAAACCGCTCAGTAATGAACATGAAAAGCAGTTGCACTAATACAATTGATGACAAAAAATATATGACACGAGGCACTGTGTACTGTATACGACTCCAGCTGAATAAAATCGTCTGGCGGTAGCCAGAATAAAGTGGCAAGTGCGTGACACGCAGTGAAAGGGTTAATGTCGTATACGCCATGAGTCTCAGTGATATCATGAATAACGCCGTGTGATATCATGAGTAACCGAATGCAGTATTACAAGTACTCATGTTCTGCACTATATATCACTGATAATATAATTATTTTTGGTCTGTGTTATATGATAAACACTTCTTTGAGGCTACGCCCACACACATTCTTAACTTCCGCTGCTTCATGATACGGTTAGAACTAGGCTGTATCAAGACTTCAAGTCTCGAAGTTCGAGATACTATACAGGAGGCCTTGGTTGTGCACGGCTTAAACACGGCTTTATCGCCCATTGTCTGTTTTAAAAGCTTTGTCAACCCATTGTCTTCTTTAACTAGGTTTTGTCATCTATACTAGGTCTTTATCTTAACATAGTTTTGTCTCCCAGCTATTTATTCTAACACGCTTAGAATTATTAAGATCACATACTACCACTACATCGCGTGTCAGGGTATGATCGATTAACTGTAAAATTACCTATGCAAGTGAGAGTAAAAGCCAAATTTTAGTGTTTTCCACAGTTGATAATTATTCCGCAAAAACCGGCGTGCGAATTAAGCATGAAACACATTATTCTTTAATATAGTTTTCATGCTGAATACAGTGGTGAGTAAATATTTAGAAGTCGCCAACACCTACTTATATATTGATTCTTATATAGGGAGAAAGAGAAAACTAAAAATTATTTATTCTATAGCGTTTCCGTCGGGAATTTATATTTTTCTCGTATTTTATTTATTTTTTTTTCAAATTGGGCAGGGCTTGGAAGTAGAGGGAAAATGTGAAGTAAAATAATAAAAAACACTAAACAAACTTTTGAAAACCTTACCTAAACTTTAAATTTCCTAAAACTATAAAAGCTCCCCAATTCATGTTTTTGGTGTTTAGTGGGTGATAGTGTTGTTTTCGATTTGTAGTATGTGGTGGTGTTTTCGGTGCTTCAGATGAGGAGGGATCCATAAACTCAAAAGCGATTCTTAGCATTTTTACAATTTAGGAAAGGCTAGGTAAGGTTTTCAAAAGTTTGTCTGGTGTTCTTTTTTATATTTTACCCCACATTGCCCATCTACTTCAAAGCGCAGCCTACTTTGAACTACTAATATTGTGGGCAATTTTATCGGTTAAAATACTCGAAAAATTTAAATTTCCTAATGGAAACGCTATTGAATAAAATATTTTTTCGTTTTTTTTCTTTCTCCTTATATGACTCAATATATAAATAAGTGAAAATTTAGGGAAATACATAATTATTGAGTTTTGACCCTTCCTGCCCTGTCAACTTCGACACCACCAAAGGTGGGCAGGGCTTCGAAGCAGAGGGAAAATGTAAAGTTAAGAACATATGAAAATAACTAAAAGAACCCAACTTGGTCATTTTACTCATCTACTGTAGAGGAGGATAGGCATGGGCGATTTCCTTGAGGAAGTTATGTAGGGTGGCAGTGTCGTCAGGACTGTTTACTTGAGACCACATTAAGTTAGTGTAAGTTCAAATACATTTTTTTTTCTGATGCCCATTGCCGTATTCCCCTATAAGCAGGGCCGGATTCAGGAGTGGGCAAAGTGGGCAGCTGCCCAGGGCCCTCCACAATCTGGGGGCCTCCACATATTACAATATTTTAAATATTTGTTTATTCATTTGGATTATTTTTATTTTCATTCATTAAAATTCATGTTTATCTATTCCATCACGTAAAACTATGTTCAGCAAGAAGCGTGATAGAAATTAGGCTAGCAACTCCTTGAAATTCATGAATACCTGGTTTTCCTATGAACAGTATATTTTTAATGAATGTTATTGTTTGTGTTGCTAATAATATATTTAGAATTCCACAAATATATATTGATTAAAAATGAACTACATGGAATAACGAAATTGAGATTAAAAAAAAGACAAGTAAAATATTTTTTTTCATTATCACTTCCATTACGAATGCCATCAGGGCGCTGTGTTTGTTGACAGTCGGTCGGAGGGGGTTGGGTCGTTTAGTATCTGCACATCGGTTGTCATGTGTCTGTCGATTAAAGAGGAGACTTGCGTCGCCCATGATTCGTGAACTTCCCACGAGTAGACATAAACATGTCTTGCAGATGTAAAATGAGAGAGAGGATTGTCATGTGTGCTTGTTGAGTGAAGTCGTGACGAAATTGTGACGAAATTGAAGCAGCTGTAGCAAAATTGGTTGCTGAGTACTAAAATGATTTGGATGAAACACTTGGAGTTGAACTTGTGCAGTTTACAGCATTCTTCACTCAATTTCTTGAAGACGAAGATGATGAGAAAGGGAGGGCACATTACCTTTACAAGCTGTTGATAGACAAGAAAGTTGTAGATACATTTCCAAATGTTGAAATAATGCTACGGATGTACTTGGTGCTCATGGTCACAAATTGTTCTGGAGAACGTTCTTTCAGTAAAATGAAGTTTATTAAAAACAGACTTCATACTACAATGTGTCATGATAGGCTCAGCCACCTGGCTTTGATGAGTATCGAATATGACATCCTCAGAGAGATTGACTTCGAAAAGTTGATCAAAAACTTTGCAGTGGTCAGGTCACGTAAAGTGCCTGGTCTGTAAATAAAGGTAATGTTTATTTTCTATTTTTCAATTGATCAATGTTTGTGTTCAATATATCCATTATCCATGGTCGATGGCAGTTATTTTTATTAAAATTCTTGTTTTTTCCAACTTGTTCATACTTTTGTTATAATTTTATCAAATTCATTGAATTGTTTATTTGTTTTACTATTGGATGCAAAACTTCAATTTTATTTATAGTTGAGTTAATACTTTTTCTGAATCTATCTGACCTTGGACTTAAAGAAGCCTATACATGCATTCTTGGACAGAACCATTATTTGAGTAGAGGTTTATCTGATTAATAATGCAAAGAATCATCTCTGTAATAACTAATAATATATTCGTTTCTGTGAAGTCACTTGAAAATTTTTGACATGTGCTGTAGTAGCTATATCAGGGCTGGTCGACTTGAAACCACATGAATGACTCCAGTCATGTCTCACTTTTGTGTGTGTTTGTGTAGGGAATTTGTATACTATCAATAAATATACAGTTAATTAAAAATTTCTCAATGTTCTAATGTCCTCAATATAACTGCATATGGCTTCAAAATTCTCCAAAGAAGTGTTCAAATTTCAAAATTTTCGTGGGGGGCTTACAGCGCCCCCCCGGAACTTCCAGATGTTTAGGCTCGCTTCACTCGCCACCCGACCCTCGAGGATAGTTATAATGAGGGGGGCCTCCACAAAGAGGCTGCCCATGGGCCTCCACAGGTCTAAATCCGGCTCTGCCTATAAGGAGTACAGTAATTATATAGGACTAACCCGCGGGCGAAATTGGTTGAAAACAATTGTAAAAACACCAGATTTTCATTGTTATATTATAGTGTACACTGTTGTAGTTTGTGAAAATATGTTAAAAAACGGATATTTTTAAAATAAACGCTACTTAACATTTGTGGTTATGAAGAACAGACCTAACCAACCAAACCAAACAAACCTACCTAACCTCACCTAACTTACCCGGTAGATTAAACAGAAAGAACTTTCTATGATATGGTGAAATTTGAGCCATTTCTGGATATGAGAATGTGAGATGATATGGCCGCATCGGCGCTATGCAGCCCGGCGGGTTAGTCATATATTAACCAGGAGTATTTTTTTTTTATTATTAAGGCTGCTCAAGAGGACTTCGTTGATATTTTCAAGCAAAATGCACCATCTGTTGTTTGTGGCAGGGAAGGCAGACAGCGTATTGGTACTACGCTTCCAGGAGGACGGGTTGGCTACACCTGATTCTGTGGCAATGTATGAAGGCGAGCTGGTCCGCTCTCGGGAGATGTACAGCCTAACTCTGTGTGCCAGGTTCCAGATCTTCTTCCTGCACACCCGCGCCGTCTTCTTCCAGCTTCATGACACTCAACTAAAGTTGGAGAACATGCTACTAGGAGGTAGGTTGGCCTTAGCCAAGAATTCTTACCTGATGTGGCAGAACACCAGATTATTTAGTAAAAACAATTTGTATGTAGTCTGTAGGTTATTGGCATCCAAATATAGATATCTATGAATAATGTCTCAAAGCAACACATTGTAATTATTTAGCTGAAAAAAATTGCTTCTCGGGAAACGAAAATTGAACGCTCAAACATTATTTACCAGAAATTATTTGTTTAAATCATTACAGTGTGTCTATTTATTGATTCTTTTCAACGTTAATCTAAATTAGTGCAAATACAAGCTAGAAAATGCTACTTATGAACAAGAGAACAAAAATAAAGGTCCGTTCTTAATCATTCATGATATCATTTGATATACTGTACACATTTCGAGTTATTTGTCCACTACTCGCCACTAATTGCGTTAAGCTACACCAGAAAATATATATTTTGTTAAGTCAAGACAGGCGGAAACTGGGCTGACTAAACGCATCTAAAAACTGGATATTGTTATTCATCAGGGTAATCATACAAGGCCTTATTTGCATCTACTTGCTCTACAATGCTTCCCTTATAAAAAAATATTCGAATTTCGGTCTAGTCGTTCAAATAAATCCATAATTATCGTGTATAATGTCGCCTCATATTCATGAATATTCCTAAATTAGTCTGAAACGTTATTTATTTATTTTTTTAGTTTTTCAACTCGTAGCAAAATCCATTATCGTATGTATATGAATATAATTCAAGTCAGGGTCACCAAGGTCTAGTAATGAATATATAAAAGGTAAACATTGCACTCTATTATTTGTTGCCATTAATATTTCTTAATGGCCTGTAAGTGTTGTACTGATTTGAACTTAAATCTAAGCTAAACGTTTTTACGGCAATAACTTTTTCGTTGAAGAAGTCAGCGCGCTGTGAAATTGATTTAGTAGCAATAGTGAATATTTGGTGCTAGACATTTAACAAATTACAATAGACAGCCAGAGCTAATGCCATATGTTATTGCTATGTGGTATTATTATGTACACCTGCTGGTACAGAGACGTCATGGCACCCTTAATAGTGTATAGATTTAGGGAATAGAGCGATCGTTGTACCAGTTTAACTTCATGTTTTATATAAACATACATAGCGTAGCGTACCCACTGTAAGCAAAGTCGAGGTAAAAATAATCGATGACTGATTGTACTTATGCGTTCTCTTGAAAGACATGAAAAAAGGCACTCCGGATATTACTAAAGGAATGCATAATATACGAAAAATAGAAGACCTTTTCCAAATGCGCAGCAACTAATGCAAGAGCTGCTTGGTGGTTCATTTCCTATAATTTAAATAATAAGTTGACTGACTGTAGATGTAAGGATTACCAAAATCATTTGCAGTTACGCACAAAAATTCAGTTACATTATCGAAACTGACCCAAAATGATGTAACAAATTAGATTTAGTGTTGTGCGTTAGGGCCATACACTTTCATTAGTGTTCCATGTCGACACTCTGTGTGGTGTGTGACCCCATTTCCGATACAGCACATGTATAAACTATAGTAGTTGCCTATTGTCGATACGTCGCCAACAAGTATACTCAGGCGGAATGAATTCGCTTTCATTGGCTGTTTGTAAACTTAACCTGAGAGATGTTTGGTTATAGAAGTTGTTTGAATAATAAACTGATTTTGATATTAAACACACCAATTTCTCATTTATGCAGCAGGATAATGAATTATTTTTACGCCAGCCAGTCAGTCGGTGCCGCTGACTTGGGGCATCAAATTGTTGTCTCAAAAGTGTTTTCTTCAATAATATCTGATCAGTCATAGTGTCAGATTATGGTTGTAATGGTCAAAACTCATATGTGTGTATAGGGTGGTCAAAATAGCATAAAGACGTACAGTACAACCTGGAAGCTGAATTATCACTTAAAGAAATGTGATTTAATTAAATGTTTCCACAGATAAAGTAGAGACTCGATTGGATTAACCTATAACACTCTAGTTTTATGAGATTTCTAATATCAATAACTAAGTGACATATCTTATTGCAAGGCAGCAATTTATCTGTAAGTGCAATTATCCGAATACAGTACAGTTCGTTTGTAAGAATTTCTCAGTTTTATACTTGACTGCCACTGTTGGTGCTCACTGAAAAATCGGAGTATTTTTTTTTCTCAGGAAGAATGTCTAAAGTTCTGAAAAGTTTTACATAAACAGTATTAGCTATGTCAACATGTTTTGAAGTCCATCCAATGCACACACACACACACACGCGCGCGCGCGAGCAGTCTTTCTCGTCTCTATTTTATTTCAACTCGGCCTCATTTCGCCAACATCGTAGCTTTCACGTTCGTTCTATTTCATCCCTTTTGTTTATACAGGCATATTAACATAATTTTCTTTGGATTAAATTTTATTTTGAATATCAAAGATCTTGCTGGGTTTTTCTCTATTTTCTATAGGCTATCTTTTGTTGGATCACATTTTGTTTCACTTCTTTTTCTCTTGTTTTATCTAATTCGCTTTTTATTTATTTTTCAGAAACGCACTATGCTACTTTGAAATATTTAATTGATTGTCTTCTGCAGGAGCAATAAAGCAATCACCATCGTTCGTCTATTTGTTTACTGTACATGTCCTCCCTAAGTAAACAGGAAGAGCTACTTCCGTTCGTCCGTTCCCGTGAGTTTCAGCATGGCCATATATTGTGAACGCGATAACTCGAACAAATACCAATGGATTTTTATGAAACTTGGTGTGTGGGTGTAAACAAACAGTATCTCCGATGTTTCAGTTGATTAGTATTTGTTTTATTATGAGAAATATTACCTATTTTGTTTTATGGTGACGGAGAGCTTACGCTTTTATGATCAACTTGTAAATTTTATTTCCCTTCACAGAGGTGCTGGTGGAACGGGTTAGATTCGTCATGAACAACGCCTGGAACTATCAGCTCCTGGAGAAGGAACTGTGGGCCTTCAGGTCAGTATGTTGACAATGAGCTGAAGTTTAGGGCCATTGCGAGAAGAAGGTAAATCAGACAACTAAATTATTAGGTCTTATAAGAAGGTCGTTCAGATATCTAGACGTCCCTCGTAACGATCTTCAAGGGTGAAGTGCTTTCCCATCTGAAGTACTGTCACCCCGCCTGGTCCCCGAGATATGCTAGGGACTGTCAATTGATTGAAAATGTCCAAAGGAGGGTCACCAGACTGCGGTGCCTGCACTACGGCACCGCAGCTACCCTGGGAAATTGGAACGCCTGAAATTGCCTAGCTTTTACTACAGACGGGCAAGGGGTGACCTAATTGAGGTGTATAAGCATCTCAAAGGGCACTACTCAGTCGAGTGCCCTTACCTGGAGCTGGCGGACGCTCGCCCCACAAGGGGTCACAGCTCAAAGTTGAAGAAGCCGTAGGCCCAGAAAACTATGAGGGGTAACTTTTTCGGAGTGAGAGTTGTGAACTCTTGGAACAATCTGCCAGAGAGTGTTGTGACGGCACAGAATATGAGCTCTTTCAAGCCCAGACTTGACAAGCACTGGAGCAGGTTCAGATACATTCAGGAGCCTGTGCATGCCCAGTACTTGCCAACAGTGTGTAACGAAGGCGTGACCGATCGCTCAAGCGGCTAACGAGCCAATCAGTGGTGAAGAGGATAAAAGTAAAAAGTAAAAAAAAAAAAAATGAGTAGTACTATAAGGGACAGGTGTGTACACTCAGGTGTGGACTTTCAGTTGAAAAGTGGGAGGACAGGCTATGTTTGTTTAATTTAACTTAGGTTAGGGTGGTTCCGCGCTAGGGTGTTTAAACTTCAGGTGAAATAAACTGAGGGGAGGGCGAATCTTCAAGTGATCCTAATAACTTGATTTGTTTCCTCGCCTCACAGGTGGCATCATCTTTGCTTCACATACGACCACCCAAAGAACCTGATCAGCACCTACCTGGACGGGGAGCTCAACAACCAGCAGGAATTCGTGTTACTGAGTCCTGTATACGGTGACTGGGCCAGGCTCGGTCAGAACTTCGAGGCCAGTAACAGTTTCAGTGGTGACTTGACTCAGGTTAGCACTAGTATTTTCCCTCTTCTGTACAGTAACGTTATTCTTCCTCCCCATCTCTGTCATCGCCTTATTTGTCTCCCTTTACCATTATTCTTTTCCTGTTGCGTCAATGTTTCTTTTACTTCTTGAAAATCGACGAGACAGGTTTGTATACACATGAAGGCTGTTGGCTTGTTTTATCCTTGTTAAGATTCATATTCAAGTTCGATAAATTCTATTGTGATTTTAACGTTATTCATCTACACTTATTTCTCCAATCAATTTTTAGTCAGTAAAAAAAAACTCATTTGAACAATTACGGACAAAATTCCTTGGACTCTTTTGACAACTTCTGGCTTGGGAGGGGTTAGGATTTTAATATATATTTACCCAGATTATTCTTTGCTTTATAGATTGTTTTGCATGTTCTTCTGATGTGATTTATATTGAAAAGCAGTGAAATGTATATTGCCTGCAAGTAAATACTGGATATTGGCAAGTGTTAAGGGGCTGGTGGCCGCAGCTCTTCATCCGGCCTTTTGCCACCCTCCTTTTTTTTTTCACGCCAGTTACAATTATGTCTCCTTTTACTTCCCCTGCAACATTTTCTTTAAACCTCTGGCGCTGTAGAGATAATCTGGTACATGAGAGGAAATTAAAGAAAATAGGGTTTTTTTAAAATACTAATATGAAGGGTATTATTTTCTTTAGAGAGTGGTCATTGTGTTTAGCTGATTACCCCCTTACAGGTGAACGTATGGGATCGTGTCCTGACAGATGAGGAGATCCTGGCCTTTGCTCGGTGTGAAACTAACCCAAAGGGAAGCTACATCTCCTGGGAGGCCGGCTGGTCACTTAAGGTCGTGTCCACTTACGACTTGCCTCTAGCACAGTTCTGTCAGCAGGAAGTTGGCACAAGTTACTTCTGGTTCCCGTCAGTGCCAGAAGTGACGGCCCACTACGTGTGCGAGGCTCTAGGGACACACCTCCCCTGGGCTGAGAACATCGACGACGTGTACACCCTACAGAAGGTCTCCGCTGCAGCCTATCCCGACTTTGGCAACTGCCATTTTAATTTCTGGATGTCGCTGACTGACAAAGCAGAGGAGAATGTGTGGAGGTCACACGACGGCAAAATTGTAGAGGGTATCTTCTGGGCACCGTACGAGCCTAACGGATTGCGTTATGAGAACTGTGCAGCTCTCAGTCGGTACGGTGTGGCTGACATTAACTGCGACATGCAGATACGTTGTGCAGTGTGCACTTTTATAAAGCAACATAGATTTTCTCTTCTTGGCATTTGTGAACAAGAACTTCGAAACGTATACTTTGTTGCCTACCAAGAGAACATAAATGAATTGATATTCATCGGTTACGGCGAATATCATATCAGGAGACTTGAGGACCAGTGGACCTGGGTAGACGTTGTCAATAACCTGACCGTCGCCCACATGGAGGAAACAGTGCCAGACTTTCCCATGGGACGACGGTGGTGGCGTCTAGAGAGAGAAGTGTGTGGACAGAAGGCAGGTGGACGACGGAGACTGTCACTATCACCTTGTCCCCATCACCACTACAGCTGTGATGACGCCACCTGTATCCCCATACACCACCGTTGTGACCTCAAGTATGACTGTCGTGACAATAGTGATGAGCTCGACTGTCATCTGATATCTTTCCCACGGGATTATCAGCGCCACCTGCCACCAAGATTGAGCGGAGAGGACGACGTAAGTTTACCCATCATTCTCAATGTAACCATGGAAACTATAGCCGTCCAAACCCTCGACATGACCATGGAAATCGCTTATGAGGTGGCCATGACCTGGATGGACAACAGACTGAACTACCTAAACTTGAAAGTTAACGACAGCTTAAATAAACTACATATTGACACGGTACGGAAATTGTGGATCCCTCAAGTGAACTTCATCAACACAGACAACATCCACCGCACCCACATCGACGAGGACGTTGTTATGTTCATCCACCGCAGCGTCAATGACTTCTTCATGGACAAAGCTGCTCCCGCAGAAGGTACTGTAGGGCTATATTAAACGTCCAGTCTTTATCAGAATAATCCAAAAATAAACGAGGTAACGTTTGCATCAATAAAAAAAAATTTCGCACATTGTAATCCAAAAGTGTTCATATTAGTTTGTGTTTAAATTTTCTCTTTACTTAGCAAGTGAAATTACTCCCAGTGCTAAAACTAAAAACATTGCACAATATTGTAGGTCAAGTTTCAGTGACGCCTTGTAAAACGTTGACGTCTGTTGCATTTAACCCCCAGTTGAAGTGTACGATGGCAAGGTAAACTCGCTCACTATCAGACGGAAGTACGGAACGATTTACAAGTGTAATTTTGACCTGGCTCTGTACCCCTTCGACGTCCAGCAGTGCGAGATGCGCCTCAGGATCACTTCTGAGTTGAAGTCCTTCCTCATATTCGACCAATGGAACTCTTCTGTGGAGTACCTGTCCAACCCTTTCCTGGTGGAGTATGAGGTATGTGTATGTTTATGCGTGTTCTGCTTCAATTGTGCTGTTTCTGCATAGCCTTGTCGACTAATTCGTGATATGCTTGAAGCAGCAGTGTTCTTTTAGGATTAATCTCTTCACCACGAGGACGCTACTTTTAATATTTTATTTGGCTAACACCAAACGATTTTATTCAGCACAGGGGGATCCTGTACCTAAGTGGTTGACAATAACTTCGTATCAGATAATTTTAACCCTGTTTGGTACAATAAAATAAGGCCTTCGAGTCAAGCCAGACCTACAGCTGTGTTTTGCTTGGTGAAGTATCTCATTTATTTCTGAGAGCAATACACGTCTATGTTCTTCACGGTCTGTTTAAAACTGTTACTGAGTGTTTTACTTATCTTATTGTGAAGGAGTGCAGAATAAAACCCTTTTCTCGCCTTCGTGCACACAGCAGTGATAGTTGACCCGGATACTCACGAACAGTGATCAGCAGAATGTGCCCAGCAATCACTACTTGAGACAACATCTTTGCATCGTTGACACTCAAAATTGATTGACATATTATTCTCATAATTTTTAATTCACCCAGAAGGCACTTCTGTTTTTATCCTTTCCTGTTAGCCAGAATTGTTAGTAAGTTGTCCATTCTTTCTGGATTATCCATGGATACCGAATTACACTGTTTACAAACTTACCGCCTTACGTATCTTTTTCGCCGCTCACCAGCATACTGGCCGGTCAGCCAATATTCTCCATTGCACGCTGTTGGCAGTTGTGGACATGCACAGACTCCTAAGTATGTATAGTTGTTATATTACTGGGCAACTTCTATAACTTCAACAAAGACCCACTTTAGATCAAGGAAGCTTTTACACCTGAAACAGATTCCCGCCTTGGGTAGATATTGGCAAATTCTTCACCTTAACTAATCTCTATCACGAAAGAGAGAAGTTATTACTAAGACTCGGATAAACATCGCAGGTGGGAAGGGTCCATCTGGTGCACGACAACTCTGGCATGTTCAGCGAGTCGCGGGTGGTAGTTCCTCTCAAGCGACGTTACGGCTACGCTATCCTCACTATCTACACCCCGACCCTTGTCCTCCTCGTCGTCAGCTACACTACCCTCTTCTTCAGGATCGCCATCTTTGACGTCAGGATGATGGCCGCCCTCACCGTGCAGTTGGTGATCGCTACCCTCTTCTCGCAGGTATAAGTTGGTGGTGGTAATGGGGGTGGTGGGTAGGCGGTGACGGTGATGGGTAGGTGGTGACGGTTATGGGTAGGCGGTGACGGTGATGGGTAGGTGGTGACGGTTATGGGTAGGCGGTGACGGTGATGGGTAGGTGGTGACGGTGATAAGTGATGGTGACGGTGAGTAGGTGGTGACGGTGATGGGTAGGTGGTGACGGTGGAATATTTGGATCACCTGACACTTAGCCCCTATCTTATTTCACTTTTATATTAACCTCTCCCAACTTAAACCCAGGTAGTGTAAGGGTTTAAATATAATGTGAAATAAACGGGGGGGCTAATCTTCAGGTAATCCGAATATTTTTTGTCACCGGGTAGCTTTTGTTACAATAGAGTATTACATCTTCATTTCAGTAATAAATCAAGTAACTGGTGGCGAAATATTCTAAGTGTAAATATATCAGTGAACATTTCACAACAATCTATAGTGCAGTAACATATATTTCTCGGAAGGCCTTGAGTATTTATCTCAGCTTCACTATTCACTGTTATGTTTAATCTTTAAGTATGCCCAATGTGTTTTATTATATACTTATCAGATGTAAAGTTTTATACACTCAAACAGTCAAACATGTGAGCAGTTTACTGGGTAACCATTCTGCTCGGTAGTGACCTCCCCCTCCGTCCACCAGGTGTCGGCGTCGCTGCCCAAGACTTCGTACTTCAAGATGGTGGACATTTGGCTCATCTTCTGCATCGGCATCACCTTCCTGGTTATAATCTACCACGCGCTTGTCGACAACTTCGCTCACCCGGACCCGTCCACCTCACTTGTAAAGACACAGGTGTTTCAGGTGGTGCCAATGACGGGCAGTGCAGGGCAAACCAAAGCGATAGCCGGAGAGAGAACCAGGAGGATGGTTCTGTTCACCAAGATCACTGTGCCTCTCGTGTTCTTTATATTCAACATTTGTTATTGGGGCTACATTTTTGCAAATTAAAGTGGAGATAAGAGAACGCATTTAATTGACTCGCTTAAATTACAAGAGATAGGTGGCAAGCAAGGTGGTATTTAATATTATCTAAAGCTATTAAGATGCGTTCTCTTTTCCAAAGATACTGTACCAGGAAATAGTTAATGTGCCTCTTAGAATTAGTGCCATAGAGGTCTACCTCCCGCTTTACTTTTACCCACTAACGTGGTTGTCACTCCTAGACCACAATGAGTGACCGCCTCATCCTTACTGCTGCACCGCCAAGTGTGACATTTTCTCCTGTCATTGTTACACCATCTTTTGTAACATGCACAAGAATTGTCGCTACATTGGTCGTCACAGCCCAGGAGCTAGAACAAATGACTCGAAGCTGCCGAATTTTTTTACCTCAGCAGATCTACACGATGTACACAAGCGAGATCTTATGTATTAGATGTAGTTTCAGTATAATAGAAGTGAAGGCTACACTACCACCCTCAACCATATACGTCTATAAAATATAAATATTTCTTTTAATTCTGGATGTCTTTTTATATAATTTATATGAAAGAATTTTTAGTTCGGGATAACAATGAGGAATAGGAGTTTTACGTCTGAATGTTTTTGTGTTTATGTTGCAAGACGTGTCGACATATGCGACGGTGTGAATAGTAGAGTGAATACGATGCAAATAATTAAAAACGTACATAAAAATGTAGACAGATGGCCAGGTTTGCCAAGTAAAAGTAATATACCAAGAGAACAGGACGCAAAATATTCCTAGTGTGTTTTAGATTAAGTGGTGAATAATAAGAGACAGAGAAGCCCGAAGAGGAAATGGAAGGATGAGTTTAGTAAGGGACTTCATGCGTGGAAGTTGAACATCCACGAAGCAGAGGTGGGGGCCAAAGATACTCTACTGAAGATAGGAAAGCTCCAGCTAAAATATATTACCAACTATTACACTCATTCCTGTCTTGAGCATATAGTCTTTGACTGTAGCCAAGACTTCTGGACTCGCAGTTCAACATGCCGGGAAGATCGCATTCCTACGTTTTTTGCAAGAGGAGAAAGGATACACATCCATATTTTCATTTTCACCGGTTTCCAAAGGACAAGGTAGGTAACTTAAGTATTTAACCTCTTGTGAGTTACAGTAAAAATGTGCAATTATATATTGAAATACATTTCGAATCAGGCAGCAGCTTCATCAATCACTCCGACTCTTGATACGAATTTGACAGGTGTCGCAGATGGCACAATGCCATTGACATTCCCAGAATATACGTGAAGAACGGTGAAGAATTGCAAAGAAGTTACGGAGTGTGCCTTTTTCTCTGCATGATTAATAATTAATAATAATATTAACTATTAATGATTAATATTTTTTTTCTAATGTTAATACTGTATTTGCATGTAGCATGTTATATGAAATATTATAATACATGAGTAACCAAAACACAAATTGAATTTTTTGGTTTTGTGTTTGTTTATTTCGGTAAAGAGGTGTATAAGCATCTCGAGGGGCACTACTCAGTTGAGTGTCCTTACTTGGAGCTGGCGGACGCTCGCCCCACAAGGGGTCACAGCTCAAGATTGAAGAAGCCTCAAGTCCAGAAAACCGTGAGGGTAAACTTTTTCGGAGTGAGGGTTGTAAACTCTTGGAACAATCTACCAGAGAGTGTTGTGACGGCACCGAGTGTGAGCTTTTTCAAGACAAGACTTAACCAACACTGGAGCGGGTTCAGGTACATTCAGGAGCCGGTGCATGCCCAGTATTTGCCAACAGTGCGTAACAGAGACGTGACCGATCGCCCGGGCGGCTAGCGAGCCGATCTTTTGGTGAAGAATATAAATGAAAAGAGACGTGACCGATCGCCCAAGCGGCTAACAAGCCGATCAGTGGCAAAGAGGCTTAAAAGTAAAAGTAAAAGTTAAGAGCCAAGAACTCTATAGAAAATAAGGTCATTTGTTCCCCAAATTTATGTAACGACGTGACAGGTGATTCATCACTTACTTTGTTTTGAACTCTTGACCTTTGACATTGTAATTGTCACTTTTAATTAGTATGTAACTTGTACGAGTCGTTTCCTGGACATGAAATTAGCTAAAATACATTTGCATGTTTACCCAGAATACTAAAAATGAGCACAGGCAAGCGCAAAAGAATAACAAACTTTGCTGCATTCTTTATGTACTAGAGTAGACTTTTAGGAGACTTCTTACTTCTTACATTTATTTTATTAATTAGAAAGAAAAAACTACTGACGAATAAAAAATTAAGTAACATGGCAGCTCAGTAGTTACCATGACGACGAACCCGCCTACACTTACATGAAGATGTACAATAAGTGAAATTTACAGCTATCTTAAAATACATTTTATCTTCGATTTTATTTGTAGTTTTAAATTTTAAAATATCTTTATTTATTTTTATATATATTAATATGATTGTTTTATTATAAATGAAATGTGGAAAATAATAAGGTATTTGTGAAATGTGTATACTTGGCAACCCGCATTATGTTTACCAAAAGAGCCCGCGGCAGTTCAGTCGGTGTGTTGTGTGGTGAGGTCTTCAGGTCGTTGTTCTTTGTGAGGAGTGTATCGAGCATACCTCTTCCGCTCTGTCACTCCTTTGCATGACCATCACAACAGAGTAAAGGTGTCTTCTCCATGAGCAAGTTACAGTTTGACGTCACCAAAAAGTGTTTACGTTGCCCAAAACAATATATTTGTTAAACCATACCAAGACAAGGAGTGAGTGTATGGGAAGTCTTCTAATGACAGCTGATCCCTGTTAAGGTTCATTTGAACCCCCAGTCTTAAGTGCATCGTAGTATATTAAGTGAACTGAAGCCACCTTGTGTCTGTTATGATTTAATATAGTTACTGTACGTTGTACTTAAGTGATTTTGGTGCTCGTGAATTGTGCTATCGACTAAAGTTAACTTTACGTAGGGATGAACACAACATGCCTCACGTTTTCTAACCGAGTGTGCCCTTCTCCGGAATAAATTAAATACTTTAGAAGCCAGAGGGTACATGACGTTAACTGGTAATAAACATTTACAATAGTTATCAAATTCGAGTGATGTGAATAGGGCAGAGAAATACGATAATTGTGCACTTTCTGGACACCATGGACTGGGCGCGACCCTTCACTGCGTGCTGGCTGGCCATAGCTGTCATCCTGTTTGGGGCTAACTATGGTAAGTAAGTAGTGTAGTGATTGAATAATATTAAAAACATGTCTTTTCGAGTTGCACAATCACACGGGAAGCAGTGAATATGTACAGTATGTTTTTACTTTATCCTCTTTGCCACTGATCGGCTCTAGCCGGTCATTTTTGTTACTGTTGACAACTGGACATGCACATGAAAATGCGCCAGTGTTGGTCAGGTCTGGTCTTCAGTGAGCTCGGTCCTGTCACAACACACTCTCGGAGGTTATTCCAAGAGTTCACATCTTTACTCCAAAAAAGTTACCTGGCAATTTTCTGTACTTGTGGCTTCTTTAACTGGGCTGGTTCTGCTATTTCCAGTCTCCAGATCTGGACACTCGACTGTGTAGTCCTTTGACTCCTTTTAAGTGATAATTAAGTGGAAAATATCAAAATCCATTCCTGAACAATGAGTTCGAGAGGAACTACTCACTGAGCAATATACAGTATACATGAACAGTAATGATAATTTACAGATTTGGTGTAAATTGCATACATTTTGTTCAACCGAGTCTTCTAAATTGACAGACAAATTAACATAAAGTAACGTAAAATAACCCAATAGTTTCATAAAATTATTTGGTTTGTTTGTTTGTTTGAAAAGAGGTGCATGGTATAGCAGTCATCATGGTCTAAAAGAAATCGTTATTTTTAAAATATTTATATTTTGCCCAATAATTGTTAGCACATTAAAGTAATGAATTTCCTTAAAACAACGCGATGGAAAAAATAAGTAAGTATACAATGCAATATTGGCTGGCGTTACTCAGGTTAAAGTGGTACACAGTAAAGGAAGTCCCAATTCAGTCTTAAAAAGAGAAAGCAATTTGGAATTCCCCTAAAGATATGCGGTACAGTAGTAAGTCCCACGTCCCCAGTTAAAATATATATATATTTGGTATGTTGCTAAACATCATTTGAATTAATAAAGTAAGTTGGAGTAAAATCCCCAATTTCCATCCCTGAAGCCATTAGGAGTCATGGTTTACTTGAAATAAGAAAGAAAGGATTGGTTGGTAAGACAAACACTTAAGTCCTCGAGCGTGTTATGTCCCAGTTTTAGCCATGCTGCTATAATAGTTATAATAAACATCTAGCAGATTCACTGAGGCTGGCCTCCCTTTCATATACTGTACAGAGTAAATTTTCCGCCCATAGTCTTAACCAGAGTGGGAGTGGTTTATCGTAGTTGAACAAAATCGTCGGCGTTTGCCAAAATAAAATGCCTAAGTGCCACACTACTCCCTGAAGGGATATATATATATATATATATATATATATATATATATATATATATATATATATATATATATATATATATATATATATATATATATATATATATCGATAAAATCACACGGGAAAAGGGAAACAACGGAGCACCTCAGCTTTCGTCTTTCGTCAAGACATTTTCAGATTTATCTTATCCACGTTTTCATTGTGGATATATATATATAATTGGGGTGTTTATCCGCATCTATTAATACTCATATTGATGAAAATTCTGGGGAAATATTCATTTATTTTTCAATACTTTAGCTTTAAAATTACGAGAAAAATAATTGTTTCTGCAAGTTGAACATTTGGTTAGAAAAGACAAAATTACCAAGAAAGGATCACGATACTATAAATAGTCTTTACTCCCTGTTTCTCATACAGTATATGAATGAAAAAAAAACAGATATTGAGGAAGGCTTATAAGGAGTAGCGATGGGTCACCTGGTCCGTCCACAAGTGCACTTCCGGTAGTTGCTGCTCAACTTATTTTCACACACGCTGCTTGTGGGTCCATCTTTCATTCTTCTTGCATATTGCCTCTTTTGTTTTTTATCCGGAGTTAGTACAGGAGAAAACCGGAGTATGGGAAACATCAGACCTGTGATGTTGGGTAGTGAGGGTTGCACTGGATAACACTCTTAAGTGTGTCCGAGCCATGCAGGAATCGAACCCTTAACGTATTGAGAGATACGCGCGTTACCACTGGCCTTTTGTCGCTTTACGTGTCACACATGCTGTCTCGGGATCCAGGTGTTCTTCAAACAAGTCGTTTACCTGACAATTTTGTCGGCTATCCTTGATCAAATTGGCTAACTGTTTTCCATTGTTTTTTTACCCAGCACTGTCTAGGGTTCTAGGCATTGAGGGAACTGTACAGTATACTTCCACTGCCTACGTGCACCCTTTATCTACAATGTCTAATATATCCATGCTGAACTGTATACCTGCATGGTTTATAAACGTACCTATCCAATTTTAAACCTGTATGACAATATTACTGAATATTATTATTCCTTATAAAGACCCTAGTAGTGGTGCTAGACAATCTATCCCACTCCTCTCGCTATGCTGTTAGTTTCTCGCTAATTAATAATACATCTTCTAGATAACTCCACTCTGTCAGAACCATCTTATAGAAACTCTACATAAAAAATGTGTTGAATTATCCAGAGAAGCTACCATATACATGAACCAAACAGACTTGTTGGCTCCTGAGTTGTTAACGTGGCCCGACTCGTTGCCAGCGGGGGTTTACTGTCTGTTTGGTTGACTGGTTTATACGGCTCCGCCCAGCAGAACAACGGGCACCTGTGGCGGGTTGTAGTGTTTGGTGCAAGAAATATAGAGGATATATCCCTTGGTTTAGTGGTTGACGTTATGTCATCTAGATTCTTTTATATTGTTGCAGATTTATAAATACGGTATCAGTGTATTGGTAGGAATTAGTTAGGTATAAAATGATAATTGCGTGTGAAAAACAAATTGCTAAGCTAGTTTACTCAGCCTTAAATTTAGGGAAACTTTCTGGATTATAGAAACGAAAGCTTTTATTTTTTTCATATGGTAGTTAATATAGGCCTACTCTTAGCCTCGTATGCAATCTTCTTATGTCATTAAAACCTAATAAAAAATAGCTTGTGTCATTGGCTCGAAACTATTGTACAGAAACAGTTGTGCATGAATCAAGTGGTTGGGAGCCCTTTGTTGTAAAATCCACGCCGAATCCGGGTGTTGACTCCTAAAAGTGAAGCGACATTGTCAAATTATGCATTAGGTGGTGGTATTCTAGTAAGGTACAGCAAACAGCATAGGTGCAGTAGATACTTGTGATAGAATGTTAGTTTTATTCCACAAGTTGTATTTTTGTGTAGGTAGGTAGACTCGCAAAACAATCAATATAAACACCGAGTTAAAAAAAATACGCATACGTGATAGTGATAGTTTCATTTCACTGATGGCAGGCTACAACACTTGTAGGAACCCGGGCAGCTTGGTACAATAATCAAGACACGTAGGAGTAGATAAAGTGTACTTTGGAGGCTCAAAGTAAGCGGAAGGCAGCTACATACACGACATGGATTAATGCGTAAGTCATGGCAGTAAATTTTGAAACAAAAAGGATAGTTCCGTACTGTACTAGGAAGGAGAACATTGACAAAGGAAAATGGAAAGGGAGGAATAACAAAAGAGAAGATTGTGGGAGGTGAATATGAATGAAGGGAATACAGTGTATTAATGAAACCTAGGAAAGTGTAATTGCTCATAGGAGCGATTTTGGTTTATGCAGGACAATAAGACTGTAGGGGTATCGAGATATTATTGTTGTCTAGCACTCAGGATGGAAGGAAACTCTAATGTGGTTTTCTTGTATAATATAAGTTATATGATAGACAGTCTGGTGCTGGAGGTGTTGTGTGGTGAGGAGCTGGTCAGTAGAGACGTTCGGTGAGTAGCGTGTTGAAGGAGGTAGATGTGCAGGAGCTTCGTTAGAGAAGATGTTGCCTGTTGCTGGCCTCCTGGTTGAATGAAATGTTAACAGCGTGGAGCTTGCTGGAGGAGATGTTGCTTGTTCAGGAAAATGGGCAGAATGAGAGTTGGTTGGTGAGGAAGCTCAGGGAAGGACAGCTGGTGGGTCGCCATGCTCGCCGGCGGGAGCGAGGACCGCTGCCAGGCAGGCGAGGAGGAGCTAAGGCAGCCAGGCAGCGGCGGAGGAGGAGGTGTTGCTAGTTCAAGAAGAATGGTCAGAATGAATCTCACTGGAGAGACAGAGCTTATATACACCCAGCAGCGGCCGCCAGTCCTCTGAGTCATGTTGGGAAAACCCGAGAAGTAGCCGGTGACTAGTTCCGTTGCTAAGATACGGCGGGCATTGGAATGCGGATACGCTTGGTTGCTAGGGAAGACGGTAACAGGTGGTGGCGTGGCTACGCAGTTGTAAGCAGTTGTAGGGGAGACATCCACTACAATACTCCCCCTCCCCTCCAGGCGGTGTAGGAGACTTGTTGATTGTAGAGTTGCTTAGCACATGTGAGGCAGACCGGGCGGTGCATGCCTCGTGTGAGACAACGGCGATGGCGTGATGAGCCGATCGCTGAAATACAACTGTCTAGATACACACTATCTGTGGGAGAAGGGAGAAAAAGGGTGTGTGGAGGCGATGAATGTTGTGCTTCCCTCACGACAGGTACAGGGTCGTCGGATGCGCCTGCTGGGGTGTGTGTGGGCCTGGATCAGGAGCAGGGGCTGGGTCAGCAGAAGCGGATTAGGGCTCGTGACAGCAGCTGGGTCCACGACAGTAGCAGGGTGCAGGACATTAGCAGGGAGTACCTGAGGGAGAAAAGAGGGTGTGTGGGGGTCCGGATTCAGGAACAGAGGCCGCGTCAGGGGTTATTGCTGGGCTGGGGTCGGCGTCTGAGGCATGACGGGTGTGCTGGGGTCGTCAGAATGTGGTGCGTGAGGCAGGAAGAGGAGCTGGTGTCTGCTTGAAGACTGGGAGCGTGATCAGTGTCTCCTCCATCCTGTGTGAGTGCTAATCTCCGGGAGTCACCATTGTAGGGGTACCGAGATATTAATGTTGTCTAGCACTCAGGATGGAAGGAAACTCTAATGTAGTTTTCTTATATAATATAAGTTATATGATAGACAGTCTGGTGCTGGAGGTGCCGTGTGGTGAGGAGCTGGTCAGTAGAGACGTTCGGTGAGTAGCTTGTTGAAGGAGGTAGATGTGCAGGAGCTTCGTTAGAGAAGATGTTGCCTGTTGCTGGCCTCCTGGTTGAATGAAATGTTAACAGCGTGGAGCTTGCTGGAGGAGGTGTTGCTTGTTCAGGAAAATGGGCAGAATGAGAGTTGGTTGGTGAGGAAGCTCAGAGAAGGACATGCTTTTTGGCGGGAGCGAGGACCGCCAGGCAGGCGAGGAGAAGCGAGGGCCGCCAGGCAGCGGCAGAGGAGGAGGTGTTGCTTGTTCAAGAAGAATGGTCAGAATGAATCTCAATGGAGAGACAGAGCTTATATACCCAGCAGCAGCCGCTATGAGTCATGTTGGGAAAACCCAGAAAGTCGCCGGTGACTGGTTCCGTTGCTAAGATACGGTAACATCTGGTTGGTTGCTAGGGAAGGCGGCACATTGGAATGCGATACACAGTTTGTAGGGGAGACGTCCACTACAAGACCCTTGTCGTTGATGCGATGAGTATAATTCGGTCAAAACCTGTTGAACACAATTCACATATAACAACTGCTGGTATACCAAGACACAGTTTGAATAATACGATCAATATACAGTACATAATTACACTTATTAAAATTATTTAAAGTTCTCGGAGGATTCAACAGTTCACAATCGCACTCAAGTTTTGAGGTCTAGGGTTAGACCAACGAGAACAATTATAATGTCCTGCGGGAAAATGTTGTGGACGAGAATCAAGATGTTGCCTTTACAGTCGAAGGCGATAGACTGTCCCTCAGGCAGTCACACAGCTGCTACCAGCTCCATCTCGCTGAGTAAGCTGTTCTGAGTTCTAAACAGTTTCTTCACTTAACATGTGGCCGGTGCGCACAATTTGTGCGTGGCGATAACAGAAAGTAATTAAGAAAATAAAAAATCTTGTGTGAGAAATGGCTATAAGGTGGTGTGTATAGCCACCTGGAAAATGTCTGGAATTTCTTTTGGTGCCTGGAAAACCTGAAAAATTACAGGAATTTTATTTCTTGTTACCTGCTGTCTACCTTAGGCATAGATACAGATATTATAGACAAGTAATTATAGACAAGGCAATATATAAAGGGTTTTGGTGATAAACGGGCGAAGGAGAGATGAAAAATAATAGGATGGGAAGAAAAATTTATAATGAGATAAATATAGATAATTTGACAGTAAAATAATAATGGAAAGAGAGGAAATGGCAAAAAAAAAAAGAGAGGCGTAACAAGAGGAAGAGAGGAAGTTTGGGTAATGGAGAAAGAATGAAAGAGGATAGAGTGGGTAGCCCAGCCCGGCCACTCACACATCCTGCACAGTGTACGGTATGTGTATTACTTTACGTTCCTCAGCTCAGCGCGTAGCCTGTCCGTTACCTGTGTCGGTCCATCCAACAGACAGCACCCACACCTCCACCTCTTACTTCTAACTCTGTCTCTGCCACCACCTGCATTTATCCCCCTCTTACATCTCAAAAGCACGTACCTCAGACCTCAATACTTTGTTTACATCCAGTACGTGGACATACCTCTTTGCATCTCCACTGTATCTCCAAAGTGTTTGCATCTATTAGTACTGTATTATGTAACCATGCCAATAGCCCGTCCGATACTTCAGTATCGATAGGAATCATTAAGGCATCTGCATACTGTACTCGGGCGATGCGGTACACTCCGCTTCCACAAGCCACCTTCACCTGCTGGGAAATTTATTCGTATTCGTCCTTACGGCAAGTGGTTTTTTTTTTTCGGGAAGTAGCCCACCCGGGCACAGGTCGAACGACCCACAGCGGGGCCTAGGGGCGGAAAAATAAGAACAAAAAGAAATTAAAAATAGAGAAGAAAATGGTTATACTGTGTTAATCTACAACACGAAGATGCCGGAAAACCAGCTTTTTAAAGTGAGACAGGTTATATAAGTATGGAAACAGTGTAATCTGTAGGACTCCACTTTGGTCTTTTCTCTTTGGCCATTTTCAGTCCTTGCTCCATTCTGAATCATAAACCAATGTGCCTACTCACAAGAACATTTTAACCTCAGTTCTACATTATGCTATCATTTAATATTCACGAAACTTTTTGATGCTGTATTTTATTGTTTTGATGACAGTGTTGTACAATGACTTAACATGTCAGCTTGCTAGTCGGTCGGTTTATTCTCTGTAACGACCTTCATTGTTAATGTAGAAGGAACCCGAAGTACAAGACGAAAAACTGTGGTGGTTGATATGGTTACACTGAATACCACCCTTCTTTTATCCGATCCAGAGATCGAACCTGGGATGGAATAGTGAGAGGCACCTTACGATCTTAACGTTGTATGCCGGTATTTTTTTTTTTTTTTTGTATTTGATGCTTCGTATGAATAGTATATTGCGTTTGTGCTTGACGTGATAACTCCAGTTTTAGTGGGCGGTTGGTTTTCAAGTAAGAGAAGGAACGGTTGTGGGGTTTAATTTGTGTTTGTGCTCACACTCAGGATGGGATGGAGGAAGGAAACTCACAATGCGCTTTCTGTATATATATTGTTGTACAGTGCAGTGCTTAGGAGTGACTAGGTGAGGAGAAGCTTGCTCAGAGGTCCTGTAGGCGAGGAGGTTTCTGAGGAAGCTGGGTGGTGAGGAGCTGTGAGAGATATTGCTGGGCCGGTAGCCGAGTGTAGAATGGTTACGAACTAAGGTTACTTTATTGCTCTTACGATTACAGTTATCACCTGACCCTACCCCTATGTTCAATCAACCCCTCCACCAAAGTCAGACAGTCCTTACACCCGTAAGTCACACCCTCTACACCACAAATGAAACTACCTTAACACCCTCTAAATCTGACATCTAGCCAATACAGTGAACTGATCCTTACACCACGAAGTCAAATAACCCCTATGAATTGTTATGCTCCTTTCGTTCTCCCTTCTCCCTCCGGGCCCCATGTTAAAAATGTATCTGATGTTCCTGCTGTTGTTTAACAAAAGTTAATGTGGTCACAGTTATTCCGAACCTGTTTTTTCCAAAATTATTAATGAGGATTGACAAGTTAACATACTGTACTTCTCTTAAATTCCCTGAAACTAGTTAATACTCCAATCATGATATTCCTGGAACCAGTTAATACCCCATCTTAATTTTCCTGGAACCAGGAGACACTCCAGTCAATATTTTCCTGGAACAAAGTAATTCTGATTTAAAGTTTTTTGTTGAATTATTTCTTGCATTCAATTGTTATAGAATTACTGTAATTTGTGTAATGACTTTCCCCCAACATCATTTCAGTACTGGTATAGTACAGGTACTGTATTACCTACAGAAAACTCATATGTGATGCTTTCCTTAACTGAGTTTTTATCATTAGGTAAGTAAGGTCATTTACAATGATTTTGCCTTCCTCACATGTGAATGTTTATCACCTAGAGAACTGCAGGTCATATAATTCAACTTATTTTTCCCAGGCATGTGTGTGTGTCACCTCGACAATTATGTGTCGTCATGCATCCTAAACATCTTGGACGAACACATAGAGGCAACTGCCATCATCAACCACTGCCACTTGCCTCTTGACATAACCTTCCTTATAGCGGTGAGTGACCCCGTGTGTGTGTATGTGTAGCCATTTGTGTTACAAGGCCATGTAATATAAGGTGTTTTAGATGCATGGAATAGCTAATGCGTTAGCTATTCCGTCTGGGCAGACACTTCTGCTGAGTACTGCGCATGACACCTTGAGAGGGAAAAGCAAACACCTTGATCAGGCGTTAGAGTGTGCAGTGCCCGAATAGCTTACAACCAATCAGCGAGTTTCTCCCCTTAAAACAGTGGGTAAATACTCAGACCATGGCCGTTTATGGAGAATGTTTTGATTAATATTGGAGAGTTAGGGGCATGTAAGGCAGTGAAAAATTGTGATATAATAATAAAAATAATTCTATGTACGGTAGTGTATTGGATAGGACCGAAAGCAAAGCGTATGGCGTAAATGAATTGAAAAGGATTGCACCTAGTTGAAACCTGTTTTGGCTCCGCCCGTTTTTAAGTGGGCGCTGTCCGATTTCATTAGTCGTCAGTGACTTTGGTGTAACAATATTGATAATTACTCGAATATAATTGAAACCTTAATATCATTATTCTTAAGATACTTTAAAAAAGGGTGAACAAGTTGAATACAGTTTTGTAAGTTCAAAAATTAAGACTTAAATGAACCTGGAATTCGTCGTATTTCGTTTATAAATATGCGAACACCTAGCCGTGAGAGACAGTAGTGTGGTTTCAGAGTCCGAGAGAAATTACCTTTACAAAGGGCCCAATTTTTTGTCATTCTTATTTGTTGACTGATTGATTTTTCCCGTTTTGTCTTTTTTTCCATAATTTTTTTCACGGTTTCTTTCTGTATTGTGTCCAAATAACAGTTCTCCCAATTTTATTTTTTCTGAAGACTGTTGTACAACAGGTATATCCAAGATGCGGTACAATGTCGTACACTAATACTGACACGTTCCTGGATAAGAGAGAGGAGTTTGAAACACCACTGAAAGTACACCAACCCGACATAGTAGGACTTGTAGAACTGTTGTACAAGAACAGGAGAATTGACCCAAAGGAGTGGGAGTTCAGTATTGAAGGATATGACTTATTTTTTAACCTTTCTCAAGAAACTTGCAAGAGGGGTGTGATTATCTATGCTAGGCAAGACCTTAGAGCCAACCAGGTGAGGGTACAGGGAGAGGATGTTTTTGAAGAGTCCAAGTGGTGTGAAATTAAATTAAAGGGAAGAGACTTCCTTATTGTCGAGTGTATCTACAGATCCCCAAACTGTAGCTTACCAAACCAAAGGAACTTGAGAGCTTTTATAGACAATGCAGCGAGGCCCAACCCTAGCCCCATCCTTATCATGGGGGACTTTAACTATGGCAACATCGACTGGAGAAACGAGTTCACGCCAAATAACTTAAATAACCCTTCTACTCTTTTTGTAGAAACTCTGAGAGATAATTTTCTGTTCCAACATGTTAAAGACCCGACACATTACAGAGGGAAGCAAACACCCAAGCCACTGGACCTCTTCATAATAAACAAGGAGGGTATGGTGGCCAAACTGGAACATCTAGCCCCACTTGGCACCAGTCACCATGTAATGTTGTCCTTCAAATTTAACTGTTAATTAAGTCACGACAAAACCAGGCCAAGATGCAAATATTTCAAGGGAAATTAAGACAGGATGAGGGAGGAGATGAGGGGTTTCCACTGGCCTGACTCATTAAGGTATAAGAACACAGACACTATGCTGAATATCATAACTAGTAAAGTGAACCATTTGATCGAGAAATATATACCCAAGTCCACACCCAGTGCCTCTTGGAATACAAGGAGACCCCTACACATAACCATGCGATGGTTAGGTCAAACGATGAGCAGGACAGGAGGGTGTATGTAAGAGCCAAGAACCAAGCAAAGTCAGAGTATAGAAAGGCTGAAAAGGAGTTCCAGAGGCTGGTTGCAAGCGAGGTCAAGTCAAACCCAAAGACGTTTTACCGCTATGCAAAGTCAAAATTAAAAATACGAGTAGGAGTATCGGACCTGAGGCTTGAAGATGTTAGTTATGCAGATTCTGACCAGGACAAAGCTGAGGCATTGAACAGCTTCTTTTCTTCGGTGTTCACAAGAGAGGATGCGATTAATTTTCCTACATTTGAGGACGTATGGTTCGACATGGCACTGACCCACATTGTTTTCACAGAAGAGGTTATAAGAAATAAACTGTCTAAGTTAAAGGTTCATAAGAGTCCCGGCCCTGACATGGTGCATCTCAGAGTGCTAAGAGAGTTGTGCACCGAGCTTGCTGAGCCCCTGAAGATCCTGTTGTGTAAATGCCTGGATCAGCAAAAGGTCCCCAGTGATTGGAAAATGGCTTATGCGAGTCCTATCTTCAAGATGGGCGATCGTCACTCCACGAATAACAATAGACTGGTGAGCCTAACCATCATAGTATGTAAGTTACTTGAGAGCATTATAAGAGATGCCGCAATGAAACCTCTACTACGAAACAACCTTGTAAAAGATTGCTAACACGATTTTATGCCGGGGCACTCCTGCTTAGCACAATTACTCAGGGTACTGGATATTTGGACGCAAATTCTGGAACAGGGTGATAATATCAACTTATTTATCTAGATTTTGCTAAGGCTTCTCGACAGTGTACGTCGTGAAAGGCTGAAAATTAAACTGGAAGAGTACGGGATTCGGGGAAATGTCCTAGCCTGGATCAGAGAGTTTCTTCATGCCCGCAAGCAGTGTGTTGTGATTAATGGCATGAAATCATCATGTGTACCGGTCACAAGCGGGGTACCACAGGGCAGTGTTTTGGGCAAGCTGTTGTTTGTTCGCTTCATAAATGACATGCCCGATGCTGTACATTCCTCCATACAAATGTTTGCGGATGATGCCAAGTTATTTCGGGAAATTAAGAACCAAGCAGACTGAAGAGCTGCAGAGATCTTTTGTGAGCTTTAAGAATAGTCGAAGGAATGTCTGCTAAGATTCAATGTCACGGAGTGTAAGAGGATGCACCTGGGATGTACCAACAGTAAGAAGGCATATCATATGTCCCAATGGGATGAAGAAACTGCATTAATTGAGACTGAATGTGAAAAGGACCAAGGTGTGTACGTTGACAATGAGCTGAAGTTCTCGCACCATTGCGAGAAGAAGGTAAATCAGTCAACGAAATTATTAGATCTAATAAGAAGGTCGTTCAGATATCTAGACGGTTTGTCCCTTGTAACAATCTTCAAGAGTGAAGTGCTTCCCCATTTGGAGTACTGTCACCCCGTCTGGTCCCTGAGATATGCTAGGGACTGTCAGTTGTTGAAAATGTCCAAAGGAGGGCCACCAGACTGGTGCCTGCACTACGGCACCACAGCTACCCTGAGAGATTCGAGCACCTGAAATTGCCTAGCTTATATTGCAAACGGACAAGGGGAGGCTTAATTGAGTTGTGTAAGCATCTCAAAGGGCACTACTCAGTCGAGTGCCCTGACCTGGAGCTGGCAGACGCTCGCCCCACAAGGGGTCACAGCTCAAGGTTGAAGAAGCCGTAGGCCCAGAAAACTGCGAGGGGTAACTTTTTAGGAGTGAGAGCTGTGAATTCTTGGAACAATCTTCCAGAGAGTGTTGTGACTGCACAGAGCTCTTTCAAGACCAGACTTGACAAGCTCTGGAGCAGGTTCTAATAAATTCAGGAGCCAGTGCATGCCCAGTACTTGCCAACAGTGCGTAACAGAGACGTGACCGATCGCCCAAGCGGCCAATGAGCCAATCAGTGGTGAAAAGGATAAGAGTAAAAGCTAATGCGTGAACTATTCCGTGCATCCAAAACGCCTACAATAAACGCCTATATTTTGATCCTCGAGAAATCTCTAGTCCATGTCTTGCTGGTTCGTCAGCTAGGTTGTTTTAGTGCATGTATTGGGTTAGATCTAATGGTCTCTATCCCTTAATATATAAGTACTGTGCTGTACACTAATCAATATGTGCTGCTTGAATTCCACCACTAAGAGAGTGCTCTCCTTTTATTTTAATAAATAGTTATCATTACTGTACTAGCATGTAACTTGCTGGCCATTGAGGAGTAGCATGCAGGACTTTAGACTTTGTAAACTTGAATGGCATAGTGACAGAAGGGGAAGTTTCATCATCATTTGGTGTCAGAATGTCAGTACCAGTACACTACTTGTATAGATAGCCACTGTACAGTAGTTTTCTTTGGGAAGTTAGTGATATGAGATATTACAGTACAGTACTGTACTGCACATAGGAAAAAAATTAAGTAATTTGTACTGAACTCTTATGTTTCTTTTACAAAGTTTTCATATCCAGAAAACCTTGGAAAATAATTGGATTTTTCCTGGCCTTGAAGTGTTATATGGCTTGATTTATAAATTCAAAGTGGAAGTTAAAAGAAGCTAGTGCACTAATATATTGTATTAAGAGAAATCTAGTCTGTTCCATTTCTTCACTGTGATTACGATAGTGTCCAAATTCTTTGTAGAGTATCCTCGATCATGGTAGATACCAAGTGTGGGTCCTTATTATGGGAATTTTTCTATTTTTGTTAGTGTTTCATTGCACGTAGCACAGAAGTGGCAACCTGATTTCCCTCCTCGTTAGCAAAGTACATGTAACTCCACTTCCTCAGTATTATTTTGGGCATCAAATTTATTTGCTGCTTCATCTTGTGAACAGACTGTTTTCACTGGGGATTCCATCATATTTTTCTGCTCCAATGGCATCACAACAGTTCTCTGTACAGTGCTACTTTGATAATAAAATACTTTGTGTGATTTAAACTGCAAGGATAGGGAAATTTACACCAACTAAAACTTTGTAAAATACTGTATGCTAAAATTTAGAAACATATTTTTTATGGATTTTGAGGCTTTATTTATTGTTTTCCATGTTCATAAGTTCTTATTTTTGAATGCAGTTCATAGCTAAAAGAGAACTTAATATTTTTCTAAATTTTCTTGGATATTATACGTAGTATTTACTCTACAGGTGTTCCTCTACTTAAGAACGTTCAACTTACAAACTTTTAGAGATACAAACATCATCACTGAGGGGGGTTACCTGCCAGAACAGGTGTTTAATATGGATGAGACTGGATTATTTTGAAGAAAATTCCAGATAGAACAAACATTACCTAAGAGGAGAAGAGGGAGCCAGGTTTTAAGGCTGCATTAAAGGATATAGCTGTATTAAATATCCATAATCTTTTCATTTTTTACAATATGTTTGGTATCCACAAGAGTAAAGTTAGACTTACAAACAAGCCTCAGGAATGTAACTTGTTCATAAGTAGAGGAGCACATTTATAGTATTTTCCCCTGTTATATGGTTTCCATATTAGTTTTAGATTAGTCCAGAAAAGATAAATTAATATTTAGACATAGTAAGTTACTGTATATAGTATAAACCTGTAACTTATCAGACACAAGTTGGAAGACGAGAATTTGTGAGGTTGCCAGTTCAGGGCTTTACCACGTTAATTTGTGTTAAGATAATTAGCATACTGTAGTAATCCAGAGCACACTTATATAGGTGAATATACTGTAGTATACTATACTGTATTTGAATGCAGTATAGTACATGTTGTTTATTTAAAACGTTCATTGTCCAATAGGTTTGTACAGGTATTTCAAGGTACAGTATAGTACATGACAGAAGTTAAATAAACCTGTTCTCTATACAGTACAGTATAATTTTTATGATAAATGTTTGGGATTTTATATTTTAGCTTTTGTTTACAGTACCAGTACAAGAACAGTACACGGCACAACTGGAAGTACACATTTGTTACATCAAATCAAAATGAACGAGTACTGATCCCTGGATTGTTACTTCCTGTAGCACCTCATGCACCAGTCTTCCTGTATGCTCGAGTGCCAGAGAGAGAATTCAACATGCATAACTCTTCCTTTGTGGCTATTGAGGTTTGTGATGCTGTTCTAACTATACAGTTTTGCATTAAGTCAATTTCAAAAGAATTGTTCTGCAATGTGAATGATGTATGATCTGAATGTTCTGTGTACAGGTTGACAATCCTTTATCCGAAATCCTTGGGGCCAGAGCCATTTCGGATTTTGGAATTTTTCGGTTTTCAGATTTTTTTTTTTTTTAGCGTACCCGGGCACAAGTCAGTGACCCACATTGGGGCCTGAGTGGCGAAAATATAATAAAAATTATAATAATAATAACAATTCATAGGTCTGGGTCGTGTTTCTCACTTTTGATCTTTTTTTTTCATTCTTGTACTTCTTTATTATTACAGTATTATTATTATTATTATTATTATTATTATTTTATTATTAGTATTATTGTTATTATTATTATTAATTTTATTATTATATTTTATTATTATTATTATTATTATTATTGTTATCATTATTATTTTATTGTGGTGTATTTTTTATTAAAATTTTTATTTGCTATGAACAATTATTATAATTATTATTACTATTACATTTCGCCCCCCAGGCCCCGATGTGGGTCAGTGATCTATGCCCGGGTGGGCTAATCCCTGTTTAAAAAAAATAAATAAATAAAAAAATTGCCCACAATTTTTTTTTCCTCAGTTTTTAGAGCTTTTCGGTTTTTGGAATTTCGGATAAAGGGTTGTCAACCTGTAGTATACTACATACTGTACAGGTACTCCTCGACTTACAACCTACTCGACTTACGACCACCCGGACATATGACCGCTGCAGTCGTATAAAATATTTTTCAAATTACGTATTTTCTAGTACAGAAACGTTTCCGTCCCGTACGACAGCGTGGGCTGGGCTGCCACGTGGTGTACAGCATTACGCCGTAGCCCGCTCAGTTGGTGTTTGGCCATCGTTGGTGTCAGTGATCGCGCTGTGTACTGACAAAATTTTCGTTTGTAATTCCCTTTAAAATGACTGGCAAGCGTAAAAGTGAGAGTTCTGGTGGTGCTCAGGAGAAAAAGAGAGTCAATTACTTTTGAGTTGAAAATGAAAATAATGATGCGATATGAAAATGGAAAAACGGTAGCAACCATTTCACGCATCCTAGGCTTCTCTCACTGTACGATATCAACAATTTTGAAGGACAAGGAACGAATTCGTGAGGTAGTGAAAGGATCAGCACCTATAAAGAGAACAATAAAACGAAAAAGACAAGATCCTCTTCATGAGATGGAAAAATTACTTGTGATGTGGATGGAAGATCAGCTGCAAAAGCGTGTACCCATAAGCCTTCTAACCATACAAGCTGAGGCAAGACGCCTTTTCGAAAGCCTGAAAGAGCAGGCAGGAGATGGTTGCGACCAAACCTTCACAGCAAGTCATGGGTGGTTCCAAAGGTTTAAGAACCGTTACAGTTTGCACACTGTAAAGGTGAGTGGAGAGGCAACAAGTGCTGATGTGGGTGCTGCCGAAGCTTTTAAGGAGGAGCTAGATCGTGTCATTGTGGAGGGAAATTATTTAATGTGGATGAAACTGGCTTATTCTGGAAGTGCATGCCAGAACGGACATACATCCACAAAGAGGCGAAAACCATGCCGGGATGCAAGTCATTCAAAAACAAAATCACACTTCTGTTGGGGGGGAATGTAGCTGGTTTCAAGGTAAAACCCTTCATGATAAATTATTCAGAGAACCCAAGGGCTTTTAAGAACGTCAGCAAGCACACACTGCCAGTGTTTTATCGCGGTAATAAGAAAGCATGGATGACTCTTGCACTGTTTGAGGATTGGTTCCTGAGTTGTTTCATTCCACGAGCCAAGGAGTATTGTCTGCAACAAGGGGTTGCATTTAAGATTTTATTAATTTTAGATAATGCTCCGGTACACCTACCACACCTGGACGACCTGCACCCTGATGCTAAGGTAATCTACATTCCACCTAACACTACCTCTATCATCCAACCCATGGATCAAGGTGCTATTGCTGCTTTTAAAGCATATTATTTACGTACGACCTTCACTCAGGCTGTTGCTGCTACTGAAGGTGAGAAAATGCTCAGAGTTTTGGAACGACTACAACATTTTGAAATGTATAAAGAACATAGCTGCAGCATGGTGTGAGGTTACAGGTCAGTGCATGAATGGAATATGGAAGAAGGTCCTGAAAAGATTGTGAACAGTTTCAAAGGATTTAATGAAGATGAAGCAATTTCTGAGATTAGTAACAAGATAGTGGAGTTGGGTAAACAGCTGGAGTTAGAAATTGATAATGAAGATGTTGAACAGTTGGTTGAAAGTGTAGCAGAAGATCTAAGTAACAAGGATCTTATTGAACTGGATGCACAGAAAATTGCAGAGGAAGAAGAGACAAAATGTAGAAGAAGAACCTGCATCCCCCAAAAAAGTTTTCAGTGAAACAAATGGCAGAGGCATTTGCTACTATTAATAAGGGGATGCAAATGTTTGAAGAAATGGATCAAAATGTTGAGCATTTTGCAAAAGTTGACAGAATGATCCAAGATGCACTTGCTTGCTACAGGGAGATTTACAATGAAAAGAAAAGGCAAACTGTGCAGTCTAAATTGGACAAATATTTTAAGATGTCCCCTACTGCTGTCTCCTCGCTCCCCACCACGTATGCCTCTTCACTCCCTAAAGATGGTCCAATACCTTCAACAAGCAAGTACGTTAGCCTGTCTGAGAAAAGTGAAATTGATGACTCACCCAGCCCTGTCTCCTCCTCCTGCTTCATCCAATTAATGTAGTCTCCATGTTTAATTAAAAAATTATTGAGGCCCCATGTGCATTCAGTGGACTACATTAAAGGTAAATGCACAGTAACACTCTCTTCATTTATCATTATTGATTACTTTTACTGTACTGCATTTCATTTTAGATTTTCTATGTATATAATTTTCGCCTTTTCGACTTACGACCAATTCGACTTACAACCTGGTCGTCGGACCGGAACCCTGTCGTAGGTCGAGGAGAGACTGTATTGGTACGTACGATACTGCATTATTATTACAGTACAGGAGTATTAGCTGTAGTAGATTTATTACTACCCGTACTTAAAAAGTGTAGATAATAAAAAATTGATTTTTGCAGGCATCATTTGTAGCAGAGTTAAGCACAGAAAAGTGGGAAGAAGCAGAGTTCTTGAACCACACTGTGTACATTACATCAACAAACGATTGTCTGTTCAGCAAACAGGGACAAGATCCCATACCTTGGATAATTGGCAAGTACCTGTATAACATTATTGTGTGTGTGTGTATACAGTATATACCATATATAGCAGGGGTGGGCAAAGTGCGGCCCGCGGGCCACATTTGGCCCGCCAAATTATTTCTGTGGCCCGCCACTGCATTTGGCAATCAGAAAAAGAAATTCTTATTAATAACAGAAAGGACAATTTTGGAAGTTGGGTGGACATAGCAGCAATACTGGCTCGTCGCTGTTAACCTGTGGCCCGCGAAGTGTGCCACCATTCATGAAGTGGCCCTCCATCAAAAATAATTGCCCACCCCTGATATATAGTGTACTAATCTCCGTTAGCTAGAATCTTCAATCCCCGTAACTCTCCAACAGATTATTAAAAAAAAATTTTTAAGAGCAATCTGAGAAATTCTGGGATAAATCTCTCCATTCTGGGCAAGGGAACATAATTCTAAGATTGCACTATGTTTCTGATATGAGGACACTTGCTGGGCGCATGGGTGGGTAGTCTCAGAGTGCTCAAAAGCTACAATTGGCCACTACTTCTGTGATGTGGCTGCATGAGATGCGTGTGATCTATGATTGGCTGATGTATTTCACAGCCTATTTGCTCAAACTCCTGCATCATGACACTCTTAGTTCACTTTTGCTGCCATAGTACAAGCTTGTTCACTTGGTCACTGCTGGTTTTGCATACGATCTGTGTTGTGCAGTACTGTACATGTACTATACTCTGTACTATAGTATTTCCATGCTAAGCTGACTCATAAGCCCAGCTCCTCGTCTATAGCTACAAATAGCCGATTGGTTACCCCGAGCGTTTTACCTCCCCCCAGACTGCGCGTATTTATATCGACCTTTTATAATAAATATTAAAAATTTTCTAACATCCTCTCTGAAGTGCTAATGCCTTGAAATAATTTGCCTTTTGATAATCCATATATTTAACATTATTTTAGATGTTGACAGGTCTGCTTACCAATTGTGAACACATTTAGTTAGAATTTTCTGTTAAGCAATCGGCTATTAGAATAGAAGAGGGGCAGGGCCTATGGGCCAGGTTAGTGTGGAAAGTGGTATAGCATATCATCAGCCAAGAATTCCCGTTAAACCAGTGTTGAGAGATAAAAAGTGATTACCTATATTGTACATTCAATAAGTGAAAGTACCATGTGTACAGTACATTACTGTACATATGGTACAGTAATGGACAGAGTGTATGTACAGTATACAGTGCATCACAATCCCTCCTTCATGGAGGGAGAGGAGTGACACTTAGCAACACCTGCTATAGGAGATGGTACAGGACAAAGGCAGGCCATTCTACTGTATATCACCATTTGGCATGCCTACATCAGCTGGTGAGTACAGTACAGTATAGTGTACCCAGTACTATAGTATATTTTGTTTATTTACAATATATTGTATGTATACAGTGGTGTTTGCAGAAATAAATAGAGCTCTGTGTCTGTGCGAGATGTGAAAATTCGTCCCCATACCTGGATATCTCTCAATCCCAAAACAGCTCTGCACCAATTATTCCAGCTAATGGGGATATGACTGGTGTATACATATACTGTATTTTTATTCATGAGTAGAACTTTGTCACTTTACCTCTTATGCCTTTGCCTTTGTATTTCTCCATTCACTTTAAATATCTCCCTTTAAGGTACTTTGTGTGCAAACACATTTTGTCACCAACACGTGTACCTGTATTACAATACGAGTAAAGTTTGTATTAGCTTCACATGGTGGGTGAGCGTGTTCCTACCAAGATTGTCGTACTTATAATTTTCATACAATAATAGTTGATCACTAGGCTAATATCCTCGCCACACAATTGTATTAATCAGAAATATTAAAATGTAAAAATAAGTCCTGTACAGCATATGATCTTTATTTGGGTAATGTTACCATCCTGGGAAACAGGAGGATAATATGTTCCATACACTATATAAAATCCATTTTCGCTTCAGGTGGTTTATTTGCTGTTGCACTGGTTTCTGGTGCTCTAGGAGGTGGCTGCTTTTTGTATCGGAAAAAGAAATTGGCAGTGGATCAACTAGCACTTGTAACAGCTATGGAGGTTGGGCTTCCAGGGGCTCAGCCATATCAGGTTTGCTCTTCTTACCATGTTTATTTCTAGCTGCAATTATTAGCTCCATAAATGCCAGAGCTGAATGACAGAAAATTTTCACCTTGTTCACAGTCAGTTCATGTTGTAGGCTCTTTACAGCATTCCCAGATCATATATGTTGATGACCAGTTCTTGGCTTCCTTACCTATCATAGCATCCCTCATATAGCTTAGTGTAATTTACCGGTAGGTTAAAGGAGTAAGGTAACCTTGAGAATTTATGATTTAAGGGTCATCATAATTAACCTGTGAGATTTCATCATTATTTGTAGAAAGATTGTCATTATTTGTTTTTGTCCGCCTGTTTGTGTGACTAACCATTAAACCATAGTATAAACATACTATTTCTTCACCAATAAATCTCTTTATTCTTAAGAAATAATTGTGGTGTCACAATTTATAGTTTTACCATTTTTATTGGGTATTTATTGGTAGCAATCTCATGGGTCACTTGCTTCCATTCCTTGATCATAGTATGAGATTTTGTACTTCAGTTTGTCTCTTCTCTAGGTAGAGGCTTTATGGAAGAGGATAACTGCATTCTCATACTCACTTGTCATTTATAAAAGACTTTCTTCAAATACTATCACATTAATACGATAAACTAACATTTGATATTCTTTGTTTCATACAGAATAAGAGCTTAATAAAGATTCATATACAGGTTGTACCTCTCTAGTCCAGCAACCTCGGGACCAGACCAGTGCCGGACCATGGAAATTCACCCTTTTCCTGGATAGATAGTGACTTGTGCTTATGCTTGGAAGCACTAGGAACACTTTCTCTGCATCATGGTCTCTTTGAAGGGTTAAATGTCGTATAGTAGCTTCTCAAATTTTGCGAGTTTTTAATTCTTAATGTATTTTATTGGAACACACAAAAAATAAATAAATACAAATTTTGACGGCGGAAACTTGAATTTCGACGGGTTTGAACGGCCCGCCAACGTGCAGACGACGTGCATAATCGTGTAAACAGCGTCATTTCTCTTATGTACAAAAGATTCATTATTGTTTATTACTGAATGTCATTTTTATTGAATTAATGTTTGTGTGCAAAATGAGCAATACAATTCATTAATAATACGTTGAATATTAAAACACACGAGGAAATGACACAGCATTGTTTTCGTTGATTACAAAACCAGTGACTGACTGGTTCTACATATAAAACTGAAGAAAATAAGACCTTGGTTGTAGCTGTAGTAAAATTAATATGTTTGTTTTAAGTAATGTTATTTAATGTTAATAAATGGAATAGAAGTAGCTAATGATAATGGTAAAGAAAAAAGAGAGATCGCGTATGTAAGTGCGCATGCGCACATGTGAAAACATATCGTCATTACTTTACATAAGAATATGAAAGCGACACTTATTTACTGTTCATATATATTTTAATTAATGTTTCTGAATTTGTTTTTATTGAATTAATGTGTGTGTGTGTGCAAAATTAACAATACAATTTATTAATAATACGTGGAATATTAGGAGACGAGACGGCTGCCGGCATTGTTTATGTTAAAGCTTACAAAACCAGTGACTGATTGGTTCTACATATAAAACTGAAGAAAATAAGACCCTGATTTTAGCTGTAGTAAAATTAATGTAAAAAAATTAATATGGTTGTTTGAAGTACCTGTAATGTTATTTAATGTTAATAAATGGAACAATATAAGTAGCTAACCATTAATGGTAAAAAAAAAAGTGAGACTGCGCGTATGTAAGTGCGCACATGTGAAAACATATCGTCATTACTCTACATAAGAATATGAAAGCAACACTTATTTACTGCTCATATATATTGAAGGGTTAAATGTTGTACTCTGTATAGACAAGCAGAGAGAGAGAGAGAGAGCAGCCGAACTGCCGGATGTAAACAAACCTTAATTTCCCGCGGCTTTTTTTTTTAAGGGGATTAGCCCACCCGGGCATAGGTCACTGACCCACATTGGGGCCTGAGGGGCAAAAATTTAATACTCCTGTAATAATAATAATAATTCAGATAAGTAAAAAAAAAAAAAAAAAGCTGCCTATTGGACAAACTAAAATCGTTCCGGACCACGGAATGCCGGACTAGAGATGTACAACCTGTACTATACTGTATTTTCATACAAGAACTTTGCTCATCATCATCATCATCGATGTTTTAAAGCTGTTTCCCATGCTGGCATGGGTTAGCTGTAGTTACTTGATGGCAGCTCTCTCTGTTGCATGATCTCATACAGCCTCTTGTCAGGTTCTTAACTTCTCCCCATTTCGTTGTTGGCTTGCCCCTGGTTCTCCCCTCCACATTAAGACTCCTGCATCTCTTGACCCAATTGGTCTCATCCATTCTCTCCAGATGCCCAAACTATCTCATTCTATCTCTAAGCAAAGCTTTGCCAATACACCCCCAGTACCTGTACTTTCAATATCTTGCCGACTTCTGAGTTCTGAACACTTCCTGCTTTCAGTGTCACATTGCATATTCACCTCACCATACTCATTCCAGTTCATTCAAATCTGCATATATCATCCTCTTTAGCTGCCTATGTTCCATTGCCTTACAATATCACACTCTTGATGTCAGTTGCTTACATCTTTCGTTTTACTCGAAGGAAAGGTCCTCTTGCGCACAATAAAGTCAGCAACTCCCTAAACTTACTCCAGTCACATCTCACTCTTGCAACTGAGCTAACTTTAGCACTCCCCACCCTTTCCACACTCACTGTAGATTATTGAGTTGCTACCAACACCTTTCTTACCGACAGAATATGGCCTTTTTCCACTTTCCACCGCAGATACCTCACCCACGCCACTAATCAATTCTTTTGTTTTTGCCACACTCACTCTCAACCCTTTGACTATTCCTTCCATATCTTAAATTCTCTGCTGTGTCTACATTAATAATTGGTATCAACACCAAGTTATTAGCATCCATCTGTATTATTTAGACATTATAGTTAAATCAAATTCTTAATTTTACGATGTGCATTGTAAAATGCTGTATTTTATCTTGTAGGTGGATGCAGTTGTAGAAAAAAACCCACAAAATATTGAAACTTCAAGTAATGAATCTCCTAAGCCTGAAGACACTAATACAGAAAACATGGATAGCAATAATGAGATGGATGGACAAGCTAAGCAACAGAATTCTGAAGAAGCATCAGAACAACACAGGAAGGGAAAGAAAGGTTTCAAGTTTGGACGTCTAAAAGAAGAGCCTGTCAATTTTTGTAATGGTTCTCCAGGACTTAAGGGTATGGCTGTTGTAATTGGTAATCCAGCATATCAGGAGGAGTCTAAACAAGCACAAGAAGAAGATAAAATCAAAGAAAAAGTCCAAGAACAATCGCTAAATGTTGATCCTTCGGTGGAAGATTCACAGTTTATTGTAGGAAATGGGAAAGTGAATGGCATGTATTCTGAAGGTGACACCCCAGACAGCTCATTAGAGGATAATATATCCATCAACAAACACCAGAAGGTTCCAGAGGAGGAGGAATTATCAATCAATGGACATCCACTTGAGACTGAGGACAGGTAAGATAACTGTACTTGAGTTCTAGAGAGAGTTTGTTTGTCATTCTTAGCAAAAATGGGGGTGCTGGTGGTAGAGTGGTACCGCTCTTGCCTTCGCAAGCGAGATGTCATGGGTTCGATTCCCGGGCCAGTGGAAGTTGTTTGGACATACTTCCTAGCCCCCATTAGTCCCTGTTCACCTAGCAGTAAAGTAGGTACCTGGTGTAAATCGAAGGTTGCGAATTCGTATTCAGGGTCAAGTTGTTGGAGCTTCCAATAACTTAATGACATAAACCATTGACTCTTCAGGCTTCTACGCCCTTAACTCATGAGACATAAAGGCAAGCATGAACTTAGCATGCTTCTCTGTTGGGCACTGTAAATGCTTCTGCGCTTCACCTTACACAAGGATGTAGGGGAGTGCCCAATAAAAAAAAAAAAAAAAAAATTCTTAGCAAGACAGTAGATGTGTATACAGTACTTAATGAATCTACAGTTCTTTATAATGTTTTATACCAGGTAAGTCATATTATATTTCAAGAGCCATAAGAAATTTTGTCATAGTGTTATGTTATTCAGGATTGAGGGTTTTTTTATTGTGCATTTGCCAGTTAGATGTACAGTGGGGTATGCTATAACGAACGGATCCTACTACGAATATTCCTATAACGAACGGTTTTACCTATAAAATTGAGAATGCTATAACGAATGAAACTCCTACAAAGAACATTATTAAAAAAAAATATATATATATATATTTTTTTTTACTAAATTATTGTTTTTTTATTACAAATATTAATGATATTCTTTATTTCAGGGGTTTAGATGCATATTTATGCACTTTTTTACAATTTTTACAATTTTATATTATATTTTTCAGTGTTAAGTGGTTGTATTTGGGAGCCTGGAACGGATTAATCCTATAACGAACGAATGCTATAATGAGCAAGGTTCTAGAACCAATTAGATTCGTTATAGCATACCCCACTGTACAGTACAGGGTACTGTATTATATAATTTGGTGTATAACTTAAGGATTTTCGCACATTATATTTTACATGTTGCTTTCAATAGCATTAGACCTATTGCTTAATACTGTACTACTGTATTTAATAAGGATACCTTTTGTAGTTTAATTAATGATATTTAATGTCAACAGCTTGGATGGCAGTGGTCAGGTTGGCCAGGGTGCACGACGAAAAGTGCGTGGAATGTCTTCAGCCATCACGGGCTCCACTACCATGGTGTCAGCAGAAGTTGGCAACACTAGTGACTCCCAGAAGTGTTTATGAGTTTCTGGTAAAATTATTGTTTGCAAACATGAACTTAAATTTGTAATTGCAATTGTTCTGAAATGTTGCAAATTTAAATTTGAAAGTCATTGATTTTTATCAATCAGATTAACAGTCTAGGACTTAAGTGATAAATTTTATGACGTCTACATCGATAAAGATGCTCATAAGCGAGAAATGAATGGTTATGTCATTACATATAAATAGATTTGTAGACTCTTGGATTGTGTGTGCGTGTACAGTCGCAGGCAAAAGTTTGCTCCCCATTGTTGAAACTGCCTGATGGGAATCAGTCTGTAATTACTTACTGTCATCTGGTGCGAGTGTGTTGTTTTATCTCATTTGGGGTCGATGCTGCTTCAGTTTGGGAGGGAGCGAACTTTTGACTCGGACTGTACTTACACACAGTATATGAGTGCTGCATGTAACTATCTACGTTGAGGCTGACTGGGAACGTTGTGTATTCTAAGAACCCACTACTCCTGGAGGATAGGGACTTTCTCATAGTCTCTCTGTTACTTTTTAGTCCAGATCTGACTAATTTTATTTTACTGATTGTTTTTAAGTGCAGTATTATAGATATCCTTAAACCTGAGAAAAAAGGCTAAGTACTGTCTGTGAAGAAGGAACAAGTATAAACAGAAGCATTGGCTATAGTGCACATTGAAAAAGTAAAGCTGTTCTTCACAGTGGCTAAGTTTAAGGTGTCTCATTGTGTTTTTATTTTTATGAAAAATTAAGTTTTATTTAACCCTTAAGCCCCAGGTTAGGAAGCTGCTGGCAGTACCCCTCACGCGGGGGTAAATTGAGAAAAATCAAAACGTTTCCAAAAATAGTTTTTAACCCTTTTAAATTATAAAAAAAACTATATATTGACCCTCTAGAAACTTCCCTGGCAGCGCTGAGGAAGGGAGGGGGGAGGGATACGAGGCGACAGTGTTGCTTTGACAGCTGAGCTTGTGGTCACCTACGCATTTACGAGCTATTTTTAGCTTGTCTTTTTGTTCGAGATGGCCAATAATGCATGTATTTACTGATCATAATACTTATTTGCTATAAAAAATTAATTTAAAATATTTTATTTATCTTATTTTTCATAAAAAGTGCTTGGCAACTCACGCATTCGGTCGCCAGGCAGTATGGCTGATTTTGTGTTTGGTAGAGCAAGTAATGCATAAAATAATAATAATTCCACAAATGAATACATTTATAAAATAATCATAGCATTATTTTCCAGTAATACTACACTACAATACATCTACACTAATTTGAGCAATACAGTAGAACTTCGATTTAACGCAAGATACATTCCAAGAAAAGTAGTTTTAGACCTAATTCGCGCTAAATTGAAATGTTGTTTCAATGGAAAAATTTTGTTTGGCACTTGAGAGAAACACAAAATACTAATAAGACTTTTATTAACGAGTAAATATGAGAAAAATATATGGTTTAATGATATACAGTCAACCCTCGCTTTACGCGTTTACGCGGTACCCTGCCGAACACGGATTGCTCACTTTCCGCGGTGTGTGTACCCCTTTACGTGGAGAGCGGCGCGAGCAGGGTGCGCACAAGGTCGCCCCAGTCATCAAAACATTACCGAGTTCTTCACCTGCCACCCACCACAGCCTGCCCAAGTCAGTGATAATGATAGTGAGGATATGGACTTTGAGGGGTTTGACAAAGAGGCCCTGCAAGCCTCTGTGGTGGATAGTGATACAATTGATACAAGTGATACAGGTGAGGGCCAATAATCTGCCCTCTGCCTCGGAACCAACCCCCCCATCCCCGTGTGCCCAGCCATCTTTTCTACTCATGTAAGTGTTAAAAAACCTAATATTATTGATATTTCTCTTAATTATTAATAGTGTGTGCATACCATCATAAAATTAAGAAGTTATTTTTACTACAAAGTCGGTATTGTGTCTGAAAAAGTGGAGTTTGGGGGTCGCCCCGGTCTCTATTTCAATTAATCCCATATGTTATGTTGTTCACTTTACGCGGGCCGCCGTGGGTTCAATTGACCGCGTAAAGTGAGGGTTCACTGTATATATGCAGCCGAGTTGAGAGCTGGATGGTGCTGTTACTGCGTAGTACTGTCTGCTGCCTCGGGCCAGTGGCCCTCCCTGACTGAGAGTATACACCCAGATGCACCTCAGCCCATCTCCTAGAATAAACAAAACATTGTTTTGTACAGGCTCTAGTATTATGCTAAAACAAACACTCATAAATCAACACAGTTAAAATTACTGGATGCAAAATGGTCTGTTTACTAGCGATCAGCTGATGGAGAGGCTGGTGGCACGCTCCACTCGCCTCTCGTCTGACTCACTTTCCTCAACTTAGTTTTTAATTACTTTATTCCGGCCCAGCCCCAACTGAGAGTCTACCTAGATGCACCTCAGCCCATCTCCTAGAATAAACAAACACTCATAAATCAACACAGCTAAAATTGGTCTGTTTGTTAGCAATCAGCTGATGGGGAAGGGTGGTGGCGCTGGTGTTTATTCCGAGCAATAAATACTCGGTTTCATAACACACGGTTTCATAAACTCACCTGATGAGGATAATGGACGGAAAGAATGAGGTGATTTTCTTCTATTGCCGAGCCATAATCAGTTGATCTAGCAGACGAGTACGTAGATGCAGCCAGATTCAACGCCTCCACCACTTGCATACTGCGTTCCATGTCAGGGTCATGTTGCAGTGCAGACTGGGTGGCAGAGGTGACGTTCTGCATAAAATCCCTCAGCTTAGGAATTGTCAGTTCCTTCCCCACTGTTTGGGGCTTATCTGTCGATTCCTCTTCTTCCTCGTGTTTTTTCACCATCTCCAAGACTTCTTCAGAAGTGAGAGGATCCTCCATGCTAACAAGCAGTTCAGTCACATCCTCTTCTTGGATTTCTTGAAATCCTGAATCCCCTATCACTTCCTTAACGAGCTTCATAATGGCTTTCACGTCCGTGCCTTCATCAAAGCCCTTGAAATCATGGACTACCTCATGCCTCAGATGATGCCACACTCCATTTAGTGAAGTTTCTGGCACACTTTTCCATGCATGTGTGATGTTAGTTATCGCATCTTTGAAGGTGTAGCTCTTCCAAAATGTTGCTGCAGTCATATTGTTGTCCTTGTTCATAGCTTCAGCCATTTACCTCATAGTATTCTTGAGATAATAACTCTTGAACATGGCAATAACACCTTGATCTAGTGGCTGAGTAAGTGAAGTCACCTTAGGAGGGAAGAAGGTCAAGTTTACATCATTATTCACACTGCACAGGTGTTTGGACTGGCTAGATGTGTTGTCCAAACCGCCTTGTTGCTAGGTTCAAGTGGCATGGCTGATGTACCACTCATCGAAAATATCAGAAGTCATCCACGCCTTCTTGTTTGATCGCCAAGGCACGGTTTAGCCGAGTGGTGGATGACGAGGGGCTTCATTTAGCGGTGCCTGATGCATTCGCCATGAGGAGAATCATCAGTCTGTCCTTGCTGACCTTAAACCCTGGTGCTTTTTCTTCACTCTTCATTAGATAGGTTTTCTTTGGCATTCTTTTCCAATACAGTCCAGTTTCATCACAATTCCACACTTGGCAAGGAAAATAACCATTTTCTAACACTATATCCTTCATAACTTTCTTCATATCCTCGGCCGCCTCCGCTTCGGCAGATGCAGCTTCACCTGAAAATGTCACATTCCGTAGCCCGGTCCTTTTGATAAATTTGTACAGCCAACCTGTACTTGCTGTGAACTTACTGTCTTTGATGGACTTCCCTTCCTTTTCAAGTATCCGAGACTGTATTTCAGAGGCTTGGTTTTGCAGCATGGGGCCAGTGAGAGGAAGTTTTCTGCGCTGCATGTCTTCTACCCATAACTTAAGTGCTTCTTCCATCTCGCCATACATAACACTCTTCAGGCAGAGTTTACCCTTGGTAACATCTGGTGAAGCATAGGCTGCTCTAATTTTCTTCTCGTTGAGCTTTATAGTGCAGACAGAGCTTTCCGACAGTCCAAACTGACGTCCCACACTTGAAGCACCATTTCCACACTGCAGTGCTTCCAGCACCTAGATTTTTCGGCTCCAGTGTAATTGCTTGCCTTGATTTCTTGGCCTGTGGGGTAGTTAATGATGTAGTAGCTGGCCTCTTGGACATAATGGTGATGGTTGATACACGTGGTAGAAGAGATAGTGTCACACAGTAAGTCCGTTCATGGGGAGCATCAGCACGAGAACTGAGGATGTGGGCAGCAGTGTAGCGTGTCCAGAGAAGCGTCTGGTGGGAAAGATTAGGCGCGAAATTTAAAGGTGGCGGGCAGCCGTGTAGCGTGTCCAGAGACGCGTCTGGTGGGAAACATTAGGCGCGAAATTTAAAATATGATGCGCCTTGATTGACTCGCCAAGAAAATAGGAAAGATTCACTGTAAATAAAACCGTGTCCTTAATTGTGGGTGTTGCTTTAAATCAATAATATTAAATCGATTCGCGTTAAATTGACGTTCTACTGTATTACTTTGATACAACATGATAAAATGGACAAACAATGGAAATGAAACAAACAAACGTAGGTAATTACATTCAGGAAGCTTCACTGTGGCATGCTAGTCGGGTATCTTAGTATGTCATCTGGGGCGTAAGGGTTAAAACAACTTTAGTTACATCATGGCAGTCATGAAATTACAGTACACTTATGCCAAAAAGGCTTAATACAATGTAATGTGGCCTACTAAAGTTAGAATACATAATCTTGTTTACCACCTATACTGTAAACAGTACAGTATGTATATTTTTACTGCACCACAACTCGGATGCACAAAAAAAAATGACTGGTTAAACAAGACATCGGTCAGTACTGTATGCTTTCTGCATAAGCATATTTTTATAACCACTATTCTGATATCTCCATCATATTAAGCCCCTTATTTTACTTGAAATATCAGTGTACCTCATTGAAGGATATGACATGACAAAACAGATGATGGAACTACAGTATGTATTTATAAAGATGTTTTGAAGTAAACTCTTTGGTAGATATTGTGCAGAATTAAGCTACAGTTCCTGTGTATGGTAATGTTCCTTCACCATATGATGAAATTCCTGTTTTTATTCAAGTACTATGTACTGTACAGACATTTCCCAGGTTATGGACAGGTCTGTATTTTTATATATGTTAGTCTGATATGTGTACAGTATTATGCATATTTTTATTAAATTTACAAGTGGGTATTTTCATTTTGTTTTAAATACTAAGGTTAATACCGTTAAGTCAAATAATTTGTGTTTATCACATTTTCTGAGACAAGAATGAGGAGGCTTATCAATCCAAAATGAGAAAATTGTAACGATTACAGGTGCGAGTCCATTTGTTCAAGTTCAAGCCAGAACATTATTACAGAAACTTAAGAACAATATAAAGCTTTACAAACGTTATCACAGTTCAGTGTTTCAATTAAAGCCTTTTTGCCTGGTATTCATATGAAGAACTTTTTTGTGAATCTGAAAGCAATTATTCATGGAGAGTTAAAAATTATACCTACCGTACATTAATAATCTGATGAACTGTACCAACCAAAAACCTTAATGTAGGTAAATTAAATTTCTCCTGAATGTTTAGTTTAAGCAGAAGCTTCTAAGTGCAATAAATTATTAAGCAGTACTTACACTGTGCAGTGGATAAATTATTAAAATACAGTACTCCACCTCTAGCATACGGTCATTGGTTTGCACACAGAGCAGCCCCAACCCACCCAGTTTTATAGTTGGGGAAGTGAAGGTGGCCGAGTACAGTGGCAGCCACAGTGCCTCCTGTACCAAAACCTTCATCTTCAATGCACTGTAAGATATCTGCATTGCCCTTAATAGGCCTCTGGATTTCACTTTGCAACAAATATGCTCGGAGAGGATACAGGTACCTGGTACAGAAAACTGTATTGTTATTACCGTATTACTAAAAAATATAATCGTACACTTATACCAGTATCTAATATCTATAATGCTCTTAAGTCTGGTTGGCAGTTTTCACCATTAGCCCCTTCACTAAGGGGATGCCACTTTCAATATTTTATTTGCCTAACACCTCATGAATTTCTAAAATATGAAAACAATGACAAGGGCCAGTGTTTCAAAATATGTCTAAAATTTTACCCACATCAGATGTAACTGTTAATGCCCTCCTCAAGACAAACTACTGTACTGTGCTGTACTAACATTATAGCAGAATTGTTGAGCATAGTTAAAAAATCAAACAGTCAAATGCTGCAGTGCCATCAAATAACAAGTACAGTACAGTACAGTAGTCCTTTGCAAACCACAGATTTCAGGTATCCACGGTTTTTACTCTACAGTATACCATTTCACTAACTGCGGCATTGAATTTTTAGTATTCATTGGTTTAGCGCAGCGTCATTTTCCCTTCGTATTCCATTACATTCATTCGCACAACACGCACCATCCCGCCACACACAGTGTTGTAATCTTGAACCATGCAGACATATTTTATTGCTCCGTACACTGGATATTGATTACATATTTTCTAAAGTAATAATATTGATTTTGAATTGAACTATGGCCCCTAAGCGTGCATTGAGTGTTAATTATAAAGGTGTGAAGAAGGAAATGAATGTAATGACTTGAAAAGAAAGTTGAAGTGCTAGATAGACTAGAGCGTGGCGAGAGCATAACGTCAGTGGAATGCTCTATGGGAGGTAAATGAATCCTTGATTCATACGATGAAAAAGCGAGGCTACGATAAGGGCTAGTGTTGCTATTGGCACATGGAAGAGTGCAGAAGAGAGTGGGTTTGTCCCCCTCTTCCTTATAACCATCTCTCCCTCCACATCATTGTCATGGGTTTTGTTAGGCTTACCCACTAACCAACTCCAAAGTTTGTTTTACTAGAGATAAGGCACCTAGCGAGCCATGATTGCAACATTTTTTTCATTAGTGGTATGTTAGCCAGCCTATAGGGGGAGGCCAGTGAAACAGTATTGTACTGTTCATCACCTAACGCCCCAAAACCACATTTTAAGTAGTATCTCCTAGGCCAGGGGTGGCGAACCTATGGCACACGTGCCCAAGGTAGCACACGAAAAGATTTTGTTGGCACGCAGCATGAACTGCCGCCCCAAGATTTTTTAAACCAATTATTGCTGCGAATGAATTTTTACAAACCGGGAGCAGCGAGAAGTGTTCACAGGAGACGTCTGACGCCACGTTGCGAGAACACTTTACTTCCGATGACACGTTTTGAAATCCCTGCCGACCCAGCGTACACATCAGTATTCGGTGTAATGATAGAAGTGAATGGTTGGCATTGGCTTCGCTCTGCTCATATTTTCCTTTAGTTGTTTGTGAGTGAACACTGGATATTTTGTGACATAGAAGAAAACGATAATAAACTAATGGTACGAATAATAAAATTCTTAAAATGTTTGACGATTAGAATATAATGTCGTGTGGAATGTGGTTGAGTTGTTATTAAATGGTAAAGTGATTTGAAGACTGCATTACTGTTTACTACTCTGTTTTGACTTTGCATTAGTATTTGCATTGTATCTACCATTTTCAGCTTGTCCAGAATGTCAGCTCAACTAGCAAAGAAACAAAAAGTTTCATATGAAGGCTGAAGCAGCAGCAGAAATTTTCAAGATTCGTATGAAAGATTTTGCATGATCAAAAAGGGTGATAAAGCATTATGCATCTTATGTTCCGAAACAGTGGTGTGCAGGACTTCCTCCGTAAAGCGGCATTGTGAAACTGTTCATAAATGGCTTTGTGATAAAAGTGAGCAAGAACAAAATGAACACATTTCTCGAGAAATCGGTAACAAAAAAATGCAGTCAAATGTTTTGATGAAATTTTTTTCAGGTAGTTCCAACTTAGTTGCTGCTGGTTTTGTGATTTCAAAGATTATTGCTCAACATGGAAAACTACTCTGTGATGGGGAGTATATTAAAGAATCATGGCTAGAATGTTCTCCTTTCCTTTTTAATGGTTTTCCAGAAAAGGAAAACGGTATTCAGCACATTAAGGATTTGCCAGTGAGTAGAAACACAGTAAAAGATAGAATATTAAAGAGGGAAACAAACATAGTAGAACAGCTAACAAAAGATATTCGTTCATGTAAATTGCTTTCCATTTGTCTTGATGAGAGCTAGGCTAGCCATTATTGCTCGATTTTGTAGGGGCGATGAAATATGTGAAGAACTGGTTAACTTGGTAACTTTACCTGAACATACCACAGGGGCTGAAATATGTAAGGCAGTAGTAAACGAAGTGTCTAATCGACAAGTTGATCTTTCAAAAATAGTTCCCGTGACAACTGATGGTGCACCCAGCATGATTGGTAGAGAAGCAGGTTTTGTAAATTTGTTTGAAAATAATAATCTGCTCAAAATTTCCACGGGCACGCGAGATAATTTTTTCAAAGGTTCGCCACCCCTGCCCTAAGCCATGGGTTAGTTAAGACGTCGTCCCCACCTTCTCCCTCCTGAAGGGGAACGGACACCACACAGAGTCCTCCACCGCCACCCTGTCCTGTGGATCGTCAGTGACACGAGACTAAGTGTGCTAACCTAGGTTGTCATCCCCGTGGAAATATCACATGTGGATGCCTGGTTGCGCAAAGCAATCCAGACTGGCCTATCAAACCTAAAGTAAATGGTTAATCAAGTCACGCTTACAGAGTTGTGCGCGACACCCGTCTATAGTGACCATGATCGACAAGAGATTAAGTGTGTTAACCTTGGTTTGTATTCCCCGTGGAAAAAATCACATGTGAAAGCCTGGTTGTGACAAAAGCAATCCAGGCTGGCCTATTGAATCTATGTGGTTAATCAAGTCAAGCTTACCAGTTTTCCCGTCCGCGACAACCGTCTACAGTGACTGTCAGTGACGCGAGACTATGTGTGGTAACCCAAGAGTACCTTTTTGTTGTTATTCCCCATGGAAAGAAGTTCTTGTACAGAAGCCTGGTTGCAACAAGAGCAATCCAGGCTGGCAGTAACTGTATCACTTGAAGAATTAAGGCTCTGTTAAGTCATACCCATTTTAGAGTAATCACATGTGTCCCCAAGATGAAAATTCCCTCTTTTAGAAGATTACTTTTATTACAGCGTGAACGTGAGTGAATCATATATCCATGCAAATTGTAAATCATTGTATGGAAGCTTGCCAAATAAATGTAAGTGTAATTATCTGCCCGTATCTGTGATTCTATCTTATTACTAAAGGTAATGACTGATTGGTTATGACAAAGTATAACCAATGTTAGAAATTAATGGAACTCATTAAATCATCATTTATCAAGTATAAATCATGGAATGTCAGGTGGTGGAGTAAATTTCTGCGTAGATACACCATAATCTCCTGTAAGTAACCAGTGTGAAGGTATCGAACTCTACGTTAAGAAATATAAGAAACACAATATATTATAATCTTTATATAATATAATCCACACTTAGACAAATTAATATAAAACCATGACAATCATCTTCCACCATCTACCTCAATGAAGGTACAATAAATCCCCCTTATACTGTTAAACTTATATTACACCATTTTCCACAGCATGTACTTGACTCAAATTTAATGAAATGTACAATGCAGGTATTTCTTTGCGAAAGAACAGGCAACTTAGACTCTGCAAGTGTTAATGCAGCCGTGGAACATAACCCCTATTTCCCATAAGCCTTTATATTGGTCTTACCAACCAGAGATTTACTATCCACTGGTTTCAAGACCCAAACCCCCACAGTTGGTGAATGACTACTGTGCAGTATTTACTAAATATCTTGATTGCAAATTATCTGTGCAGTATATTAATTGTTTACCTATAACAATATTTTATATCTATAATTGACTACAGCAATAACTTTAATATAGTATTTTACTATCCACCAAAAATAAATTATGCATACTATTGACTACTATATGGTTAAAGTAATGAACACAGAGACTATGGTACACCAATGGGGTATTGCACAAGTGAATTCACTACTGTAGCTATTTTAAGACCAACTCTAAGAGCTAATATTGCAAAATCCATGGTAGCATGATACAATACTGTACACCCACATCCCTGCAACTGTAGAAGCTAGAAGTAACAAAAGTGAAGCCAAATTGTACAGTATGAGCAACATTGACCACAAAATTGGGGAGAATATTTCAAATGAAACTAAATTCAATAACTGGAAACAAAATAGTTGACAGACAGATGTACAACACCACAACACTTGGTAAAGACAAGTTCCAGAACAGGTAATTATACCTACACTGTATCTTTTTCAAATGACATGTCACCACCAATCTTGTACAGTACAGGTACTGTACAGCATAACTATGTACTGTATATGAGACAGGACCAAGAGTCAACAGGATAACCACACAAATACTTAACATAAAATCTATGATGGAAAGTAAATATGTAAAAAAATTAAGCTTTGGTATCCACAAAATTTGCCTGGTGAAAAGAATTTATAGTGTACAGTAACATTTACAAAATGTCACCTAAGGAAAACTCCATCTTAAAATCTGGATAATCTTTTGCATAAATTCAGAAAATCCCATTTAGTACTTAAATAACAACATACCGTAATCTCTTATGTCTATAGTAAAATTGAAGAGCTTTCATTTAGAACTGGGATTTTCCACACCTAAACTAAAAAATTTTCTTATACAAAGGCATTTCCTAGGTAAGTAGACAGAAATTTAATATCACAAATCTATCTTTAGGTATTATATAAAGACAAAAAACATTTGCTTCATGCAATCGTTAACCGAAACATTGTTCAATGGGTTTTTGGGTAATTGGTTCCAGCTCACCGAAAATTGCCTAAATTCAACAAAAAAGGTAGAAAAGTACACTTACTTTGAGGTGTGTATGTAGAAGGCCTCTGGATGATGATGATGGGAATTAGAATGGGGGTGGAGGAGAAGGGAGAAGAGAAGGCATTGGGGTGGAAGAAGTCACCCCATGGCACCACTTCACCCATAAAATTTTAGTTCTCTTGGTGCAATTCAAGATTATTTTCTTTAAATCAACACTGCACTGCATTATATATTGTCAATATGTAAAATAAATTTCAAAATGACCAAGAATTTGCTTGCAAAAACAGAAAAAGTGTTTAGTTGAAGAGAGTTTCAAGCAAGATGTTACCTCCACTGAAAAGATACAAAGACTGACGCCTGTATGGTGTGTTGAGCTGGATGGCACGATAAAACTAGTTTCATTAACTTCAGTTATGTTCAATAATTGTTAAATTGAGTAAAAATTTAATATTAAAATTTTGAAATTATTGAATAGTATAAACTTCTTGATATTTGCTAAAATGGTAAGGAATTTAAGCCCCTAGAACGGATTACTGTATTGGCGGAATAACACTACAGCTGGTGGACCGCCAAATGCAAGCGAAATCATGTTCAGGTTGGCTCGTAAGAAACTCGTTAATCGTGGGATTGCTCGTTAACCGGGTTAAGAATCTTATGGAAAGTAACTCGTTAACCGGTGGGCCATAACCGAGGGCCCACTGTGTGTGCTGAGAAGAAAGAGAGACGCCCATTTCTATGTATTATTTTTGCCTATTCGACTTACGACCTGGTCGCCGGACGGAACCCGCCGTAAGTCAAGGAGAGAGAGAGAGAGAGAGAGAGAGAGTGTGTGTGTGTGTGTGTGCGTGCGCGATAATAACTCTCTTTATAAATAGAATTAGACTGACAAAAATACATTTCATAGAGCTCTGATACAATATCACAATGATGCGGTTATGAAAATACTAAGGTAACAACTTGGTAAGTCATTACATTCATAGAAAAAACTGTACCTAAAATTCATCAAATTATTGGACAAGATATCCATAGTATTTGATAACAAAACTAAACTTTATAACAAACTTAAATGCAACAATTAATATGAAACAATACATTGAGATTTGTGTGTACATAAAAAAACTTAAGTATGAATTAGCTACAGTATTCCTAATACTGTACAGTTATCTGAAAACTCAAGGCTCATGTTATTTTACTGATACTGTACCAATAATTAGGCTTAAACCTAATGGAGTTTCAGAGTTCATTAAAACATAAACTAGAGGACTAAAATTGCCCTCCTATGGTTTAGAGTGCATATACAGATTCACTAAGTTTTTATATATCCTATAGTCCTAAATTAGCTGCTAAACTTGTCTGATTATCTATAGTATACTTGATAAAGAGCAATATTAATGATATTAGTACTATAATGCACTCCACGCCATTATTATGGCACTCGCCTTGATAAATTCTTGCCTTTTGGTTTGATGAGTAAATTATGTTACGTACATATAGAATAACTAAAATTCCTCTTTAGGAATTATGAATCATGCACTGTATCTCTCTACATGTTTTATGCACTACAATGATTTTGTTTTTATTATGCAACCATTACTTCTCTGAAACCAAATACTGTACGTACTGTATAATAATCTCTCCGTTAACCAGAATCTTCAATCCCTGGAACTCTCCAATGGCTGGGGGTTAGTGTGTGTGTGTGTGTGTGTGTGTGTGTGTGTGTGTGTGTGTTTTTGTTTTTTTGTTTTTTAGCATTCAGAGAAATTCTGGGAAAAATCTTTCCATTCCGGGTACCTGAAAGAATGTCCGAGGATTGCATCTTGCACATTTCCAGAAAATCTCTCTGTTCTGGGTATGGGAATGAATTTCCGCGAGATCGCACCATGTTTTCGACGCGAGGATGCATGCCAGGTGCTTGAGTGGCTAGGCTTAAGAGTGCTCATGAGATATGATTGGTCACTACTGTCATGTGACTGCATGGGATGCCTATGAATGGCTGATGTATCTCACAGCCTATCTCCTCAAACTCTTCATTCATTGTCTGCTGCCATTGTACAAGCTTGTTCACTCACTCACCACTGTTTTTGCAGAAGATCTGTGTTGTTCAATATTGTACAGTACTAGTATATAATCAGCCAAGAATACTGTTAAAGCAGTGTTAAATCAATAAAAGTGATTACAGTTACCGTACATATACTGTACTGTACATAGCAGAGTGGACAGTATATGCTAGTGTGTTGAGGATGTATGTACGACAGTATACAGTGTGTGTACAAAATCTCCTTCATGGAGGGAGAGGAGAGTAACATTTAGCAACACCTACTACAGTAGATGGTACAGGACAAAGGCAAGTCATCCTGGATCATCACATCACCATTTGCCCTGCCTGCATCACAAGCTCAAGACAACAGCATCTGGTGGTGAGTAGCTGTAGTACAGTATAGTGCATGCAGTAGTATATTTTGTTTATTTACAATATACACCCAGTCCTCGCTTAACGTTGTCCCATACAACGTTGTTTCGTTATAACGTTGCTCCTCTTTAGATACCCATGATTCTGACAACGTTGTTTAAGACCCAACTGATTTGTTATAACGTTGTCACCCAACATGGACTACACATTGCATGCGTACCCTCTCTCTCATCTTACGCCGCCACGCCTCACGGAGCGTCCCCAAGCATTTTCTCCCCAGTCTTTGTTAAGCTTCCACAGTGTAATGGTTTTTGCTATAAATACTGTACTGTAACCACTTGAAATGGCTCCCAAGTGCCCATCAAGTGTTAGTGATGCTAGTCAAGGAGGAACCCCCTCCAGGTCTCAGTGACTCACCACCCTCCTCTCCACCACACACTCGCTCCACCTCTGCCCATCAGTGAGTACAATACAAAATTATTGTATTATCTTATTAAATAAACATTAATTTATTTTATTTATCTTTTTGGATAAATAATATATAATTTCTATAAAAATTTCATTGAATTTATGTACTGGTATATGTAATGTATTTTATGGGGCAAAGGAAGGCTGGGGAACGTAACTAGAGTATTTTATCTATTTCTTATGGGAAAAAATTTACCGTTAATGTTGTGTTTTACAAGAACGTAACCAAAATGTTAAGCATGGACCTCCTGTATTACACATGTGTTCGTCCGTGTGAGATGCGTGGTTTAGACTCTTGGAAAACTTTCCCCAGTATACCCAGAAAAATTCCTGGGATGAGAAAATTTGTATCCATACCCAGAAATCACTCAATCCCAGAACTGCTCTGCACCAAATTTCCAGTTAATGGGTAGATTACTGTACAACCTCACCATATTCTTGAAAATAACAAGATTCCCTGTGAATTGTGTTTGGTACACACTAATGCTGGTTTTAACACTTAAATGTTTCAGATATTCAAAATTTAAGGAACTGGATACTGTAGAGGTAAACCTCTTATAACGGAGCCTCTTCTAACATACTTTCACTTTACAGACAAAAAATAATAATTTAATAAATATATTGTAATAGTAATGTACTGTACCACTGAAAATATATAAATAAAACATTCCTTCAGATGTGAAAGAATTAACAGATATGTCTGCAACCATCTTTGTTTACATCTCAGCCAATCAGTGCTCATCTAATCAATGTGTACAGTCCATCAAACCTCATGCTGGTTCTGTGAGTCCCAAGTGAAAACAGCCTGAGAGTAAAAGTGTTGGTAATACAGCCAAGGTGACCAGGATGTGTAAAGAGTCAGGCAGGTGTGGGTCAGTGGCTTGGCACAGTTTCCTCTACCATTAAACCAATACTCCTACAAAATTAATTGAAGTGTTGATAAAATTTAGTTTCATAAGTTAGTATGTTATTGAAGTCTTTGTTTTACCTATAAAAATTATAAAAACATTGGCAGAAACATTATCGTTACCCATGAAAGCTGTTGTAGAATTTATAGGCCAAGAATTGGCACTGTTAGGAGTGCATCTCCATAGGTACCATGTTATAATGACTTCTTTTAATATATTAATTGCTTAACACACCTCAAAAATATACCTTGTCTTTTAGAAGAAGTCTGACTGCACTAAATTATATGCAGGCTAGTTCAATTCCATTTTTATAAAGAAAAACTTGGCTGAGTTTTGATTCCACTCATTAGTTAATTACTACTGTACTGTGTCTTGCATCTCAAGAGTTGTTTTCTTCTATTACAGGGTGTTAGAAATTTAGTTGGTCTGTCCAGTGTTGGTACAGGAGGAAACTTGTGATGTTTGATAGTGAAGGTCACTGGATAACACCCTTTTCATGTGTGTCTGGACCAAGCAGGACTCGAACCTTTGACTTATTTGTGAGAGCTACACATGATACCACTCTACCACTACTGCATTTAAAATGACAGCTCTACTTTTACCTAAATGAAAATACTGATTCAGGTTTTGTCTCATATCAATTAGGCTTAAAAATATCCAGGCCAAAATTTTCTTATTATCTGAAGCATTCGAGTAGTCCACCAACAGGTTACATAATTATCTGAAACCATATTACTAGTTCCGTACTGTACTGACAATGCTCGAGACCTATGTATCTTATCAATAATTGGCAGGACATCATAATATATGGATGGACAACTGCCAATCCAAACTTTTGTGTGTGGATGGTATAGACTACCTAAATGACTCCCAGTTTAGTTTTACAGCAACACTTTTCTATATTAAAACTTTTGGCTAGCACGACAAATTTGCTGGTGGGAATAACTTTATTATTTACACATTTACTTACTTTAAGTTTCTATAAAAAATAATAACATAACCTTTATTTAAACTTTTACTGTAATTATAGTATAATTAATCTCTTAACGTGATTCATGAGCAATTCATAAATTATTATACTGTACATTAACTGGTTTCATAATACAGTACAGTATAGCCTCGATTTACGTGATTTTCCTTTACGCGTTTGGTCATTAAGCGGCACCTGGCCAGACCGGCAATTATTAGTTACACGGTACATTCCATCATTTCGCGGGAAGCGGCGCGGGCAGGATGCACACAAGGTCGCCCAGTCAACAAATCATTACCGAGTTCTTCACCCGCCACCCACCACAGCCAGCCCAAGTCAGTGATAGTGAGGATATAGACTTTGAGGGGTTTGACAAAGAGGCCCTGTAAGCCTCTGTGGTGGATAGTGATACAGGTGTGGGCCAATAATCTGTCCTCTGCCTCGGAACCAACCCCCCATCCCCGTGTGCCCAGCCATCTCTTCTACTAACGTAAGTGTTAAAAAACCTAATATTATTGATATTTCTCTTAAATATTAATTGTGTGTGCATACCATCATAAAATTAAGATGTTAATTTTACTACAACATACGTATTACGGAAAAAGGGTAGTCTGGGGGTCGGCCCAGTCTCTATTTCAATTAATCCCATATGTTCTGTTATTTCGTTTACGAGTTTCTCATTTTACGCGGACCTCCACGAGTTTAATTGACCGCGTAAACCGAGACTATACTGTATATACTCTACTATACTTATGCTTTGGAAATATAAATACAAATTAATTGCATAAAAAAAAATTATCACTAATTCTCACTATAGTACAGGTTGTACCTCTCTAGTCCGCATTCTGTGGTCCGAACGATTTTAGTTTGTCCAATAGGTAGATAGGCAGCTTTTTTTTACTTATCTGAATTATTATTATTATTACAGGAGTATTAAATTTTTGCCCCTCAGGCCCTAATGTGGGTCAGTGACCTATTCCGGGTGGGCTAATCCCCTTAAAAAAAAAAAGCCGCGAAATTAAGGTTTGTTTACATCCGGCAGTTCGCTGCCTCTCTCTCTGCTTGTCTATACAGAGTACAACATTTAACCCTTCAATATATATATGAGCAGTAAATAAGTGTTGCTTTCATATTCTTATGTAGAGTAATGACGATATATTTTCACATGTCTACTTACATACGAGCAGTCTCACTTTTTTTTTTACCATTAATGGTTAGCTACTTATATTGTTCCATTTATTAACATTAAATAACATTACAGGTACAGGTAGTTCTGCTATAACGTCATAATCATACAGTAAATGTAACACTTTACCTTGAAAAAATATGAATGTAACTTGATGGGGGAGAAGGGTGATTTTGAGGTTGATAACATCGAGCTTCTCTTCAAGTGTTATATCCTTTCTTTTACGATCATCACCGGGAATTCTATCACCAGAACGCTTCTTGGAGATATTCTTCTTTACCATATTCACAATTAATACCACAAAATTGGAGAAATAGTAAGCAAAAATCGCGTTATAGCACACAAGCGTTCGCGTTATACAAATGTCGTTCCTAATTCATAAATCGCATTAGAGCAAATTCGCAGTATCAAAACACGCGTTATAGCAGAACTCACTGTACTTCAAGGAACCATATTCATTTTTTTACATTAATTTTACTACAGCTAAACTCACTGTCTTATTTTCTTCAGTTTTATATGTAGAACCAATCAGTCACTGGTTTCAGAAGCTTAAACAATGCCGGCAGCTGTCTCGTCTCCTCTAATATTCCAATGTATTAATAAATTGTATTGTTAATTTTGCACACACACACACATTAATTCAATAAAACAAATTCAGAAACATTAATTAAAATATATATGAACAGTAAATAAGTGTTGCTTTCATATTCTTATGTAAAGTAATGATGATATTTTTTCTACAGCAGTGCATACACTTACATATGCGATCTCTTTTCTTTTACCATTATCGTTAGCTACTTCTATTGTTCCATTTATTAACATTAAATAACATTACTTAAAACAACCATATTAATTTTACTACAGCTACAACCAAGGTCTTATTTTCTTCAGTTTTATATGTAGAACCAGTCAGTCACTGGTTTTGTAATCAACGAATACAATGCTGTGTCATTTCCTAGTGTTTTAATATTCTACATATTATTAATGAATTGTATTGCCTATTTTGCACACATAAACATTAATTCAATAAAAAGACATTCAGTAATAAACAATAATGAATCTTTTGTACATAAGAGAAATGACGCTAGCCTACACGATTATGCCGCCTGCACGCTGGCGGCCGCTCAAACCCGGCCGAATTCAAGTTTCAGGCCAGCCAAATTTTTATTTATTTATTTTTTGTGTGTTCCAATAAAACGCTAAGAATTAAAAACTGCGAAATTTGAGAAGCTACTATACGACATTTAACCCTTCAATATGTCTTCAAAGAGACCATGATGCAGAGAAAGTGGTGCTAGTGCTTCCAGG
>NW_024741189.1:12955912-13083412 GCF_018991925.1 Homarus americanus
ACTACAACAGTGTCCACTATAAAATAAAAATGAAAATCCGGAGTTTTTAAAATCGTTTTCTATATATTTCGGCCGCGCGTTAGTCATGAATAATTACCGCTATTTTAGGTAAGGTTAGGTTGAACTTTTAAATAAACTTTTTAACACATTTGCCATAACTACTAGTGTCCATTATAAAATACAGTGAAATTGCAGTATTTTTAAATGTTTTCTATGAAAAATCAGCGGAGTAGTAGGCGTCAATAATTACCGATGACAGAATAAAGAAAAGCCACAAGCTTCCTGCCCCAGCCAAGGTGTGCCTAAGAGAGGATAAAGTAATGCCACAACTTGACTGAGGGGGTCGTGTTTTAATAGCTTCCTCGGTTATTATAAGCTGAATCGATTAATTATTTTACTAACTGCATTGTTTATCTACAAACTGAACCAACGAGAAACTGCAAGGCGATTTTACTGAATGAATATCAATATAGGTAAGAGAAGTTCCTAGTTTGGACCAACACTGAAGGTCAACAAATAACAAATAATATTTATTTATATGATACCTTTGAACTTTAAACAGTACAAATGAGGCTATATAACTTGCCAATTTATGATGACGTATGAAATAATCGCGATGAAGACAATGTCAATGAAGATTATTTGTAGTGAAGTAATTCATCTATTGTACGTGATTATTTATTTCCGGGTTATATAAAAGATGTGAAATCTTAAAGAAATCGCAATATATAATCAACCAAGGTTTGATATGCATATTTTTATTCAATATTTTCTATTGTAATTATACTACAAAATATTTTAATATGGATATCAAAATAAAAAAAGTTCAATACCAAAAATCATTGATATGTCTCCTTCGTATATGGGCTTAACCTTTGTTTACAAATTAAAATGGTTCATAAAATACCTTCTAAGGAATAATGATAATAATAATAATAATTTAATTATTTCATATTCTAAAAAAATCCTAAATAAACTAAGATCTAGTAAAAGTACTGTATTTCATAATCCTGTCAACATTTTTTAAGGATACACAACGACAATAAATTAATATTTTCAAAGATCTTAGTATATTAGGCAATTTCTTCTGGCTAATGCGGCGTTAAGAGGTTCTCATTTAAAGAATGGGTAAGAATACCCCATGCAACCAAGGATAAAATACTAGTAACTTACTAGTACTTTAACTAGTATTGAACAGTGGCGTTAAGAGGTTACGTTACTTTTCTTCTTTTCTTTTATCCTCTTCACGAAATGATCGACTCGTTAGTCGCTTGGGCGATCGGTCACGTCTCTGTTACGCACTGTTGTCAAGTACTGGGCATGCACCGGCTCCTGCATGTACCTGAACCTGCTCCAGTGTTGGTCAGGTCTGGTCTGGAAAGAGCTCACACTCGGTGCCGTCACAACACTTTCTGGTAGATTGTTCCAAGAGTTCACAACTCTCACTGCGAAAAAATTTGCCCTCACAGTTTTCTGGACTTGCCGCTTCTTCACTCTTGAGCTGTGACCCCTTGTGGGGCGAGCATCCGCCAGCTCCAAGTAAGGACACTCGACTGAGTAGTGCCCCTTGAGATGCCTATACACCTCAATTAGGTCACCCCTTGCCCGTCTGTAGTATAAGCTCGGCAAGTTCAGGCGCTCCAATCTATCAGGGTAGCTGAGGTGCCGAAGTGCAGGCACCAGTCTGGTGGCCCTCCTTTGAACATTTTCAACCAACTGACAGTCCCTAGCATATCTCAGGGACCAGGCGGGGTGACAGTACTCCAGATGGGGAAGCACTTCACTCTTGAAGATCGTTACTAGGGACAGACCGTCTAGATATCTGAACGACCTTCTTATAAGACCCAATAATTTATTTGCCTGATTTACCTTCTTCTCGCAATGGCCCGAGAACTTCAGCTCATTATCAACATACACACCTAGGTCCTTCTCACATTCAGTCTCAAATAGTGCAGTTTCTTCATCCCGTTGGGACACATGATACGCCTCCTTCCCGTTGGTACGCCCCAGGTGCATCCTCTTACACTTCGTGACATTGAATCTCAGCAGCCATTTCTTCGACCATTCTTGGAGCCCACAGAGGTCCTTCTGCAGCTCTTCACAGTCCGCTTGGTTCTTGATTTCCCGAAATAACTTGGCGTCATCGGCAAACATTTGTATGGAGGAGTGTACAACGTCAGGCATGTCATTTATGAAACAAACAAACAACAGCGGGCCCAATACACTGCCCCGCTTGTGACAGGTACGGATGATGATTTTGTGCCATTAATCTCCACACACTGTTTGTGGTCATGTAGAAAGTCTTCTATCCACGCTAGGAAATTTTCCCGAATTCCATACCCTTCCAGTTTGATTTTCAGCCTTTTGTAGGGTACACTGTCGAAAGCCTTGGCAAAATCTAGGTAAATATTGTCGATATTACCACCCCGTTCCAGAATATGGGTCCAAATATCCAATACCTTGAGCAATTGTGTTAAGCAGGAGCGCCCCGGCATAAAACCGTGTTGGCAATCCTTTACAAGGTTGTTTCGTAGTAGATGTTCCATTGCTGCATCTCTGATAATACTCCCAAGTACTTTACATATTATGCTGGTCAGGCTCACCGGTCTATAGTTGTTCGTGGAGTGACTATCGCCCTTCTTGAAGATAGAACTCACATAAGCCACTTTCCATTCACTGGGGACCTTTTGCTCATCCAGGCATTCTCAAAACAGGATATTCAGGTGCTCGGCAACCTCGTTACACAACTCTCTTAGCACTTTAGGATGCAGCATGTCAGGGTCGGGACTCTTATGGACCGTTAGCTATGACAGTTTATTTCTAATACCCACTTCTGTGGACACAATGTGGGTCAGTGCTGCGTCGAACCGTCTGTACTCAAACGCAGGAAGGTTAATCGTATCCTCTCTTGTTAACACCGAGGAAAAGAAGCTGTTCAATGCCTCATCTTTATCCTGGTCAGAATCTGCGTAACTACCATCTTCAAACCTCAGGTTTGTTATTCCTACTCGCGTTTTAATTTCGACTTTGCATAACAGTAAACCGGCTTTGGGTTTGACTTGACCTCGCTTGCAACCAGCCTCTGGAACTCCTTTTCAGCCCTTCTACACTCTATCTTTGCTTGGTTTCTGGCTCTTGCATACATCCTCCTGTCCTGCTCATCGTTTGACCCAACCCACATCTTGAATTTCTGGGTTTTCTTAAATTTGTCGACCGCCGCGTGGTTCATGTGTAGGGATCCCCTCGTATTCCTAGAGGCACTGGGTTTGGTCTTGGGTATATATTTATCGATCAAATGGGTCACTTTACTAGTTATGATATTCAGCGTAGTGTCTGCGTTCTTGTGCCTTAATGAGTCAGGCCAGTTGATACCCCTCATCTCTTCCCTCATCCCGTTGTAATTCCCCTTGTAATATTTGCACCTTGGCCTGGCCTTATCCTGAACTTGGTAACAGTTACATCTGAATGACAACACTATATGGCGACTGGTGCCAACTGGGGCAAGGTGTTCCAGTTTGGCCACCATACCCTCCTCGTTTGTTATGATGAGGTCTAGTGGCTTGGGTGTTTGCTCCCCTCTGTAATGTGTCGGGTCTCTAACATTTTGGAACAGAAAATTATCTCTCAGAGTTTCTACAAAAAGAGTAGCAGGGTTATTTAAGTCATTTGGGGTGAACTCTTTTCTCCAGTCGATGTCGCCATAGTTAAAGTATCCCATAAAAAGGAGGTGGCTAGGGTTGAGTATGGCCTCATTGTCTATTAAGGCTCTTAAATTCCTTTGATTTAGTGGGCCACAGTTTGGGGATCTGTAGATACACCCGACGATAAGTAAATCCCCTCCCTTTAATTTAATTTTACACCACTTGGACTCTTCAAAAACATCCTCTCCCTGTACCCTCGCCTGGCTGGCTCTCAGGTCTTGCCTAGCATAGATAACCACACCCCTCTTGCAAGTTTCTTGAGAAAGGTTCATAAATGAGTCATATCCAGCAATACTGAACTCACATTCCTCTGGGTCGATTCTCCTGTTCTTCTACAACAGTTCGACAACTACCACAATATCTGGTTGGTGCACTTTCAGTAGTGTTTCAAACTCCTCTCTCTTATCAAGAAACATGTCAGTATTTGTGTACATGACATTCAAGCCAGAATTTGTTCTCGGTAATGTTGTAGTGGATTTCTCCCCTACAAACGCTGTTTGTCGCTGCGTAGCCGACCCCGCGAATTCCCCAGTGTATGCCTCGTGGTCTGGGTCAACCAGCGCCGCCATACTTCACGGAGGTCAACTACTAAGCCACGCCTACCCCCGCTATTTAAGACCTGACCTCGTGGTGATCTCTCTCTCTACCTACACCAACCAGCCAGCAACACCTCCTCCTCCTCCGCCTACCTGGCGGTCCTCGCTCCCGCCGGAGAGCAGGGCGACCCACAAGCTGGTCCTCCTCTGAGCATCCTCACCAACCAGCTCTCTCTTCTAGCTACAGCCACAGCAAGCTACACCTCCTCCTCCGCCGCTGCCTGGCGGCCCTCGCTCCCGCCGGCGAGCATGGCGACCCACAAGCTGTCCTCCTCTGAGCATCCTCACCAACCAGCTCTCTCTACATCACGCTTGTAACCATGCTGCCACTTCCCAGCACCAAGCTGCATTGTACATCCAATACAACATGTATACAGAGAGCACATTGTGAGTTTCCTTTCTCCATCCCATCCTGAGTGTGAACCCAAACATCCCATGCCCCACAATGTCTCTGCTCTTAGTAGTAATCACCCCCCCATTCTCAGAAGCTGCAGCATTTGCTAGGTACATTGTATTTTGCAGGGTGTGGTTAGAAATGTTATTGTTTACACTGCGCTCGCCTCCTCCTGTCTGGTAGGCGGAGCTGGTGCCACCTCCCGGGGGGGAGGTGGGTAGAGCGGGTAGAGGGTGCGCTACTGCCCCCTGGCCCTGTGTCGGCACACTTGCTTCCACAACCCTCCCCCTGAATATAACCCATGTACACCCGTCCCCATTCCTCCTCGACTCCTCCCTCTTCTGCTCTAAGTCCTGCAGGAGCTTCTTGTGCTGCTCCCTCTGCATTACCGTGCGATCTGGGTGAATGAATACACCCCGAGATGCCTCGCTCCTTGCTAAGTATTTTGCCTGCCGAATAACCCCCCATTTCTCCTCCTCGCTCAATAGTGTGTTCCTGAGGGGGTGAGGCTTATCCCCTTGCTTTTGTCCCAGCCTCCTCACCTCCTGTGGGGTTGATGACATCGTCAGAACCTCTGTACAAATAGTCTGAAACTGCATCTTATCGCGTGTTACCTTACTCTCAGTTCCTGCGCTGGAAACGTTCCTGTTGTTCCTCCTCTCCCCAAACAGTAGGCCTGTTAATTTTCATTTCTTCGACACACTTCTTCAAAGTCCGTAGCTGTTGTAGAACCTGTTCTGATCCTGTATTACTCTCCGCCACCCCCCCCCCCTCCGTGACCCTGCTAATGCCTCATCATAACTTCTCTAAGCAACCACCTCCATTCTATCCGCGACTTCCTCAGTCTTAACAAGGATCTCTTTCCCAACTTGCTCTAGTTTGGCAACCAGCAGGGCTCCAGCTTCATCTATTTTCGTCCCTAGGGAACTCGTTCCCTTGTGGCTTGCAATCGCCTCCTTCACCTTGACTATGCAGTCAGGGCAATACCAGCAACATCACTTGGTCAGGTAAAATAACTTTCAGAGATCTCTAACTTATTGTAGGTATTCGGGAGTTGACGAAATGGGAACCCAGGCAGGTGTAGACAAAATGGAAATTTGTGCATCAGACCATCAAGGAATAAAGTGGACTTTAACTATTATAACACCATCACACGACATCCGTAAAAAGTACTTACCATTCGTGTATTCGCAAGTGTTAGATAAGAAATACGTAGAGTAGTGGAAGTTTTAAAGACAGCCAAAAGGGAACGCTGTTGGGATTAAACAGGACGCTGCCAGACTTCCCGTGTGGGGTGGTGACCGTGGTGGAACGCCAGATGCCATTACCATACAACTGAACTTAAGTCGGCCTCTTTGTTTACTTTTGGTCAGACTGGGCAACTGAGCGGCCTTCAAAGCTTTGCGACCAGTGTCATCTCCCAGTGTGAACATTTGTTATTAGTACTGTTGATGTCTATGGTAGTTATATTTAAGTTCTCCGTTTATGCAGATTTAGGTGGTCTTCATCGCTCATGAATCAAGCAATTAGACCTTCATTACAAGATGGCTTCTCGTTTGTTACAGGAGTGTCGTTGCCCTACGTATTTACAGTATAATGACGCCAGAATTCCTTAACCAGATGTCGTACAGGTGACTATAAGTAATATTTTTTTAGAACTTACGCCAATGCTACTTAGGTAATTAGCTTAATAAAACCTTAAGGCAATAGTGGTAAATCAAGGAAGTCGGCTGGAGAGGTTAGTTTACCCTGATTGTTTGCTCCAAGAAGTCTTGAAAGGTGTACTCAACAAGGAACAAGTACATTATGCTAATACGATATCATGGTATGGATAGATCAAACATGGTCTGTAACTCACCGTAGATCTACTCCATCACTTGGGCTTTGGTGAATATGTCATACATAATTAGTATCCGGTGATGCAAAGTGCCGCTGAAGTAGAATGATTATAGCAACTTACTGTTATAGATATATTATTTGTAATATGCTAATGAGTTTATATAGGCACTTTCACGACGGGACGGTTATTCGCTGTATTGATATGGTATAGTTTCACTTAACCTTGGTAAATAAACGAGATATCTGTCAATTCTACGTGCTGAGCAGCTCTGCGATCCATCCTTTCCATTCCATTCCAGATTTGTGTTTACCGAGCGTGGTGGAGTACGCAACCCTTACCTCCACTTAACCTTTGTTTAGTTGAGCTTAATTTGATGGAAAAAAAAACTTCACCGCCTCACCACAAAGACTGACACACACCCTCACCTCTCCTCATGCTTTTTACCCCTACCATGCCACCGCCTTCCCTCCGCCCACATCATCACCATCCATCACCCGCTCTGTTCTCACACCATCACCTCCCTAATTCACTGGCTAGACCCTGGCCGGACCTACAGTAACTACGTGCCCCCTCATGGTCACCACCTCCGCCCACCTCCCCTGACACACTTTTTGTGTCTTTTTCTCTCCGCTTAACATCGCTCATTCCTCATTATCCATAACTTTCATTTTACAACTCAAGTGCTGGCTCCTCCTTCTTTAGTTCCAATTCCTTATTCCTCATTGTTACTTCGTCTCCAACCGACTATACTGATGACCATTCCTGTACTACCCGTCATCTCATTCCTTAACCCTGTTTCTCACCACCTTTCTCCACCTCTCAGTCCTCTCACCCGTCTGCTCTACAGTTATCTATCTTCAACCACAAAGTCACTACGCCCTGCCTTACCCTACCCACATCCCGTCCACTACTAACCCCTTGAGACCTCCTCCCCTTCTTTATCCCCCCCCCCCCATTCCTGCACCCACTCCTCTTCCTCCTGGGTGCGGCGTCAGAGTGAGCAGAGGGTCCATGGGGCAGTAGACACGGGGCAGACGACACAGGGCAGACGTACCATATCCACAGAGGGTAAGGTTGTGGTGGGCGGGCGTGTGTTGCTGTGAGGGACCGCCTAGCACACGCTCACCTGCCGCGCGCTCTTTGTGTTGCTGGCTGCTGCTACTCCTTGCCCGCCTCTGTTCCAGGCTCAGCTCCCATGGTGGGTCTACCTTCTGCTGTGATTGCTTTGTGTGTGCTGTGAGGTTTAATCTGAGAGTGGTGATGTTTACTGAAGGAACTGTGCCTGATTATTGTCACCTGGCGGTTATTTGATGAACTGTATTGCTTGTGGCTTGTAATTATTGTTTCTCTTGTGATTGTTGCAGGTGTTTCGTTATTATTTTCTGTGTGATTGGAGCTAATTGTTATGGACTCAAGTGATGTTTTTGTTAAAAAGTGGGAGGCGATTTAGAACTTATATTATGTTAAATTAAAGTTCTTTGTTTATGAATGTTTGTGGGCTATATTCCAAATGTTGTTTGTGATTTCGTTCGTATGCGATTCTTGTTTTACTGATGTGTGGTCTTCCAAGTCTTATTTATAACATTTAGGTATTTTTAGGAGTTTCATTGTTTTGGCATTAATTAGACATTCCGTGTTTGTTATGATATTTTTATGCCTGGGCGTCATTTACGACTTTTACATCCTTGAACTTGTCATAACATCTGAGGATACATGTGAGGGCTTAAGTATTGGGTATGATAGGTAAGTGGGCGCATACTGTATTAATTGTAGATACATTCAAAAACCTAGGCACGCCCAATACTTGCCAACAGTGCGCAACAGAACTAACTAGTATGGTGACAAGTGGCTAAGAAAGTGTGCAAGGAAATTGTAAACAATTGGGTTTGTTTTGGTGGTAATATTTTCCACGATTTTTTTCTACTTTTTCTTGCAAGCAATTCCCTCAACTCTGGATCCATTGATTTGAAACAGTGGCAGGTTTTACCTTGGTTTGATACGCCCTCACCCCTTGTGGTGACGTTGTAGGGGTATCGAAATATTAATGTTGTCTAGCACTCAGGATGGAAGGAAACTCTAATGTGGTTTTCTTATATAATATAAGTTATATGATAGACAGTCTGGTGCTGGAGGTGCCGTGTGGTGAGGAGCTGCTCAGTAGAAGACGTTCGGTGAGTAGCGTGTTGAAGGAGGTAGATGTGCAGGAGATTCGTTAGAGAAGATGATGCCTGTTGCTGGCCTCCTGATTGAATGAATGCTAACAGCGTGGAGCTTGCTGGAGGAGGTGTTGCGTGTTCAGGAAGATGGGCCAGAATGAGAGTTGGTTGGTGAGGAAGCTCAGAGAAGGACAGCTGGTGGGTCGCCATGCTCGCTGGCGGGAGCGAGGACCGCCAGGCAGGCGAGGAGGAGCGAAGGCAGCCAGGCAGCGGCGGAGGAGGAGGTGTTGCTTGTTCAAGAAGAATGGTCAGAATCAATCTCAATGGAGAGACAGAGCTTATATACCCAGCAGCAGCCGCCAGTCCTCTATGAATCATGTTGGGAAAACCCAGAAAGTCGCCGGTGACTAGTTCCGTTGCTAAGATACGGTAACATCTGGTTGGTTGCTAGGGAGGCGGTAGCAGGTGGTGGCTGTGGCTACGCAGTTGTAGGAAGTTGTAGGGGAGACGTCCACTACAACGTCATAACCTGTTTTGCTGTAGAGTTTATTGACATTTATTTACATTAGTGTGACATTACATATTTATTTTCAAAACTGCTTTAAAATACAGTACAATATATGAGGTGAATTTATCATATCCATTTACCAAAAGGGCTTGTAATATATTTAATTCACTCAGAAGTCATGAAGTTTAACTGGAACACAGTATCACTGAAGTATGTACATTACATTATGTTCTATATTCATATTTTTGTTTTCCGTAGCCTCTTCATCGTCGAGACGGGACTCGCTGGAGTCTGCCGACGAGGATGACGACGACCAGTTCCTTGTACTACATTGTCATTGTTTTAGGTAAATACTTAATCTTCTCAATAGTTTATTGTCACTTGCGTAGGTACGATTCAAGATTTCACACACACACACACACACACACGGAAAGGACCAGTACAGTGCTCTCATTAGTATTTATAATTACACTAGGATCTTGCCGAGTGAATAACATGGGTAATTGTTCAGTTTAGCTCCTCCCCTTAATTTCATGCTATTTTTAGACGGGACTCTCACTGATAAGTTGGCGATAGTTTATAAAAGAAAAATCTGACGAAGGATCAGGGTAAATATCAGTGTGAAAAGTCATTTGTGAAATTAATTCACACAAGCCAACCGAGAGCAACATAACCTATAACCTATCTTATTCTGGTTATTAATGGGTTAGTTGGTTTGTGTATTCTGCTTCATAAGTGCTAGCCAGATACCAGTGAAGATCCGCCAAGAAATATAAATAAATAAATTGGCGGAGCTAAACTCAACATTTATAAAAAAAAAATTTCATTATTTAATATGAACTCTTTTCTGGCAAGACCCAAGGTAAGAGAATAAACCAGTTATTTTAAGTCTGAAAACTCATTTTTTCACCAGAAACCATGTATAGTTTTTAATACATACGAATACTGTATATGAACATACAGTGAACTGGGAGTACAGATTAACTAGATTTTGTGGGGTGTTGTACTCAGTCTAGTCTGCTTAAAAATGTAAAACAAACGTGAAATACTATAACTGATACAAGTTTCTTAACGTAACAACACAAACTTATACAAGTATGTGCACCTCCCCCTTACACCTTGGTATGTTAAACACAAGACTGTACTTGTACATGGAAGGTTATCTATCGTGTTGGACTTACACAAGGAAATGGTTTATGGAGTGTGGTCAGCTATGTTTGTACGTGTGTATCTCAACGTGTGTGTGTGTGTGTCGGGTAGGGGGGGGGCCTTCATGACCACCACGCACTGGAGTTTATCAGCTCCGTCCATCACCTCAACATAATTAAGGTGAATTGGCAGGAGTTTTTGCCTCTAGCTAACTGGATTCTTCAGTGGGGAAAAAATAGTTATTCCTGATTCACAAAGATGCTGCAAGTTAAGTTTACTCTTAACGTTGATGCTAAGTGATCTTATTGTAGGTACTAAAGGTAAAGTCTTTAATTTTGATAGCATTTTAGACATGATTTAGCGTATACGCTATAGACTGTGTGCGTTCATGACTGTACAGTATCTACTGTAACGAGGAAGGTTGGGGAATCCGGGCCCCGATCTCCTAAACTGGTTATTTATTTGAGTACACAGCGAATATTCTGACTGTGCGTTGCAACAAATATAATTTTGCAGAATAAAGAGATTCCACAGAACTTAATTTCCACGCAAAAGTTCAATTACGTCGATCGTCTTTTCTATGGCCATTCCATTGCTATGAAAATTATAGTTTAATATATTAAAACATAGAGATCTAAATAACTAACAGGATGATTGATTTTGGATTTTGACATTTATTAATCAATTTCTGGTAGGTTATAGCAATAATAATAGTTATCACCATTTGGCATGAACCTAAGTTGCGTTTTGAAGCTTAATCGGTTAATTATCGCTATTTATATATATAAACACACACACACACACACACACACATCAAGATAAAAATATACATTCAGCCATCCTTTCCCAGAGCCGGCTGAAGATACACGCCAGCATGAGTGACGGTAACAAACTACTACCTACCATAATCCCAATGTTTATACAGTTGTCCCAAAATGTTCATGTCCTGCTATATTACCCCACGTTTTATGTTTGTTTACATTATACCCACTCGAGGTAGTATGAGCATTTTCCATCTAAAAAAAAAGAACATCTAGTATTTCCTATTTGTTGTGGGGAACTTCTTTTTAATTTGCTGTTACGAAAAAGTCAAATTAACTTAAAATCACTGGTTGGTTCATCTGATGGGTTGAAAAACTTTTTTATCTAATTTATGTATAATTCAGAGACTTTATATACGTTTATGCCAGGCTTCCTTCCATAACGTTCATTAAACCAACAAGACAAACTATACGCGACCCTGAGTGAAGTAATGAAGGTACATGTGTTAAGAGATAGATAATTGGTGTTGTACCTGGAATAATTTGAGTAAACCCAGACGCCACCCGTGGATCATTTTTTTTCCGGGGATTAATTAGCCCACCTGGGTACAGGTCACTGACCCATATCGGAGCCTGGGGGGCGAAAATGTAATAATTATTCATAGTAAATAAAATTTATAATAAAAAAGTAAAATAAAATAATTATTATAACAATAATAACAACAACACTGTAATAATAATAATAATAATAATAATAATAATAATAATAATAATAATAATAATAAAGAACTATAAAGAAAAATGAAAATAATAATAAATAGTGAGAAACGCAATTGTGTGTAAATGAGGCAGAAGGTCAGGTTAGCAACCTGGGACTTAGTTACAATTTTCCTGATGCCATATAGCAGCAGGGTCTACCATTAGACAACACATTATGCTTCCAACATCTTCCCAGGCGGTAGTACCTCCCTGTTTGGTAGCTGCCTACTACCTACTACCCCAAAAATTTCGCCGGTAGCCAGTGCATAATGAAGGCATTTGTTAATGATGTAAAAATGTTCTTGACACCTTAATCGTTAACACAGTGTTCTGGTTTATAAACTAACTCTAAGCATTACTTAACTGATCAACTTTCATACGTGATATGTGTAGACAGAGACGAGTACGGGCCCACAATAGTCCTCGTCAATCAAAGAACACGAACTCACAGTGTTAGACATGCGAGACAACACCTAGAGCTGGTGCACATCCCCCCACCACCTGTTGCCTAGTGACACAGATTTATACTCTTAAACTTAACAGCTTACATGAACTCACTAAATGTTACACCCACACAGACGGACTTGCTTTTTCTCGATGCCGTTGTACTGTCTGGCAGCGAGGTGATGACACTAGATGTTATCGTACAGTCAGCATTCCTAGATTTTCTTAGTGCAGTACGTACTGTATTCGTGAATCTGAAGACCTACATATTCTCCATTGGTTGACTAAAATTTATTCGTAAATGCGATAAAAATCCCCGTGTACGATTTAGCGTTAGGGTGGGTGTGGAACAAGGTCTATAGACCTTGGGGTTGAATACGTCATGGTTACGGTATATGTAAGTCCAAAATACTTTATTATCCTAGGGAGTCAACCATACCCAAACATGGCGAACTACAGTGACAACACGCGAGCTCCTTCACCAGCGCTACCACTGTCAGCTCCTACACAATGTGCTTGAATACTTCTCACGCAAATGTCAATAACAAAGTGTGCGGCCAGACATACTGCCTCACACGCCTGTACTCACGCATTTGTGAATAAGTTACCCTTTATGTTTAGAAGTAAACAAATAATGTAATTGAAATACTGTGTAACATTCATTGCCTTAATATCCTGATCACGGGGGTTAATTATTATGACCCGTTGTAGACTCTACTCTGTAATCCTTTTGCGCTACCGCTCACAGGATGAGTGTGGGGTGCACAATAAAGTAGCCGCTGTAAGCGGCGAAATCAAAATCAATCGGTCGAGGGTGTATGTTGGCGCGTGTTGATTTAATCACGAAGGTGTGAAGGGAATGGATGGGGTGGAGTAGGTGACATAAATGGTGTGTAACACACACACACACACACACACACATCTGACAACTTTTTCTGAAAATATCTGGATGGCTTGCTAAATAAGTACTGTCAGTTGATGTTGTAATGATACACTAACGAAATATTGGTTAATAGTAATATGATAATAAATGGGATATTAATAATGAATATGATAAAAATATAATGACAAGTAAAATAATGTAATAATAATAAAGAGAGCGTTAGAGCGGTAAACCTTTAGGTGAAATAAGCTGGGGTGGAGATTCTTCAAGTGATTCTCGTTTTGTTTATGGTATAAGTGTCCTGGGCAGTGAGATTATTTAATGTTTAATTCGTTTACTCAGCCTTAACTGTCCATACGTTATGTTCAGTTCCAGAGTGTTAAGTAAGAATGTTCTAATTTTTGTATACTGTGTAATGTGTACCTGTTGTAGACGCCTTACCTACATTAACAGTAGTCACCTCTTCCCCCGAGGTTGTGAGGTTACTACTTGTTGTGCATTAGGAAAATTATTAAATAAATCCATATTTACACACAGTACAGTATACCTAAATAGAAGAAGTCTTTCATTTCTTATGTTATTTTAGTTCCGTTGTCTCCATCACTTACAGCATGTTAACTTTGTTTTACCCGGCAGCGAGCGTGATTGCAAGAGACGGATCACAGGGCCACAGTCTCCCTCAGACCAGGTAAGACGCCTCGCTCAATTTTCTTGTAAATGTCTTGATTATCTGGTTTTAAAGCTTGTGTAGGGGCCCCGTTTGTTGTTTCAAACTAGTATTGATCCATCATTGTCTTGCGGCTGCTTTATATTGATGCAAATAGCCTTGCTGAATGTAAACAACATTTACAAATCCAGCAATTATATATTATTATATGTAACCTTCATATCTGAGTGTTGGATTGTATGATTTGTGTTATAGCTGTATCAGTGATCCTATATCTATTATTGTGTATATGCAACGTTATCATTATGGTTGCAGGGGGGCCCAGGCTAGCAGTCATTGGGAGACCAACCGCAAACTGTTTGAAGACCTGGTGAGTCCCGCCAGTGACAACCACCACTCCATCACATCTCCGCCGCCTCCACCACGTTATCATCACCATAAACGATCCTCCGTTGCCATCAAACACCAGAGGCGAAATAAACCTCACCACCATAAGCGTTCGAATTCCAAAACACATTCGAAATCAGTAAAGCGACATGCTAGTTACCTGTCATTATTCGGCGACATGAAACGTAATCATGGAAGTTTCAACATCCCGTTCTCCGACATGTACCAGTACCACCACAGTGCTCCCCATTTCTTGCATCTTAAACACTTACAAAACCAACACAACATTATGATGAACCGACTACACTCGCAGATCGACGACCACATGATGAGGATGAGAGAAAGAATTTCTCCCATACATTATCAGCAAAATTACCAACACCGTTTTCAGAGTCCCCAACATCATCAACAGAACCATCACAAACATCACCAATACCGTCCTCAAGAACGCCCCAACCACTACCAACATCAACCACAACGTCATCACAACCATAGGCATCATCCCCAACATCTAAGTCGCTTCCAACATCACCATTCCAACCGTGTCCCGCAGAGTTCGTCACCACCAAGTCAGATCAGACAACACGAACGTTCCAACAAGCACACAGTTGGGAGGAAACAGTTCAAAATCTTCAGGAGTCAGGCGGAGGACATGCCCGGGGACGTCGAGGTGTTCAGTGGCCCACGACCATTAGCACCATCCAACAACACGACCCCAACCAGCCGTACTGACAACAATCCCAACAGAGGTTATAGGAAGAACTGCACCACCCCAGTTAGCCGAGGCCAGGGAGTTTTTGAGCACCCCTTCCACCATACGATTATCAAAACTACAGCATCCTCGCATGGTAGATCAAACTTCAAACCTAATACTCCCCAACAACCTCACAGCCAGTTTTTCACACCGATTTTTCCTGGAGTTCCAACACCCACATCGAATCACCCTATCCACGGCAACACAGCATTAGTCACAGGACTTTCACGCCCCTCAACGCCCCTCTTGAACCATGTACAACACCACAGCTCAGGAGACCATCAAGAATCAGTCCAGGTCAGCGTCGAGGATCACCTAGACCCACTGTCGTCTGTTAACCGTAAGTGAAAAACAGATATCTTCATGACTCATTAAGGAATCATTTCAGGGGTACAGAGGAATCAGAGGTGGCACGAAACTATCTTTGGAGGCTACATGTGTAGATGTTATATCGTGTGTGGCCAAAATAAAAATCAGTGTAAATGCCAACTGTGAACCCTTACGTGGCCCCTCAACAGTGTACACAAATTCAGCTAGGTTGGGTGAGTTATGCTGTACAGTGTATCTCCCCAACCCCTGAGTAATCTCCAGTAATGTCACTCCTAATATGACCGTGATGAACATAACCAAACCTAAATAACTTAGCCAAATAATTCTCACTTGATTCGGTACAACAAGGGTATAAGTAACTCAATGTCACTTTTTCTTAGAGCCAGACATCTTTTTATGAGCTTGAGACCAGTATCCCTACAGTCATAAACCCATCGTCTCTTCTTGCCAAGCTAATCACCTGAAAATTCACATATAAAATAAACTGTCAAATTTTTTAATACCTAAGTCTTTGCAGAAGGCCTAGGAAGGCCCCAGGAAGGTGACATCGCGTGCATCAAGTGTCCGCCGGACGCCCATGTGGAAGCGCCTAGAGGCAAGGACTGTGTGTACGCCCACTTCCCCAGCCCCCTGTCCTGTACACCCAGGTGAGCTGAACTGTACAATTTTGTCCCCAGTTCTCTGTCCTGTATACCTTGAGTGTACGCACGCCATTTTTTTAATGAATTATTTAATGTTGTTTTGTCAAAAGTCTAAGGCTAGTGTCATTTTAAAAGACTTTCGTGTTTCCTCCTAGAGGGAAAAACAGCTTACAACAGTTAGTAAGATACACAGTGAGTCTCCTCGAGAGATTGCGTTAAAAAAAACGATAACACTCTTACCTTCACTGATAAAAGGATAACGAGATTAACGACATCCATGAAACTAGGAATTTATTCTTACCAAAATGCTCTGATGTCAACAAGAAACGTTAGTTAGAAAATATATTATTCTTCTTTTATCTTTTGATGATATAATCACTCCATCCTGAAATGTATCTCAAACATTTACAGTGATTTACGTATGAACCTCATTACCTGTGTGTTTTTTTTTATTTTTCGCATGGTTGCGTTATTAATCTGGGTGACATAATCTCGAGTTTACTGGTGTTATTACAGACTCTAACACTGCCAACCTCACATGCATTTTGTAGGTCTGGATTCACAATGATTCATAGGTTAACTTTTCTTTGTGAGTGAGGCTGAGAGAACGTGCAGTACATGTTACTTTACACTCATAATGTTGTAGGTAGAAGGCAGCTATCAAACAGGGAGGTATTACTGTCTGGGAAGATACTGGAAGCATAATGTATTGTCTAATGGTAGACCCTGCTGCTATATGGCATCACAAAAATTGTGACCAAGTTCCAGGTTACTAATCTGACTTTCTGCCTCATTTACACACAATTGCAGGGTTTCAATTGTTTCTCTAACTTTGACAACACAACATACCTGTACATATATCGTTTCTCACTATTAATATTTTTTTTCTTTTTTTATGGTCTTTTATTATTATTATTATTATTATTATTATTATTATTATTATTATTATTATTATTATTATTATTATTATTATTATTATTATTATTATTAATTGACCTGTGCCCTGGTGGGCTAATCCCGTAAAAAAAAAGAAGAAAAAAGATGATAACACCGCAGTTTTACCCATTTTGTTGTGTCTCACCTCAAAGGAGCCAACTAAGTATCATTTCATAATACCAGTTAGAGAGAATTTCTATAGTACGAACCAATGAGCATCCGGGACACGATAACCTTTGGTGACCCTTGTAGCCAAGTCGCGGACGTCAGAGTGACAAAAAAAAAATCGTAATCAGGGAAAGTTGTTAGAGCTTCCAATAACTTGATGACATAAACCACTGACTCTTCAGGCTTCTGCGCTCTTGACTCTTCAGGCTTCTACGCCCTTAACTCATGAAACATAAAGGCAAGCATGAACTGAGCATGCTTCCCTGTTGGGCGCTGTAAACGCTTCTGCGCTTCACCTTACACAAGGATGTAGGGGAGTGCCCAATAAAAAAAAAAAAAGTCGGCGCCTGTGTAGACCAGTCGCCCGCCGCCAACACGTGTCTTCAACCCTGTAAAAAAAAAGAGAAAAAAAGAGCTAATACAGTATATTGACATTAACTCTTACATGGACCTGGGAAGTGGTGGGAGTTGTTGTGTTTTGAAGTATAAACGCGACTCCATCTGGCACACACAATACCTAGACCATATCGGGAGAAATATCTATTCACTCTCAACCTTGTTACCTTTCTGATATAAGGTTGACTCTTTGGATTAACCCGTCAAAGCCACGATACACTAGACAAGCCTAAAGTGGGTACAGGTCACACTGTAGTAGCACTCTCTCTCCTGCACTCTAACTCTCCTTAACTTTATATAATACTGACAAAAGTTTTGGGATAAAATTACTGTAGACAATTCTTTCCAAAGGCTATTTATGTAAACATTCTCTCCTAATTGGTGCTAAGTGAATTATTTCGGTTCAGGGAAGGTCTTGGTGTAGAATTGATGCAATTTTGGACGAATACTTTAGTGTGTGTTGTGCTGAGTTTGTGGTTGGTGTGGCAGGTGGGGGGAGGTGAGGACCGTGGTGACTGAGGGCCCCACGCCTGGTACACGCCTACAGGAGGGCCGCTACGCCATGGTTATCACAGTGGTGGCTGGCGACGCTCTCTCCTCCATACCCATCACCTCCTGTAGGTTTAATTACAACGTACAAGGTAATGTAGACAAAGGAGATTTGATAAACTACTGTACTGGGTTCACATTCTCAAATATATTCAGCGATAATTTGTCCTCATAACTATAACCAATAAAGATCATCAGTGTTTGTGTGTGTGTGTGTAAGGAATTATAGAATAAGTAAACTAACGAGAGGAAGAGTTCATACCACACTATCTCTTGGCAGTACGCAAGTGTGGTGAGTTGCCGAGAGGTGGAGGGTTGGAGGTGTTCTGCACTGCGGGACGCGCCTGGGGTTCCCGCTGCTCCTGGAGATGTATAAATGGACTCACCCTCCAAGGCTCCTCCTCCACCACCTGCACCGGCCACCGACACCCTCATTGGTCACACCCGCCCCCCGCTTGTACAGGTGAAACTTACTTTTCTTTTCCAGGCTGGAGCCCTTAGTTTGGCTATAATAATAATAATAATAATAATAATAATAATAATAATAATAATAATAATAATAATAATAATAATAATAATAAACATCGTGTGTTTGTAGGCAAGCTCAAGAATGAAAAGAATAGCATTATAATGTTGAATATGGGTGGTGGAAAGTTGTACAGGCTGCGTGATAAAAGGAAAGGTGCAAGAGGAATAGCAGATACCTTGTATAAAGAGAAAGTTGATGCAAGGAAGTACAAAAATTATAGGGAAATAAGTGAGTTAATTATACCAGGGAAAATGTGTTTATAGAGGTATGATAACCGTATGAAAAACAGTGTATTAAAATGTGTGGGTCAAGTGCTTCTTTTAAAGAGTATGAGTGAAATGATTTTGGCGATGGGGAAATTTTTTAACTTTTAAAAGTCTAGAAAAACAACATATGATAGATAGAAAAGTGATGAGGGAAGTATTGGATATGGATGAGGTGAAGAGAAAATTGTTGAATGTTGTGTAGAGGATCAGTGTGGGAGACGTGTGACAGGTACACACACTAGTAATATTAATGTTATAAGAATAAAATGTTTAGGTAGTAAAAACGTCTCGAGAAAATTTCAGATCTTGATTCTGTAATTTCTTCTTCCGTAATCGAATATGTAATTAGCCTGTTTATGAGCACTTTATATATAATTACAGAAGCATACACAGGATAATTTGAAGCACCCCGTAATCCCTTCACTGTCATAAATCATCACAAGGAGGAAGTACAGAATTATCCAAAAGAAACGTTACACATGCTTGTTTTCTGTTCTTCGACCCTACAGAGCCGACTTCACCTGCTCCATCTGGCAGGAGGGGCTGTAACCCCCCACCAGAGGTCCCGAGAGGTCACTATGTTTGTGAGACCTCCACGGGATCTTCCAGAAGAATTTCCATCCCTAAGGATGCCCCCGCCATTACCAGGGACACCACACACGTGGCTCTTGTCAGCCACCTGGAAGGTATTGTGTGCACGCTGCACTGTGATCCTGGGCGAGTGGTGGGCGTGTCGCACCGCGGACGAAGTAAGCTTACCTGCGCTCCAGGTGGCCATTGGGACCACCGCCCACCCCCGTGTCGCCGGCAGGTAGGTACTGGTGTCGAGGCTTGACTATTTGCAAATGTCATAAATCTCATAAATCATATAGTTAAAACTGACTTTTGTCGTTGAGTTAGGAAAATTATAAACTTCAACCATTGTTGATCTGCGCCAGCATATACTGTCACTCACTCTGGGTAATGTGATCTAATATATATAACGGTCTTCAGAAAGTTCTCTACCTGTCGACTTTTTCTTTTGTAATATTTCAGAGAATTTGCTTCATGGTTACAAGAAGATATAAATAATTGGGTTGTCTTGTAAAACTAGAAAGTATAATATTTATAGATAACAGAAAGTTGGCATTGCAGTTACCTCACAAGGAATTAGAGATTTGCTTACCAGATGTGGCCAAGCTGTAACTACTTTACTGTCCATAATGATGAGGCAGACATTAAACTATACGACATGTCCTCCATAGGTTACTCCAGTACTTAAGGCCGGGGAGTGTGAGGACCACTCTCTCACCTTCCCTCACTCGCCCCTCTCCTTCCTGCCGCTGCCTACTTTCACCACTGCCAGCGGCGTCCCCGCCCACGTCACCTGCCTCCTGGAGGGCACATCACACGGCCTCTACACCAGGACCTGCACGGCCAGGGACCCCGAGCTGGAGACATCAACCATCTGCAAGTACAGGATCATTGTCAACGGTGAGCCCCACCAAGTTACCTCTTAATATAAATACGCCCATAGCTATTATCAATTATGTAGTTCTTATTACAACTCTCACACACACACACACACACACACACACGAGAGACCAGTAAGCAGTGATAAAGAAGTCAACAGGAAACACAGATCTTTATCACCCAGCTGAGGGAGTTACTTTTAGCTCAGCTGATCCTACCTTACGTAAACATTCACGAGTACAGCAAGAAAATGTTGATTTTGTACACTGTACTGTACTAACAGCCCGCAACTGTACAGTGTTCCAGGTCAATAAAATCACAGCATTTTTAATGAAAGAAATCGATATTTGGTCATAAGTTTTATATGTAATAGGTAAACATTTCTTTAGTGTCACTATTTTACGAGCGATTCGTACAAGGGAACGTGAGAAGGATGATTCAGGGTGTGACGAACACGAAGACTATAGAGCGGAAATTTTGCAAGGGACATCGTGTATGTGTACACAGCATTGGCCCCTACTTTGCCATATCTTAATTTAAGCTTCATTTATTTTTAAAAAATCTTGGGGTTTGCACTTACTTTGGCATTTATTACCAAATTAACCATTTTACTTAACCAATGGAGTATTAAATATCTTAATAATAAAAGAGAGACGAGTTACTATTTTTATGTGGGAAGTTTTTTTGTTTTTTTCCTGATGGTCAATGAGTGAACAAGGGACTCGACTGCCGAATACCGTAGACAGCACTCGTACCCTGATCCAACTACAGTACTCTGGTGAGTGTAGGGGAGGCGCTTGACGGGTTGTGATTACTGCTGTGGGTTATCATGATAGAAGTGTTGGTTGACGAGGGTAGGAGATGCTGGTTGACAGCACGTCAACAAGTACCCCTGGACTTGTTGACGGGGGTGTGTGACTTGTTTGTGGTCGACGGACACCGGATATGAGTCACAGCTAAATCACCGGAACAAAATAAGTGTGTGTGTGTGTGTGTGAATAGTTATCTAATCAGATGCTAAAGTGGACCTTAATTTTGATAGACAGTTGTAGTAAGATCTAAGATACAGCTGGGAGTGATAGTCTGGGGCTTGGCTTGGGGTCTCTGAGTTCACTTCAGTTCAGCTTTATTCAGTAAAATCGTCATACAAGTTTACATTGATTGAGCATGAGTATAGACAATGCATGCTCAAAATACAGGTACACAATATACATACAATGTAGGTATACAAAAAAACGTACACGTATACAGTGCGGGTATAAACAAATTAGTAAACAGTAAGGCGTGTTGAATCTGCCTCGTAAATGGATTTCTAGGAATGTTCTGAACTGTTTGACTAAAGCTAAGTACAACAGTAACATCCAAAACAACATTAAAGTTACATCGAGATTCGTTTGTGTTCATATGTATTTGATATGTGATATTAATTTTATACCGCACTTATTTTCCAATTTTCTTTATTTACCCTAAGTCTCATGTTTATCTCGCTTCTCTTTGTTTTCTTCTCATATTTGCTTGTTTTTTGATCAATATTTATTTGTTTCTTTTTCGAATTCTTGTCAGGTGGAAACTTGGATCCTGATGCTGACATTTTACCTAGTACATTTGGCAAGCAACATCACCCATCACACTCGAGAGAAGATGAAGGACGAGGTTTGCACACTGAGAATGATGTTGACGGTGCTCTCACACTCAATATGGATGAGAAGTCTATCGTACAGGAGATACATCAAGATTTTGGCGACAACGAAGGTACAATAGACGGTAACAATGGCAAGGAAGATCAATCCAGGATTTATAATGAAAGAGGGGATAGTGATGTTGAATATGTTAATAAGGAGTTTGATTATTATTACGACGCAAGTGACGATGATTACAATGATTATTCAATCAAGTATGATAATAGCAGTGTAAGGATGCCAGAGTTACGAGTGGATGTAAACAAGTTAACGATATCACCACTAGCAGACGTATTTGGGAATGCGATTCATAATAACAGAGCTGACACCGTTGAAAAGGTTAGAAATACGGACGATAGAAATTTCACAGACGATAATGGAGAGGACACTCGTTCACACTCACTAAAAATAAATAGTCAGGTAAACACAAATCGAATCGAAATTGAATCTGATAGCCATTTTACCCTGGTAGATTCCATGCCCAAAGTGATGGAAGAAGACATGTCTGATTTATTTCCTCTATTCCGAGAACATCCTGACGGAGACATCGGAGTCCACAGTAAAAAAGGTCATTCAAGAGGCAGGACTAAAGAGCAACAGGAGAAAGAAGTAAGAAAACAAACGGTAAATGATGTGCATAATGAAACTGAAACCAGGAAAATATACAGTGTCGGCGAGGCTGTCAGCACTAACACCAGTCCGGAAGTTGCTGTTGATGGTGACGAAATCGGCAAGGAAGACGAGAAGAAACTCGAGTCGAGTGTCAAAGAACCTGGTGATATAACAAAGGCGAAAGAAGAGGTGAAAGATAACCAGGCGTTAACAGAGTCTGTGATTAAACTTGACGAGACAAAGCAGATAAACCCGGGAGACTCTGGTGTAATAGAGCTCCAGCCAAGTACATTCCCATCAGTTGTGCGGGAAGAAAACTACAAGAGAATGGTTGAGATAGAAGAAAACAGCAGGAAGAGGGAAACTATGGAAGAAGATAGCAACGCTGGAGTGTTGGAGGAGGACAATGAAGAAGAGAGTCAAGCCGCGATGATGGAGGCCATGTTGACAATGAAGGTACTTATGGAGGACTGTGGTGCCACGGTGGAGGTGGAGCAAGTGGTACAAGAGGCGTTGCTTGGCCAGGTAACCTGCAATGGTCTTACTTGCCACCATCCACACGCCACTTGCACCCACACGTGAGTAGGGGCGGTGTAGTACAGCGGCCTGAGAATGATAGAAAATGAGGCCTAGTTTCCAGCAGGACTGATGACTTGTTTCTCTCCCCTCAAACAGGTCAGCGGGTGGAGGCAGCGTGAGCGTAGTGTGGGCGGTGGGCGGCTTGTATGAGGCTGTTGGCGACTATTACTATGACGACCACCACGTGCCTGAGGTGGAGACGGCGATAGCGGCTGTTCTAGTGAGTATCTGTGTGTGTGTGTGTATCTAAATCGTAAAATGGCAACAGGATAAGACATGGTTATGGTTATCCACCTCCTCCTTGTTATTCTTCTTGCTCTTTCTCCTCCTCCACTTTGAAGGTCCCATAACCATCAGTTACCTCCACTTGATCTGCAGGAGTCGACGCAGGAGGTGTTGAGATCGCCGTCCTTCACGAGGTCTCTGGAGGCCCTGGGAGCCACCCTTGATCTGTCGTCCTTCAACCTGACCCAGCTTGACCTGTTGTGTCGACAACTAGGTCACGGCCTTAACCCAAACACCAACCGCTGTAGTAAGTCTCCTCTTGTATGTGTGTGACGATAGTGATAGTAGTAATGAGAGTAATGATACTAAAGATGAAAATATAAATGCAGTAATAGCCATACTGATGCCATTGCTAATGATAGCAATAATGTTAATAATATGAATATGATAAAAAATACCATTATTGGTGATAATGATGAAGATTTACTACTGAGGTGTGTGTGTGTGTGTGTGTGTGTGTGTGTGTGTGTGTGTGTGGCGACGCAGTGGAAGGGAGGACGGGAGAGAGGCAGAGGATAACGGAAGGAGGAGGAGGAGAATAATACTTTTTAGAAGGATTTTAGGATGTGTGTAAGCAATGTTGCCGCAAGAAGAAAGAAGGTTTGGGCCTTCCCGTACCCCTTGCACTCATACCCCTCCCTACCCTCATCAGTCTTTCCCCTCCCTGCCCTACCCCTATCACCCCTTCCCCTCTTCTCCTTCCCTACCATCCTTCACTCTTCACCCCCCCCCTCACCCTTCCTCCCCCATACCCCCTTCCTCCCCCCTACCCCCTTCACTCCTCTTCCTCCCCCTATGCTCATCTCTATATTATTATAGCGCTTAGAAAAGAATAAATTATGGGATGGCAGACTCAGTTGTGGGCTGCTGTCGGTTCAGGTTTGATGTGACAGCATCATAAACAAACCTGCGACTCTGTGAATGATCGTGACGTCATCCATGCATGCGCAACCCCTGACTCCCATGAGAAGCTTTGACGGGGTTGTGCGTTGGTAACAGTAAGTGTTTAGTTGATATACAGTACGGTATATTCTCACTGTAATTTTAATGTCGTATTCGATGTTCTGTTTGTGCTTTATGTTAAATTAAGCCAGTTATGTGTGTGTGTTTTTTCTCGCCTTAAGAGATGAATACACCGAACTAACCTTTGAGAATCCGGGACTCAAATCCGGTTGTAGTGTCACGAACCACCACATCTTTACAAGAACGTCAACATTGACTAGCCTGTTGATGATGTAACACCTGTACGTAAGAGAGAGAGCAAAGACACAGATAGACAAATAGACATGACAAACGAAGAAACAAATATTCCCGTCCACGGACAAAAACATGCAAACAGAGAAAGTTAAAGAGCTAAAATATATATATAACAACAGAGACGAATGAGAGAGTGAACTGACAGACCACAGCTAACCACATGTGCGTATTAGGAGTTGAAGACGGTGTACACCCCCCTCCTCCCCTCCCCCACACACGATCTCTCAAATTGGATGTAATTGGTCATTTAATAGGCAGTTAGGGTTCACTCATCACCCCCTCGATAAAGTTACCTTATACAGTGTAAGGTTATCTTCTTAATAAACGAGGAATTTCCTGAGCGTCACCGTGAGGGATTGTTTTGTTTTGTGAACCTGCAGTGTTTGTAAACAATGAACTTACTAGGAGCTTCATATGGAAGGATTGTTTGTGTATGTGAAGCTGCAGTGTTGGTCAATAATCAACTTAGGTGCTGATTTAGAGTTAGAGAGGGAATTGGAAATATTACAGTATCTAATTTGAATTTTTAATGAGAGAAGTTGTAAGTATACGAAGAAAGAAGGATAGGAAAAGACAGACGCTGGGATGGAAGATTGAAATTGAAAGTTGGCTCCCCGGAGAGTTAACAAAGCTGGAAGGAATGGCAGACAACAAGAAAACGTTTGGAGCCTTGATCGTCAGCCTTCGGGACACGATGATGGCATATTGGGATCAGCAGTACTCGTGGTTTTGTTGTCTGTAGAGAATGTTACTAGCTTATTGACGGAGAATGTTACTAACTAGCACACTCACTGACGGAGAATGTTACTTACTAGCACACTGACTGTCGGAGATGTGTTAATAGCACACTGACAGAGAATGTTACTTACTAGCACACTCACTGTCGGAGAATGTTACTTACTAGCACACTCACTGTCGGAGATGTGTTAATAGCACACTGACAGAGAATGTTACTTACTAGCACACTCACTGGCGGAGATGTGTTAATAGAACACTGACAGAGAATGTTACTTACTAGCACACTCACTGTCGGAGAACGTTACTTACTAGCACACTGACTGTCGGAGATGTATTAATAGCACACTGACAGAGAATGTTACTTACTAGCACACTCACTGTCGGAGAATGTTACTTACTAGCACACTCACTGTCGGAGATGTGTTAATAGCACACTGACAGAGAATGTTACTTACTAGCACACTCACTGTCGGAGAACGTTACTTACTAGCACACTCACTGTCGGAGATGTGTTAATAGCACACTGACAGAGAATGCTGCTTACTAGCACACTCACTGGCGGAGAATGTTACTTATAGCACACTGACGGAGAATGTTACTTATAGCACACTGACGGAGAATGTTACTTATCGCACACTGACGGAGAATGTTACTTATAGCACACTGACGGAGAATGTTACTTATAGCACACTGACGGAGAATGTTACTTATAGCACACTGACGGAGAATGTTACTTGCTAGCACACTGACGGAGAATGTTACTTATAGCACACTGACGGAGAATGTTACTTATAGCACACTGACGGAGAATGTTACTTATAGCACACTGACGGAGAATGTTACTTACTAGCACACTGGCGGAGAATGTTACTTACTAGCATACTGACGGAGAATGTTACTTACTAGCACACTGACGGAGAATGTTACTTGCTAGCACACTGACGGAGAATGTTACTTATAGCACACTGACGGAGAATGTTACTTGTAGCACACTGACAGAGAATGTTACTTATAGCACACTGACGGAGAATAAATTATTTGTACGAGTAAGTTGTTTTTGTTTTTAATTATATTTATCGCTTTTCATTATAGTGTATGTTTAATCTTTTGTTTCTAATTCCATCTTTATCATATCTTTTTCACTTTAAACTATCTTTAAATCTTTCAGAACTTTTATTTTTTTTAGCTTTAATTGTGTCTTAGTTTTCGTTGCGTCTTTTTGCGAATAATTGCGTCTCCTATCATATTTCGTCTCAGTTGCTTCAAGGAGGCGGGTTGGTCTACAGTCTACACGGTACAGTCTTCCTCCACCACTTACCCACCTCCACCACACCCCTCCTCCACCACACCCCTCCTCCACTCCACCACATACCCATTTCCACCACACCACACCACCACCAGCTCACGGATAAAAATACAACAAACCCTCAGCGACATCCGCCGCGATAACACCAACAACTTTTCTAGGAAGACATTACCGCAGCGCTTAATACACACACTAGCGTCATGCTGTCTCTCCAGAGTCCTCACTTGCTGAAGACATGTTGAAGTTCTAGAGCTTGCTTAAACTATGTCAAAGTCCTGGCTTACCGCACTGGCTGTTTTCAAGGTTCTAGGTGACCCCACTGGCCGTAATCAAGGTTCTAGGTGACCCCACTGGCCGTAATCAAGGTTCTAGGTGACCCCACTGGCCGTAATCAAGGTTCTAGGTGACCCCGCAGGCCGTAATCAAGGTTCTAGGTGACTCCACTAACCGTAATCAAGGTCCTAGGTGACCCCGCAGGCCGTAATCAAGGTTCTAGGTGACCCCACTAACCGTAATCAAGGTTCGGTGACCCACTAACCGTAATCAAGGTCCTAGGTGACCCGCAGGCCGTAATCAGGTTCTAGGTGACCCCACTGGCCGTAATCAAGGTTCTGGAGTGACCCCACTAACCGTAATCAAGGTTCTGAGTGACCCGCGCAGGCCGTAATCAAGGTTCTAGGTGACTCCACTAACCGTAATCAAGGTCCTAGGTGACCCGCAGGCCGTAATCAAGGTTCGTACCCCACTAACCGTAATCAGGTTCTAGGTGACCCTTAATCAACCGTGCCGTAATCAAGGTTCCTAGGTGACCCCGCAGGCAGTAATCAAGGTTCTAGGTGTAACCGCAATCAAGGTTCTAGGTGACCCCACTAACCGTAATCAAGGTTCTAGGTGACCCCACAACCGTAATCAAGGTTCTGGTGACCCCACTAACCGTAATCAAGGTTCTAGGTGACCCACCAACCGTAATCAAGGTTCTAGGTGACCCCCACTAACCGTAATCAAGGTTCTAGGTGACCCCACCCCGTAATCAAGGTTCTAGGTGACACCCCTGCAGGCCGTAATCAAGGTTCTAGGTGACCCCACTAACCGTAATCAAGGTCCTAGGTGACCCCGCAGGCAGTAATCAAGGTTCTAGGTGACCCCACTAACCGTAATCAAGGTTCTAGGTGACCCCACTAACCGTAATCAAGGTCCTAGGTGACCCCGCAGGCAGTAATCAAGGTTCTAGGTGACCCCACTAACCGTAATCAAGGTTCTAGGTGACCCCACTAACCGTAATCAAGGTTCTAGGTGACCCCGCAGACCGTAACCAAGGTTCTAGGTGACCCCACAACCTCTGTCCGTCACAACAAACTCTACATCACTCAATAATTCCCATCTAGAATAATAGTATATTCCTCGTGTATATTCCAGGCTTGTGCGTAGCAGGGACGTACAGTCGAGATGGATCGTGTGTACCGTGTCTGGCTGGGACGTACATGGACCAGGCTGGACGGTCCACTTGTGTACCATGTAAGGAGGGAAGCCACGCTCCTCGCCCCGGCATGACTCACTGCTTATCTTCCACTGTACCAGAACACGACCCCGGGGCCTTGTCTCCTTCACGTAAGTAACCTCTTTAATAGAGGGTGCCTGGGAGGAGGGGGGGGGCATGAGGGGGGAAGGTATACTCAAGAAACATTAGATTTTCCTCCCATGTAAGAAAAAAGATAGTTTTTCTTCCATGCATTTGTGTAATTAATTCAGCACAAGTATTGGGACAGGCAGGTGTGCCACCAAGGCCATGCACTTGTCCACTACCACCTAGCCTATGTACCAGCTCACTGAAATATGCTGTATATTTGATTACACACACACACACACACACACACACACACACACACACACACACACACACACACACGCGCGCGCGCGCGCGCAGTACAAGCTATTTCAACACAATGTTTTGACCTCGCTGGCTCTCTTACGCTTTACTCTCGTGTGATGACGTCTTTAAAACTGTCGAGTGTCAAGAGTAAGTGTCTAGCATTGTCATTACTAGGTCAAGGACGCCACTACTAGACCCAACATCTGTCGTCACCATAGTAGAAGGGGTGGTGGAGAGAGTAGTGGTGATGGGGGGGAGAAAGAAAGGATTGTGGGAAGAGTGGTGATGGTAGTGGTGAGGAGGAATTGATGATGGTGAGTGGTGGTGATGGTGGGGAGAGTGGTAGTGGTAGTGGTTGATAGTGGTAGTAAGAAATGGTTGATGTTGGTACAGTAGTGGTGGTGATGGTTGGTGGTGGTAAGAAAAGGTTGATGTTGGTAGTGGTGATGGTTGATGGTGGTAGTAGTGGTAGTTATGGTTGATGTTGGTAGTGGTGGTGGTTGATGGTGGTAGTAGTGGTAGTTATGGTTGATGTTGATAGTGGTGGTGGTTGATGGTGGTAGTAGTGGTAGTTATGGTTGATGTTGGTAGTGGTGGTGGTTGATGGTGGTAGTAGTGGTAGTCATGGTTGATGTTGGTAGTGATGGTGGTTGATAGTGATGGTGGTTGATGGTGGTAGTAGTGGTATTTATGGTTGGTGGTAGTGGTGGTGGTTGATGGCAGTAGTGGTATTTATGGTTGATGGTGGTAGTAGTGGTATTTATGGTTGATGGTGGTAATAGTGGTATTTATGGTTGATGGTGGTAGTAGTGGTATTTATGGTGGTAGTAGTGGTATTTATGGTTGATGGTAGTGGTGGTGGTTGATGGTAGTAGTAGTGGTATTTATGGTTGATGTGGTAGTAGTGGTAGTTATGGTTGATGTTGGTAGTGGTGGTGGTTGATGGTGGTAGTAGTGGTAGTTATGGTTGATGTTGGTAGTGGTGGTGGTTGATGGTGGTAGTAGTGGTAGTTATGGTTGATGTTGGTAGTGGTGGTGGTTGATGGTGGTAGTAGTGGTAGTCATGGTTGATGTTGGTAGTGATGGTGGTTGATGGTGGTAGTGATGGTGGTTGATGGTGGTAGTAGTGGTATTTAGTAGTGGTATTTATGGTTGATGGTAGTGGTGGTGGTTGATGGTAGTAGTAGTGGTATTTATGGTTGATGGTAGTAGTAGTGGTATTTATGGTTGATGGTGGTAGTAGTGGTATTTATGGTGGTAGTAGTGGTATTTATGGTTGATGGTAGTGGTGGTGGTTGATGGTAGTAGTAGTGGTATTTATGGTTGATGGTAGTAGTAGTGGTATTTATGGTTGATGGTGGTAGTAGTGGTATTTATGGTGGTAATAGTGGTATTTATGGTTGATGGTGGTAGTAGTGGTAGGGCAACAAGTAGGGCAGGGCCTTGGAGAGCAGTGGGTAGTAACAGCCAAGGCACCACTTTACCCCATGAAAGAGTGTCTCTGTGTGACTGCCTCATCACCCCCCCCCCACCCACTCACGAGGTGTGTGTGTGTTCTGTGTATATTTGAGTCTTGAGTTATCTTTCAGCCTTTTTATTTGTTTAGTCTTGTTTCTATATTGCTGGGTTGCCGGTTACAAGAGCAGGTACAAACTCAATTCATTCACTGTCTTTTACTCATTCTCTTTTACATTGTCATTCACTCATTTGCTCTTCATTCTCAGTCATTTACTTCTTGTTTTTGCTGCAATAACTCGTTTGCTATGGTATTCCTCCTCCTCATTAAAGCTCCAAATATCTGAGTTTCTGTAGGTCAAGATATTATAATGTATCAGTAGTAGAAGTTCATACATTGAAATATATAAAATGAACAATAGGTATCCAGCTATCCACACAACTCACGTGGCAGGTCTTCACGCTGAGGGATAAACATAACTATTGTTTATCACATTTATCCAATTTTGATCTTATTCATTTTAGGCAAAACAAAAAACTAAATGTCATAAATAATGTAGAGGACGATGAGAATGTTTCATGTTATTCTACTAAGGTTTATTTTTAACAAGTAACAGTAAAATGAAGTAAGATAAAAGTACAGTCGCTTGCACTTATACCTGGTACAGAGGTTGGTGCGTTTTGTGAGATGTGACACCTCTATGTTTGTTTACATCGTATTAAAACTCCCGGCATGGCCGTAAGGAACCTCGGAATAGTAGCCAGAGTAAGGATGCTAGGTAAACAAACACATGGCTGCCACATCTCACAAAATGCACCAGTCACTTTTTTTAGGTACTGTATAAGTGCAGGCGACTGTACATACGACTGATCAGGAATGGGTCGTAGTAGCGTTAGTGCGAGGCTGGCCATGCAATGTATCTGACTAAGTCCCTCACACGGACCGAAATATACTTCAAACATGAAGAGCGTGTGAGAGCATTTATAGCTTTGCTATACAATGTTTTATTTCATATAGACAAACACTATTTAACTTGGATACTTAACCATGGGCTGAGTCTGTGCTATATTCCCAACTTTAGAGAGAAAGAAAGGAAAAATTCTTTGTCAGTCAGTCAGTATTTCATTAAAAACGTCCAGACAGCAGTTAAAAACAACAACTGATGATACATTTACCCTGGTCCGTGACCTTAGATTTCGGTGTTGAATTATTGATGTTGAGTGCGTGTATGTGTGTGTGTGGGGGGGTTAGTGGACAGTGGTGGTATTATGGTCCCATGACCCACTTGGTGCCTGTCCTGCCTCAGTCTGCCCTCATTATGTCAGGGGAGGAGGTCACTCAAGGACTAGTGAGAGGCAAGGAGGGTGGTGGGGTGTCACGGGAATTATTCTTGTTTATGTTCTAACCCGTGTGTGATGATGGAAAGCAGTGTGAGAGAGAATCAATTTAAATAACAATTGTTGCACACACACACACACACGCAGCTAGGGCAAACTGGCTAGCTCTCGTCTGTGTGTGAATCCCGATTTTGTGTACATAATGACCAAACCTGCGATATTCCAGAGAATCGTAATCCTCGCCCTCTCCCTCGACCGTCTCAAACCTCTAAGCTTGACTAACTCAATAGGTCATGAGTCAAAGGTGAACATCATGAGGTCACTGGTACTAAATGTTCGTTCACGTCACAGGATGCAAGAGAGTGCCCAATAAACCAGCCCCCGTTTCTGGTATTTCGTAACGGAATGACGAGATATTGACCAAATTTACACAAGTATTATTATTACATACGGATTCAAAACCAGATTGTATTTGGTAATTCTGTTTTAAGGTCAAAATGCCAATGGTTGTAAGAGTGTTTATATTTATCTCAAGATGGGATGAGTGGATGTTGACCAGACATACTGTACTGTACACCAAGATTGGATAAGAGGATAGTAACCAGACTAACGTACAACAAGTGCAAGTTATGTCGTTCTAAAGTTGACTGCTGTTGTAGAATCAATGGTTTCCAAACAGTGAGACGGAAAGGTCGTTTAGGTGAGACCAGAAGTTTCGAAAATAAAGTATTAAAATTTTCGTAAAAGTCAGTCAAACTTATCCTCAACAAAATAAATGCAGTTTTTAATTAAATTCATGAATGATTAATATATCAAAATGCATGTAACTGTGAATATAAAGTTAATGGAATTTTTATTTTTATTTTTATTTTTAGCGGTGGGACCATATTATTATTATTATTATTATTATTATTTATTTTTTTTTTTTTTTACGTAAGACCCAAAAGTTTAAGAACCGTTGTTGGATATAGATCATGTAACTGGGTCACTCATATTACCACAAACTGACATATACAGGTAGTACTGCGCCCTGCTCAGTTTGGGCCACGACTTGGTAAGAGGGTGGACAAGTACTGGGCTGATTCGTTAATACAATATACAGTACATGTACAGTAATCACAATGAACTATCCACGTGAAGTAGTAAGTGGTCCTTAACCTGTCTGTAACCTTCAGGTCACAGAGTAAAAACAGCATTCCTTAAGCTGTGTTAACTATGATAATGGGGAGACACTCGGAAATTTTTTACCATTTGATTCTTATCTTTAATCATTTTGTATATCTTCTTTTTTTTATTTTGTTTTTCGTTAATTTTATTTGTGTGTTTTTATTGTTAATATATTGATTAATATATCGTTTCGGTTGTTTATTATTTTTTATTATTTAGAAGTTAAGCCTTTGAAGGGCCAGATACAGGGGTTTCCTAGTCGTAAATACAAAACTGTAATCTATGTTTGTAGCTTTTGCCCATTTTCACCATATCTACAGTAAATGGCCGCCACAAATCCTGCTGGCTTAGTTTTCCTCTTTTGACGTCATGGGTGTTAACAAAATTCTAGGCGCGTAATATATTGGGTCATCAGCTGAGGAATGTAAACAAACAAGTGATGCGCAGACAACTTCTTTGTATTTAACTGCGCATGGTGTCGTCACTAATGGCGGGTGAAAATTGGTCCACAATACTCGAAGGGTTTTCTCAGGAATATTCTTCGTGAGTGAAGATCTATGAAAGAATTTGCCAAGTCGACATGAAATATATCACAAAAATAACGTTAAAAAGGTAGGATTCGTAATTACATCGAAATTTTATACCTTGACCTTTCCTGCCCATCCCCTCCTCCTCCTCGCGGGCAAATTCTAAAAATTTTCCTCCTCTTTTTCCCCCCTACACTCCTGTCCGACCCCTCACCTTCCCCATTTCCTCCTCCATCTCACCTCTCCTGCCCCTTCCACCTCCTTCATCTCCTCCTGCCCATACTCGACCTTGCAGCAGTTATTCGAGGAACTGGAAAATGACAATATTACCGGGTGTGTTAGGCGACTCTGGCAAGGAGGTTCTCGTTACGTGTGAAGAACTTAAAGCTGGAGAATAATTGACACGAGTGGATGGACATGGAGTTGTTTACCTCTCTCTCTCTCTCTCTCTCCTCGTCCCTTAGCTACAGCTGTGCGACTCTGGTATTTAGGGTTGGGTAGATTAGCCTGTTTATACCTACAGTGGATTCTATACCTTTCATAATACACTCGCAGCCACAACAGTACACTTACCTATACCCCCACCAGTACACTTACCTACACACATACACACCAGTACACTTACCCCTACACACATACACACCAGTATACTTACCTACCATACACCCAAACATGCCAGTACACATGTAAAATACACCCACACCACTACAGCCACCTAGCGTACGGCTACAATCACACACTTACAATATAAATACTCCCAGGCTATGCATTGCCACTGTTTAAAAGTCCCAAGTTTCCCGGAGAGACAAGAGGATACAGTAGTGTGGGTGAGTGAGTCAGGGAGAAGGCTGGGCAGTGAATTAGCAAAGAGGAGGGTTTGGTGAGCATCTGGTGAACGTTGGGGTAGTGTTACTGGGCTGACGAGTTGCGACAACACACACACACACTTCTGTTAGAGTCGTCTGGTGGGAGAGCTGTTGCGAAACGTTGGTTAGGACGCATCGCTCAGCTGTCGCTACACCTAGTGGTGAATTAATTACTCCCTGTATATTGTCATGTCCTTGAATTTGTTGCAGTTGTGCTGATCAATTTCCAAAACTTTGACCAGTCTGCGTGTAACATATGGCAGGTGAATAGTTCATCACTTGCCGTTTTAAAATTCGATATCTTGTTTTGTCTTGGAATCTGACCGTGGACACACATGTTGGACACAATAATACTCTTACGGCTGGCTATCCTTATGTAAACTTGTAATACATCTGGAATATTTTACGTTTTATGGCAAATACGTATACTTTTGTCATTTATGTTCCGAATATTTGTTACTTTTACTTTTTTACTTTACTTTAATCCTCTTCACCACTGATCGAGCCGATCGCTTGGGCGATCGGTACGTCTCTAGTACCCACTGTTGGCAAGTACTGGGCATGCACTGGCTCCTGAATGTATCTGAACCTGCTCCAGTACTTGTCAAGTCTGGTCTTGAAAGAGCTCACACTCGGTGCCGTCACAACACTCTCTGGCAGATTGTTCCAAGAGTTCACAACTCTCACACCGAAAAAGTTACCCCTCACAGTTTTCTGGGCTTGCGGTATCTTCAACCTTGAGCTGGGGCCCTTGTGGGGCGAGCGTCCGCCAGCTCCAGGCAAGGACATTCGACTGAGTAGTGCCCTTTGATATGTTTATACACCTCAATTATGTCCCCTGCTTGTCTGTAGTATAAGCTAGGCAATTTCAGGTGCTCTAATCTCAGGGTAGCTGAGGTGCCGTAGTGCAGGCACTAGTTTGGTGGACCTCCTTTGGACATTATCAATCAGTCCCTAGCATATCTCGGGAACCAGACGGGGTGACAGTACTCCCGACGGGGAAGCACTTCACCCTTGAAGATCGTTACGAGGGACGGACCGTCTAGGTAGCTGAACGACCTTCTTAAAAAGACCTAATAATTTTGTTGACTTATTCTCCTTCTTCTTGCAATGGCCCGAGAACTTCAGCTCATTGCCAACGTACGCACCTAGGTCCTTTTCACATTGTCTCATTTAATGCAATTTTTCGTCCCGTTGGGACATATAATACGCCTCCTTACCGTTGGTACATCCCAGGTGCATCCTCTTACACTTCGTGACATTGAATCTTAGCAGCCATTCCTCCGACCCTTCTTGAAGTTCAAAGAGATCCTTCTGCAGTTCTTCACAGTCTGCTTGGTTCTTAATTTCCCGAAATAACTTGGCGTCATCCGCAAACATTTGTATGGAGGAATGTACAGCGTCAGGCATGTCATTTAAGAAGCAAACTAACAACAGCTTGTCCAATACACTGCCCTGTGGTACCCCGCTTGTGACGGGTACACATGATGATTCCGTGCCATTAATCACCACACACTGCTTGCAGTCATGGAGAAAGTCTCCGATCCACGCTAGGACATTTTCCCTAATCCCGTACCCTTCCAGTTTATTTTTCAGCCTTTCATGAGGTACACTGTCGAAAGTCTTGGCAAAATCTAGGTATACATTGTCGATATTACCTCCCGGTTCCAGAATTTGGGTCCAAATATCCAGTACCTTGAGTAATTTTGTTAAGCAGGAGCGCCCCGGCATAAAACCGTGTTGGCAATCCTTTACAAGGTTGTTTCGTAGTAGATGTTCCATCATGGCATCTCTTATAATGCTCTCAAATACTTTACATACGATGCTGTTCAGGCTCACCGGTCTATAGTTATTCGTGGAGCCACTAGCTTGCCCGTTACTGCCTCCTGTTGTATACTTGAAACAACTATAAAACTGGACGTCCAGACGGAGAGAATTCATCTAGAACACCATTAAGTGATTCATTGTTAATTTGAGTGAAGAAATTGTGTTTAAAGGTTGAATAGAGATGAGTGCCCTAGGGTGTGGTGTGACAGCCTACAGTGTTTTTAGTGGTAAGTGACGCCACATATGACCACCACTGGTGTATGTTAATACAAATACGAGGCTGAGTAATACTCGGTGTGGGTAGAGGTTCATCCGGTGAGCTGGCCCAGAGCTTCTCAGAAGCGACGCAACTCCAGAATATAAATACGGGCAGCCCAAGAGTCTCCCCTCACTCTGGGTCAGCCCGCCGCGGCCCCCACATCACCACGCCCACATGCACGCCTCACCGAGCCACGCCCCTTTCATTTTAAAGCCTTAGAAAATTTGTGCCAGAACTTAAGCAAAGGAAACAGTTTTAGTTATTTTCAAAGACATTTGAGCCAAAAGTTTGAGAAGTGTTGTGTGAAACGGAGTGCCGTCGGGAAGGTATCTCACCAGTGTAGTGTATCTTCATCATGACTCTGTCGGGCAGTGCTAGGCGGAGGGTAATGGCTATGGTGGCAGTTATCTTGACACTCTCCACCGTCTCCGGGGCTCCAGGTAAGTCGTCCACTGCTCCATATTCCCCTTACCTATAACAGTTACTCTGAGATATGAATTTAGACCAGCGTCCCCGTTCACAGAGATTTATTGTGCCCCCTGACTGTCATGGTGGTTATTGAACACTTCTAGTTAAAGTAGAGTTTCCGTGTATTTTTCATTCAATGCTGGGGACTATTTTTTGTGCTTTGGCGTAAGTTAGCTAATTTGATGCGTTCGTAAACCAGCAAATAGAAAACCTCATCATACGAACGCCCAGTCCACAGGTTTGTTACGAGTTAATTCTTTCCCCCTTTTTGTTGCTGTCGTTATAATGAGTTAGTTAATACTTCATGTGACCAGAAGTGCTAAGCTGTTTTTGGTGATCTGTGTTTTATGTGACCTGTTTTGTTGACCTAGTAATTCGCGAATCCTTATTTTACGTGACCTTAGGATTTGTTGACCCCGTGTAGAGTGTAAATACGTTTGTGTGACCTCACTTGTTGACTCCATGAAGAGTAAATTTATATGACATGGTTTGATGTTTGTTAATAGTAACAAGTGTGTGTTTGTGTGATTCACTGTTTGTATGGCTAATTGTTGATGTAACATGGTGTGCTGATGGCTCATTGTGTCTGTTGTTATTGTGATTTTAACTCAGTAGTGTTCACCTCAGTGTGGTGTTAACTCTGTGACATTTAGTGTGGAGTGTTAACCCTAACTCAGTGTGGTGTGAAACTAGTTAGGTGTGTTAACCTGGTATGGTATAAACTTTAATGTGGTGTTAGGATGGTGTTCACTTAGTGCGGTGTTAGGATGGTGTTCACTTAGTGCGGTGTTAGGATGGTGTTCACTTAGTGCGGTGTTAGGATGGTGTTCACTTAGTGCGGTGTTAGGATGGTGTTCACTTAGTACGGTGTTAGGATGGTATTCACTTAGTGTGGTGTTAGGATGGTGTTCACTTAGTGTGGTGTTAGGATGGTGTTCACTTAGTGTGGTGTTAGGATGGTGTTCACTTAGTGTGGTGTTAGGATGGTGTTCACTTAGTACGGTGTTAGGATGGTGTTCACTTAGTGCGGTGTTAGGATGGTGTTCACTGGATGGTATTCACTTAGTGTGGTGTTAGGATGGTATTCACTTAGTGTGGTGTTAGGATGGTGTTCACTTAGTGTGGTGATAGGATGGTATTCACTTAGTGTGGTGTTAGGATGGTGTTCACTTAGTGTGGTGTTAGGATGGTATTCACTTAGTGTGGTGTTAAGATGGTGTTCACTTAGTGTTGTGTTAGGATGGTGTTCACTTAGTGTGGTGTTAGGATGGTGTTCACTTAGTGCGGTGTTAGGATGGTGTTCACTTAGTGTTGTGTTAGGATGGTGTTCACTTAGTGTGGTGTTAGGATGGTGTTCTCTTAGTGTGGTGTTAGGATGGTGTTCACTTAGCGTGGTGTTAGGATGGTGTTCAGTTTGTGTGGTGTTCGGATGGTGTTCACTTAGTGTGGTGTGAGGATGGTGTTCACTTAGTGTGGTGTGAGGATGGTGTTCACTTAGTGTTATATCAATATTGTGTTAACTCATCATGGTGTCTGACAGGTGCAGACCACGAGGTAGAGAAGGTGAGGGACCCACACGTGGTCCAGTACGTGCTGGGGCCCTCCATGGAGGTCTCTCAGGGACGCAAGGTCAGTATCACTTGGCAACACAGTTTATACAGACTCATAGTCAACTCTTAACACACTTTTCAGTCATAGGTCAACACTTGGCAACACTCTACATCCAGGAATTCAGACCATCGCTTGGCAATAATGTTTACGCAAGATCTTACAGTAGATCAACAGTTGGCAACACTTTTTACCCATGTTCATTCGTAATAAAAGCCTCGCATCATGATGGTATACAGTGAGCAGGAGAGCTTACTGTTGTGGCAGAAAGAGGTGTTCCTCAAAGAGACTCTTGTGCCCGTGGTGACCTCATATTAAAACCAGCATATACTGTATATGAGAACAAGTGTGACTTTATTCTTCACTGTGTAGGTCATTTAGAATACTCCACTAACACCATATTGATGCAAACAATAAAACAGTCAAGTTACTGTTATTCCTATACCTTTAAGGGTTTTGTTACACCTTGTCTTTATAAGGAGTTTGTTGCATTATATAACAGTATATAATATTAATATTATAATTGCAAAAAATATATTTTTTCTTTAACAAGACAATCGTTAATTGTACCAAAAATACCTAACTTGGTCTGTCTGTACAGTAGTAGTTATATTATTCCGAAGGTTTTGTAGATGGACATGGAAGACATTATATAGTTTAGTGGTGACCCCATATTGCTGCCCATGTTTTGTTTTAACATTGTATATTATCACAAGCAGCGGCAGGCCCCATACCCCTCCTACAAAGGATGCTACTCCTGCACCCTCGGTGGGCTGGGTTCCTCAAGCTACGGCAGCAGCAGCAGCTATAGTTCAGGGTCCTATGGCGGAATGGACAGCCTGGGCATGATGGGTCCTGTAGATGTTCCCCACACATCTTCCCGCCAGGAAGTCCGCAGTCAGCAGCAATTCGTTAACGGCCAACCAGTCTACGAACTGCACCATGAGCGTCGCTTCCAAGATGGGCAGCTTGTTCACGACCAGAAGACGGAGAAAGACGAAAATGATCTGGGTTTCTCGCCTCAGCCAGTGAGCGGTTACTCTGGCAGTCAGGTCTCTTCCAGTGGTAGTAGTTACACCAAATCTGGAGCAAGTCGGTATACCCAGCCTGGCTATGGTGATGAGTTAGAAGGGTCTTACGTCCAAAGTCAAAGTCTTGGTTCCACTGGATATGGCTCTGACGATGCACCTCATGATTCATCTTCTGATTTTAACTCTGAGATGGCTCGTATGCGGGAGCAGTTGAGGCGTCAGATGATGTCCTATGGATCACGTCAACCTGCGTATCACCGTAGTGAGGTACACTCCCAGGCCCGGTATGTAAATGGTCGGCCAGTCTACGTCAAGAACGTTGAGAGAAAATATAAAGATGGGCAACTGGTACACAACCGCACCGAGGAGAAAGGTCCAGATGATCTTGGCACAAGAAACATCGTCGGAGAGCATAACTCTGCAGGGCCTGTAGGAGACAGTCATTCTGGTGGTTATTACGAACATCGTCAAGAGCACCAAGAACATTCCTCCATTTCATCCAGAGACAACCAGAACACTTATCCGAGGTATCGACCGGGCTATTCCTCAGAGTCACAGGGACGCCACCAATACTCTTCATACCCCTCATACAGACCATCATCCTCGACACAGTATACTCAAGAAACAAGAGATTCATCAACCTCCTACAGGCCAAGTTATGATAGTTCTTCAAGGCGATACTCTGAGGATTCAAGAGCATCTTCGTCACCCACTTCCTATCCGTCCCACAGACAAACTTATGGAAGTTCCTCAACACAGTATTCTGGGGAGTCGGAGTCGAGAGAAACAGCTCCCTCTTCTCCATATAGACCAACTTCAGGAGTGTCTTATACCTCACACCAACCAGTTCCAGGAAGTTCAACACAATATACTGAGCAATCTAGAGAATCTTCATCATCACATTCGTATCCTTCCTACAGCTCTGGAAGTTCCTTAACACAGTATTCAGGAGACTCGAGGGAAACTTCATCTTCCTCTCCTCCATATAGACCAACTTCAGGAAGTTCAACACAATATACTGAGCAATCTAGAGACTCTTCCTCATCACATTCTTATCCTTCTTACAGCTCTGGAAGTTCCTTAACACAGCATTCAGAAGACTCGAGGGAAACTTCACCTTCCTCTCCTTCGTACAGGCCAACTCCAGGGAGATCTCATACTTCATATACACCACCCTCAGGTTACTCACCACGAAATACTGGAGACTCGCCAAATCCCAGACCAGCTTCTGGAAGGTCTTCAACAAGGTATACTGAAGAGTCACAGGAAACTTCAACCTCGTATCCTTATAGACTAGCTTCTGGAAGTTCCGAGTCTAGACAACCTTCCCCTTCATACCCCTCCAACAGACAATCTTCTGGAAGTTCTTCATCACACTACTCCGAAGATTCCCGCGAGTCCACTTCATCACATATGGATGTATCTCAGACAAGACGCATTAGCGGTCATAGGGGTTCAAAGGCTTCTCCTGATGACCTCGGTGACTTAGAAAGAACATTGGTACAACAAAGTGCTAGAAATCCCAATCCAGGTCAGTCCATTACACAGATTACACAAGAGAGGTCCGAGTCCTCACACAGGGAGTCAGGTGGGTACAGACAGCCCTACAGACCAAGTCCTACAGGAGGTTACAGTCACATGCAGTCGGAAATCTCAGACGAGCGAAACAGTGCTTATGACAGTAGAAGGGCCGAGACCTCTAGGAGCTCCTCGCCCAGGCTACCACACACTTCTGGTTCCAGGGATAGAGCTCACACTGTGACCTTTGACCTGTCTTCATCAGATTCAGAGGCGTCCCTTACTGACCAGTTATTAGGTACCAGCCATGGTGGGCGACGTCATGACACCCAGGAGGAAGAGCATCATTCTTCTCTGTACGAGTCTCAGCATTCAGATGATGACAGTATCCACAGTTATGGGCAACAGCAGCAAGTGGGTATTCCAGGAGCGATAATTGGACCAGTGTCTAGTGACGATGATGGCGACGATGATAACAACAAAGAGCGCTATGACATCAGCCCTCATGAAGATGGCTATGTATATGAAATTCCATCCGTTGATAACGAAATGGATTCTGCTTTCTTGCCTCGAGTTGACATCGAAGTTGATAGTAGTGACTTCAGCCAAGATTATGAGGATGACTCATACAATTCGCGTGTTGATGAATCCTCCGACCTTTTCCATACGCGTGCTGATGAATCATCTGGTCTGTATAACTCGCATGATGATGGATTATCGGGTCACGATCAGCGAGGGCCTTACTCAGGCTACTCCAGTTCATCGCGCTACTACAACAGCACCCACACTAGACAAGGTGACCTCATTGGTCAGGCTACCCCCTCAGTTTCCCACACCCGTTATGATAATTCAAGGGCATCAGTCGCTGATGAAACCAGAAATACCTACCCAGGATCTGTAGGCTCTAGTTATCACCACTACAATGAAAGCCGTAGACACTCCTCAGTCGTAAGAGATCAGCAGCCGCTAGAGCCACTCGCTGGATCATTATCAGGTTCTTCATCAACAGCATGCACAGAGTCAGAGGGTTGTGTAATCGTTGGCTCCCCGCTGATAGGTTCTCAGCGCTCCGAGATTCGCACTACCAAGAAGTACCTCAATGGACGCCTTGTGGGGGTCACCCATCACGAGCGGCAGTATGAAAATGGGGAACTAATTCACGAGAACAATACAGATCACGGTGGTGACGAGTTGATCGGTATGGACCTGAGTGCTTATGGTGATGACCAACTGGAACTGATGCAAGGCAGCTACCATCCTGGGAGTTACTCTCAGCAACACGAGGTTAAACAGGAAAAGAAGTTCGTGAATGGCGAACAAGTGTACGATCTGCACCATGAGCGCCGCTTTGAGGATGGCCATCTTGTTCATGAGAACCGGACGGAGAAGGACGAGGATGATTTTGGTGTTGGAAGACTAAGCGAGGGTCGCCTGGGCGTGTCTTACCTGGACAACCAGGTGGCCAGTGACTCCAGGCACGAGGTGACACAGTCGCAGCATCTTCAACAGCAGGTGACTTCTGGCCGGGTCGCAGGAGGTGGTGTAGGCCGCTCCACTCAGACACATCAGGTGGGTCATGTGTTTCACTATCTAATCTTCAAGCATTTCATAGATAGATTCTAAATTTTAAGATCTAAGAAAATATTTCTTAGTGGTGTTAATGTTAATTATGACAAGTAAAAGTATTTTTTAAAATAATGTTATCAACTTGAAATTTTGTCATAGGTGCTTCATCAGCTCCCTGGCTTGGTTACGAGTGACTAACCAGCCATACCTAATGCTGGTGTTCCATGTGACGCATTTAGTGTATAAAGTCTAGTATATAAACTTGTAAAACCATGGACAGTGTACCCACAAAATATGCCATTTTGTCTCTTCTTCAGTGGTTAGATGTGGTATATCTGTGGCAATGGTGGTAGTGGGGATAGTTGTTTACAGGGAGTGGTGGTGCAGATGATAGTGATTGCACAGTGCATTGATGGTGGTGTGGGTGGTAGTACTATGGTATATTGGTGGTATTTTGGATGGTATGCCAATTGTATGGTGGTGGTGGTGCTAGCACATTGAACTCATTCCTGTACCTCGCTGCAGGTGTCTGGAACTGGACGGGTGTCAGTGGTTCCTCAGTACACGCGCCGTCGTTACGAGACACGTCGCCAGCAGGAATATGTTGACGGACTCCCAGTGTACGACCTTCACCACGAGCGTCGCTTCCATGTGAGTTACACCCCCTCCTCCCTCCACCATGTTGAACCTCACCCCATGATTGTTAATTAAGAAACACCTTTCTCTTGACTCGTAAAATTGAGAACCTTGATTGTTTCTTTAAACTTAGAGTGTACTTGAAATACCTCATTGTTAACTTAGCGAACACTGGCCTCTTGACTGTTGATTTAGTGACTGCTGAATGATTGACTTTTATACAGTTAATTTATAAGTTCTCTTATAAAAAGAGAGAGAGAGAGAGTGTGTATGTGTGCGTACAATAAGGTAAATATTCTCTTTTTCAATATAGTGTTCATTTTTGTCTTTGGTTAGAACGGGTCGCTGGTGTATGAGAACAGGACTGAGCTGGACGAGAAAGCACTGGGTGGTGCCGGCAACTATGATGCCCTCCACCAAATCCTGGCAGGTAACACCCTCAACACACCCTCACAGTCCTCGTACAATAGGAATGCAGACTCCTCTAGAGTTGGGGCCTATGGGTCGCATGGTGAGTTACAGGAGACTTCTCAGAGTGCTGAATCCTATGGTGGATCGACAGTGTCGCAAACTAGAGAATCACACAGCTCCTCAACTGCCCATGATGGTTCCTTGGGAACCTATGGTGGTTCAGGATCCATAAGTGGATCTACTTCAGCTAGTGAGGAATCCTCCACAAGGCGCAACGGTGCTACTACCATAGTGCTGGGCGGATCAGGTTCCTCATTGACTGGATCAGACTCTATACGTAGTGGATCATCTGCTTATGAAAGAGGTGGATCATCATCATCGTCCACCTATGGCTCAGAGTCCTACAGAGGTTCATCTCAGCAACATTCGCCAGGAAGAACGAGGCCTTCGGGATGTCTCACCTGTGTCCTTTTGGGAGGCTCGGGATATTCCAGTCAAGACTCGTCTCACAGGGCTTCCCATGGTTACCCGGGAGTGGTGGATGGAGGATACAGCGAGAGGAGAGAGATAAATGCTGAGGAGCACTATGAGGACGGTCAGCTGGTCCACGGTTACGAGGAATCTCGCAGGTTCCAGGATGGACAGTTGGTCCAAGAGAACAAGCGCCAATACTCTGATGTGCCAGCACAGGTAAACTTTCTGGCCCTCCTTAGCTTTTTCTTTTCTTTCTTGTTTTGTTTTAGGTCTTAATACTTAATGGAATAAAATACAGTATACGTATGAGAGATGTTTCAGGGAAATTTTTAAAAACCCATTCATCTGATTTAGCTGTTAATGAAATACTGTGCAGTATTTTGGTAGACGTGTAATGTAGGTAAACACAGTTTCACTACTGTTGAATACTTCATTTGGGTTTCTGTGTTGTATGATTCTTCCTTTAGATTTAAATAGTAATTCTTTCTTAAAATTATAAACCTGTTATTTTTTATAACAAGACTTTGATCCTAAATAAGCTTTTGAGATGCAACCGTAATTTGTCATTGAATGACCTAATAGTTATATTTCATTCAATTAAAACTAAATTTAAACCCACATCTCTCAGGTTTCTTATCCAGCGGCACTTGAATCTGCTGGGACCTCCTACGTGACCCCTGCCTCAGTGTCTTCATCACATACTTCAGGAACAAGCGTAAATGTCACTGTGGAGGAGAACACGACAGATGTGTGTCAACCCAACCCGTGCCACTATGGAGGAACTTGTCTGGCCGGTCTGCACGGTCCTATCTGTGCCTGCAATTTTGGCTTTAAAGGTCTGTAGCGGGACTGACATTTCAGTTACATAGTATGAAGCTTATTCTCTTTTATTAAGATACAGGGTCGCTATAAACAAAAGAAAATACACGTACTGTATATTGTAAATTCTTTCCATGCCATTCATCCTCCCTATGCAAACCCTGCCTTTTATGAACCCACACTGTTCTTCCCCTAATACAATCTCTATATTTGTCACTTTTCTCACAGCCAAAAGACTACCATACTATACACTTTACCAGATACACTGTAAAAAATGTACCGTAACTCTTACTGTGAAATACTGGCAGCCCGTTGCCAGTGTTCCACCGTATATATATATATATATATATATATATATATATATATATATATATATATATATATATATATATATATATATATATATATATATATATATACTGTATATATGTGGCAATTTCTGTAGGCCTTAGAGTGCTGCAGGCTACAGTTATATAATATTATATTGTAGTGAAGCTTGTATCCTCTGTTGCTTTATCAATTTTATTTTCGTGTACTATTAATTTTATTGCTCTTCAGGTCCTGTATGTGCTGAACTGGGTTGTCCAAAAGGATTTTGTCGTCGCGGCGGAAAGTGCAACATAGAGGATGGTGTCCACGTGTGCTCTTGCAGGAGTGGTTACTCGGGTCACCGCTGTGAAGAACGTACCCAGAGACATTGGAAAAAGCATGCCCGCAGACATGCCAGCAAGCCCTGAACCGTCAAGTAACCTGCACCAAACACCATGACTTTACAGGAAGACAAAATGAATGATGGCTTCATTCGCTTGAGCACTGCTAAAAATTATATACAAAACTTTGTATACTTGATAGGTTGGAGGTTCGTTCTGCGGCCAGGCAACCAGATACGACTTAGGTGGAGAACCTTGGCCACTGTGGCCATGCTTTAGTTGGGAAACTGGATCTAAAGGGTTGTAAATGCTCAGTAGTTTAAGTTCTTAGATCCATTTACTTAATTCCTACTTATCTCCTGTAAGACTGTCATAAGCCCCTCACTGGGGTGCGAGACACAAACAAAGTTATTACCTTTAAGAAGGTAAAGCGACACATCCATGAAGATTAATCCATTACAGTACTATAAAAGTATACTCGGTCTCCTTTTACTAACAAAGACTGGTCCCGTTTTCTTTTCCATGTCAGGTTATAATAATAGGACCTTCCTGTCGTGTAGTGATCGTGGGCGTGATTATCTTGTAAATCAGTGACAAACCGCTCTCTGGCTTAAAGTCAATATAGAATTACAATGCAGGACTATGAAAATTAACCGTTCAGCTATAGACGTAGTTGTCCTATGCTTCTATAAATTTTGGAAATAGTGAATGCGGTATGTTTATAAAAAAGATTTTCAATGGTATAGCAGATACTTTATAATGATATGTGGGATATATATGATTATAAGCAGTAATAGACTTAATGTTGGCAGGATTTGACAGTCTGTTTTGGAATATTAGACATTTCCATAATTTTGTCCAATTGTCAATCAGTCTCGCATTATTCTTTTATTCTCAAGTAAATGGAGTGGAACCAATACGCCAACTTACAATAAAAAAATCACATATACATAATACAAATGTGAAAAAAGTTCATCAAGTCTTCTAGATTTACACTTACTGAATTCCTTAGAATAAGCTCATCAAATGGATTATTCAACGTATTGTTGTCATTAATCTGGGATTTTTTATTTAAGACCAGTGCTGGAAATAACGAAGCACTGTACACCATTCTTAATGTGTTACCACTTGATCTCGTTCAGTGTTTTCTTAAGGTTTTTTTTTACTGGTATAGGCTTATTTTAGATGTTATTTAATTTTATTTATTGGTAAACTATTCTTATTTATAAAGTAATTCATTTGTCATATAAACACCTAGAATTATTATTCTTTTGCATAATGTTTACTGTAACCAATTATGGTTTTAAAGTGTTTTAGGCTTCAAAAACAGGAAACTTAACAGTAATGATAATAGGTTTTACTTATTGTTCATGAAAAATACAAACAAGTAAGTGTAACGATGGTGTATGTTATGTCACTAGGGACACGCATAGTTATATTAGGGTCGCCCAAATGCAAACATAAAAGCAACTAGTAATGATTCCATGTGGCAAACTGTATGTCACTTCGTTCTGCTCTGGCATTATTGTGTATCACATTTATAATTAAGACTTTTTATTAATTTTGAGCCATTTTATTATCATTATTATTATTATTAATATTATTATTATTATTATTATTACTAAATTAGAATTCCTTGCTTATCACATTACCTAATAATAGACTAATTTATACTTATATTTTACGATCTTTAGGTTTCCTCCCTTGTCACGAAACTGTACTCACGGCTTGTTTCAACCTCACACTGGCTATGATCAGTGCCTGATGCTCTCTTCTTTTCCTTAATCCAAATTTATGTCCCATTATTACCTTTAAATTCAATATTGGTGTATGGTTACTGTTAGTGTGAGTTTGCCGTAGACTTGATTCATTCCTCTGAATCACACCACAGATTCTCAAAAGGTGCGTACTTTTTTCACTAGCTGGAGGGAGAGTATAATACAAGTAACGTTTGAATCTCATTTTAATTTGGGGAGAATCTATGTGCTCTTGAGTTTTTCCCCAGTATCATAGAGAGAAAGAGAACTTGCAACTAAATTGATTAACACATTGCTTTGGGATGAAATTTTCCATATACAAGTATGTGAATCTAGGTGCAGGTGGGGAAGAGAAGCCAAGGACTTGAGGCCAAGTTCTTCACAATGATACATAACAGGTTGTAAAGCGGAACAAAAAAATAATTATTCAAATAAACGTCCAGATTATAATGACATTCTTTCTCTAGTCCCCTATTCGCCAATGTTCCTTATTTACACTTTACAGTATAATGTGATGCTTAACAAGACAGTCAGTTTGTCGTTAACTGAAATTTGTATGAGAAAGTTGATGTAGGAAATGAAACAAAATCAACGGCTAATAGGATATTCTGTTAAATATGGTATTATTAAGCACAGTATAATAGGATGCTCTAGATAACTACGATGAAGAATATATATGTATATATATATATATATATATATATATATATATATATATATATATATATATATATATATATATATATATATATATATATATATATATATGTGTGTGTGTGTGTGTGTGTGTGTGTGTGTGTGTGATGGTGGTATGTCCACAAAATCTTGCAGAAATCGTATGTCGGAAGGATTCTGTGAGCCTTTATGTTTTGTCAAGTGTGTGGACCAACCAAATGTAGGATACTTGTTATTGTTTTTGTGTATTTGTTTCATCTGCTACTATTTACTGTGTTTATCGATTTTGTTAGGAAGGAGGCGTTGGATTATAAGTAGAAATATTGTACACAAAACCTACAGGCGATGGCGAGTAGGCTAGAAGAGAAGGGGAAAAGAGTTGGTCTGACAATCAATATACGTTAAGAACTGAATAGGCAATTGTAGAGAGACGAAATATTGGCGAAGTATGTCTGTAAACACCTGGACATCCTTATTAGGAACTATAGGGTCGTGTGAAACAGAATTCACGGAGAGACTGAAGAGCCATTCAAACTACGAATATGTTTATTAAAGGGATTATCACAGCAAATTTTTCGTATTCTTCAGGAGAATACGGTGATACCGCCAATCTCAGTCAGAATTTCACCCAAAACCTGAAATCTGAGGAAAATGGAACAGCACTGAATGGCCTATTGGCTCCTGTGCTTGGCTTTGAGCCTAAATTCCATAAATCCTCATCATCATCATGAGGAAAATGTGGTATTATTGTTGGAGGGGGTGATAACTCAAAACCGATTTATTTTCGACGGAAATTGTGGTCAAATTCGAATGAATGACACCAAATACCATGGGAAAAACCTAGATTTCTGATCAAAAACCAATTGGGAGGGAAACTGCAATTTTACCGAAAATGGAAGGAACGAGTTCTCGAGCAAGTTTGGACTATTTCGCCTCCAATTAGGGCTTTTTAACATAGTTGAAAGACATTTATTTTTCGAAATTAGTAAGAAAAATGTAAGTGATTTTAATGCAGATATACTGTAGGGGTATCGAGATATTAATGTTGTCTAGCACTCAGGATGAAAGGAAACTCTAATGTGGTTTTCTTGTATAATATATAAGTTATATGATAGACAGTCTGGTGCTGGAGGTGCCGTGTGGTGAGGAGCTGGTCAATAGAGACGTTCAGTGAGTAGCTTGGTGAAGGAGGTAGATGTGCAGGAGATTCGTTAGAGAAGATGATGCCTGTTGCTGGCCTCCTGATTGAATGAATGCTGGACAGCTAGGAGCTTGCTGGAGGAGATGTTGCTTGTTCAGGAAAATGGGCAGAATGAATGTTGGTTGGTGAGGAAGCTCAGAGAAGGACAGCTGGTGGGTCGCCATGCTCGCTGGCGGGAGCGAGGACCGCCAGGCAGGCGAGGAGAAGCGAGGGGCCGCCAGGCAGCGGCGGAGGAGGAGGTGTTGCTTGTTCAAGAAGAATGGTCAGAATGAATCTCAAGGGAGAGGCAGAGCTTAGCAGCGGCTATGAGTCATGGTGGGAAAACCCGAGAAGTAGCCGGTGACTAGTTCCGTTGCTAAGATACGGCGGGCATTGGAATGCGGATACGCTTGGTTGCTAGGGAAGACGGTAACAGGTGGTGGCGTGGCTACGCAGTTAGGCAGTTGTAGGGGAGACGTCCACTACAATACCATCATTAGAATATTTTTATACATACTCATGAAAATTACAGATAGCATTTCATTTGACTTTGTTTACAACCACTGAGCGCTGACAGCATGATAAGATAACAAAACTATCCACGAACTGCCGAACAGTTTTGGACATTCGAAAACAAAGCATTCAGGAGAATACGGTGGCAGGATCGTGTCAAAAACGAGATGATATGGGAAACTGCGAACGTAAGTATGTTAATGAGTGGCTGATGGAAGACCGATGGAGATGGGACACATTCTTCAAGTTCAACCTGAGAACAATAAGGGAAGCTGTGAGGTGACCCCTGGCAAAGACTGAGAAGACGGGAAAGCTCAGCATTCACCTGTAATGGACGCGGCCATTAATTATCCCCCAGGTTGGCACCCTGACAAAAAGCTAAATAGAAGCCACTGTGTTTGCATTTATTAGTATTCAGCACCCTGTTGAGAAAGATACTTGATAGGGCGCTATACGCACTGAGAAAATATTACACCTAGTTGTGTTGTTTATGCCTGAGCTTTCCCGTCTTTCATAGTCTTTGCCCCTGGGGGAACAAGAAAAAAAAGATTCTCTTGGATTCGGACCATGAGGAGAGATACGGGAAACAACTGGGCCGGCATGCATGAACAAGCTTAAGCTCATGCTGGTTGGCATAAATTAATGGAGGTCTTTTGCGTTGCACGTCGTTGGAGGCAATAACAAGTATGCTTCTTTTGAAAAAAAATCAAATGTGATTGGTCGAAAAAAATTCGCGTGGTGATATCGATACATCATTAGTCACGACCAAAGACTATATAACAATTCCCGGCTACATACGGCCGGAAAAGGGAAGGTTGCGGGCCCCTGACAGACGACGTTCAAACGACCCCGCTCCTTGCACGCTAACGCCATCTGTTGCTTTCCTGTCTTTCTTATAGTCTTTGGTCACGACAGGATGACGTCAGTCAATTGCGCATGCGTGATGCGCCGATAACATCTCAGAGACGAAGATTGAAAATTACGTAAAACCAACTAAATTTAATTGTGTCGCTATTATCCATTTCCGCCTGGTATATGTGGGGTTCAAATACTCAGAATAGGGAGATCTAAATGCTTCAGCAGTTATAACTTTCGGGCGCGCGATGTCCTAAAGTAAAATAATACCGCTTTATCTACTAAAAACCTTTATGTTCGTACCCTACGTACATGCATAAATAACCTTAAACTTTAAATTACAGAAATTCATACATCCAGTAAAACTTAAAAAAATAATTAAACTTGCGTAACCCTGATGGACGCATAGCAGTTCCTTAAGACCTATTGACATCTTACCTGACACCTACTAGGTAATAAATATTCCACAAAAACTGAATTGAATTGAATTGAAACAATGTATTTAGCCAGAAAAACACAGATACAGAGTGGATAATAATAACAATATCATGGCTGAGCCAGTTGAGAACCTGAGCTCTCCTGTGGGCACCTGATATATACTGTACATTTATCTCAAGGAAGTATTATGTAACATTTAGTATCATCTGGAATAGTATACATAGCATGGTGGTAATAAGAACATCGCAGAATGTTACCACGGTTATCACTTCAATATTATTTATGTTTATTTAGTTTTATTTTTTTTTTACATTTATATTATAAGTATTATACATAAGTTACAGTGAAATTTAAAAACATAAATATTATAGGGAAGCAGTACAACATGGGTTGTACAGTATTAAGGTTGAACACGAGGTCAGTTTTTTTTTTTTTTTTTTACGGGGATTAGTCCACCGGGGCACAGGTCACTCACCCACATCAGGGCCTGGGGGGCGAAAATGTAATAATGATAATAATAATAAAAATAATTATAATAATAATTGTAATAATAATAATAATAATAATAATAATAAGGAACCATAAAGAAATAAAAAAATTAAAGATCAAAAGTGATAAACAATATATGTATGTTGTGTTGTCAATAGTAAGAGAAACAACTAAGACCCTGCAATTGTGTGTAAATGAGGCAGAAAATCAGATCAGCAACCTGGGACTTGGTCACAATTTTCGTGATGCCATATGGCAGCAGGGTCTACCATTAGACAACACATTATGCTTCCAATATCTTCCCAGGCGGTAGTAATGTGGGGTATGGGATGTTTGGGTTCTTTCTCCTCCATCCTGTGAGTGCGTCACTCCGGGGTCACCATTGTGGGATATGGGATGTTTGGGTTCACACTCAGGATGGGATGGAGAAAGGAAACTCACAATGTGCTCTCTATATACATGTTGTATTGGATGTACAATGCAGCTTGGTGCTGGGAAGTGGCAGCGTGGTTACAAGCGTGATGTAGAGAGAGCTGGTTGGTGAGGATGCTCAGAGGAGGACAGCTTGTGGGTCGCCATGCTCGCCGGCGGGAGCGAGGACCCCCAGGCAGCGGTGGAGGAGGTGGTGTTACTTGCTGCGGCTGTAGCTAGAAGAAGAGACAGGTCACCACGAGGTCAGGTCTTAAATAGCGGAGGTAGACGTGGCTTAATAGTTGACCCCCGCTCCGTGGGCGGCGCTGGTTGACCTACAGTAGACCACGAGGCATACACTGTGGAATTCGCGGGGTCGGCTACTCAGCGACAAACAGCGTTTGTAGGGGAGAAATCCACTACAGTACCTCCCTGTTTGATAGCTGCCTACTACCTACTACCTATTTGTCAGGATTATGTCTAGTTGCCATGTCCAGTACTTGCCAACAGTGCGTAACAGAGACGTGACCGATCGCCCAAGCAGCTAACGAGCCGATCTTTTGGTAAAGAGGATAAAAGACAAGGAAAAGTAATCAGAGACGTGACCGATCGCCCAAGCGGCTAACGAGCCGATCAGTGGTGAAGAGGATAAAAGTAAAAAAAAAAAAGTACATATATTTATTGCAATGTGTAATTTGTTATTTATTTACATGATAATTTCCGATAAAACGATTTAGGCTCGTAAGCCGGTTTTTGCTGAATATTAGCCAAATAATGGAATGAACATTAGGTAATTAATTAGCTTAGATGTTGTCATCATATTGTAATGTCACCCCGACGAGCGCCTTTCTCTTACTGCTAAGAAATTTTAAAAGAAAACGTACACTTCTAGTTGGCGAGAACTGCCTTAAAAAGAAAGATTTTTTTTTGTTATTTTGAGTGAAGCTTTTAGAGATCTTGCGGAGACCTATCTTTTCCTATGCAAACGGGACTGATTTCCTGTGGCGTATAAAATAAATATCTAGTGTTGCAAGTACAATTTATTTACAATCATATGCATTCTGAATTCGATTTAATAGTAAGTGTTCAGTTCCGTCCTTCTTCCTGAATGTAGGCCGCAGTCCGTCGCAAAGTGACTGTAGTACACGTTCGAAGACTCCAGGGGTATTACGAATGCTTGTGGCAAGATCTTTCACTTGGCGCCACAATCCTCACAAATCGGGACCTCTGTAGCATACACTTTGTCTTTAACGTGACGCCACAAGTAGAAGTCAGTAGGATTTAGGTCAGGTGATCGAGGTAGCCAGAATACCCAACATTTAGGAATTCAGTTGTTACTCGAGCAAAGTGTGCTAGGGTACCATCATACATGTACCACCACAGTCGACGTGATCCTTGGGAATCACTAGTAAAGTGTCCTCAAGAAAATGTGCCAGTTCCTGGAGTAGCAGATATAGGCCAATAAGACGGTCACCAATAATGTCGGTCCGAACATTGATTGAGATGTACTATACACTCTGGATTCGTGAAGAAGCAGGTGAGGCGACAGGACTTTTGTTGGCGAGTGTACGTGTTACTGCGTGTGGATTGTCAACAGACCCACTCGACTCTTACCACTTAGACTCCATACAAAAGTTTGCCGATGACGCTAAGTTATTTCGGGAAATTAAGAACCAAGCGGACTGTGAAGAGCTGCAGAAGGACCTCTGTGGGCTCCAGGAATGGTCGAAGAAATGGCTGCTGAGATTCAATGTCACGAAGTGTAAGAGGATGCACCTGGGGCGTACCAACGGTAAGGAGGCGTATCATATATCCCAACGGGATGAAGAAAATGCACTAGTTGAGACTGTGTGTGAGAAGGACCCAGGTGTGTATGTTGACAATGAGATGAAGTTCTCGGGCCATTGTGAGAAGAAGGTAAATCAGGCAAATAAATTATTGGGTCTTATAAGAAGGTCGTTCAGATATCTAGACGGTCCGTCCCTCGTGACGATCTTCAGGAGTGAAGTGCTTCCCCATCTGGAGTACTGTCACCCCATCTGGTCCCCGAGATATTCTAGGGACTGTCAGTTGGTTGAAAATGTTCAAAGGAGGGCCACCAGACTGGTGCCTGCACTTCGGCACCTCAGCTACCCTGAGAGATTGGAGTGCCTGAACTTGCCTAGCTTATACTACAGACGGGCAAGGGGTGACCTAGTTGAGGTGTATAGGCATCTCAAGGGGCACTACTCAGTCGAGTGTCCTTACTTGGAGCTGGCGGACGCTCGCCCCACAAGGGGTCACAGCTCAAGAGTGAAGAAGCCGCATGTCCAGAAAACCGTGAGGGTAAACTTTTTCGGAGTGAGGGTTGTAAACTCTTGGAACAATCTACCAGAGAGGGTTGTGACGGCACCGAGTGTGAGCTCTTTCCAGACAAGACTTGACCAACACTGGAGCGGGTTCAGGTACATGCAGGAGCCGGTGCATGCCCAGTACTTGCAACATTGCGTGACAGAGACGTGACCGATCACCCGGGCGGCTAGCGAGCCGATCTTTTGGTGAAGAGGATAAATGAAAAGGAAAAGTAATCAGAGACGTGACCGATCACCCAAGCGGCTAACGAGCCGATCAGTGGTGAAGAGGATAAAAGTAAAAGTAGACTTATTGCAATCCTCCCCTACCCAATTTTGTAGGATAACTCCGAATCTATGGGGTATTGACACTGGTCATGACCCATTTATCTTTATTTATGTTTCAGGAATACTACCCCGTATTGCTAAAATACTATACTACAATTTTACTATTCACCTGTGCTACTGTACCAATAATAATAAAAAATAGATTACAGTATTATTATCATTTGTTCTATGGGGTATGTATGTAATGCAAGAAATACATTAGATAATATTTTCACTATCATTTGTATTATTTTTCTTGTGGTACGAGGTAAAGGCGAAGGAGACTCGCTTTGTATCCTGTGCGTGCAACTTGAGGATATGAGTTTGTGTATTTGTACTTGCTGTCTTATCTCTTTCCTGTCACTTTCTTCACACACGTCTTACCCTCCCGGTTTTTTTAGGCTACTCTACCCCTGATCCACGCCACACAACAGTGGGAGAGGAAGAAAGGTAATTTATCTGAAAAAAATTATTTTAATGTTAATGTAACATAAGGATACCCACCAAAATTTATGTACACTACTATATTTTCAATTAAATGTACCGGATCTGTAATAGGTGGACTCTTTTCAACGAGGTCGACAGAGCGTGTGTGAGAAAGTGCTATTGGGAGTTGATTTTGTGACCTTTCTTCAGATTGACCACGGGAAGGTCAGTTGCCCTCGAGTCTCGAGAGGTTAAGTAGCTTAGTAGTAAAACAGACTCCTGCTTGAATCTGTGCAGTAGTGAACTGATAGTTTAATATTAGCAACAACAGTGAGAATTTAGATTAACGCATAATGCGAGTTTCTAGAAATAAATCGTTTGTTTATTTGCGCTGATGAAGTGTGTTGATACTTATTGGTGTCGGACACGAGAACTTTGTTTAACTGTGGCGACGTGACTCAAGGACACAAAAAAACGTAAGTTTAGTACGTGTACCTGTAATTTTGTAACTATAAATGGAAGCCACAGATTTATACCACGTCAAGCCAAGATCCAATTGCGAGAATTTGGGTCGACCTATACGTTTTACTGTTCCCAGGAGATACCCTGCAACATGAGAATTGTGTTATGTTTATAACCATGGCAAAGTATGTGGCTCATCACTGAGTGAAGTAAACATTAGAAAACATTCTTTAGAAGCAATTTGATACAGACTATGAGACCAGATTAACATAAATTTTTCAGCTTTAGGGACTTTGCCCCCTAGACCTGCCATAGGGGTTTCTTCCAGACAACCCTCTCACGAAAGTCTTGCGGAGCCCCTGAGGTAAATGATAAGTTGGATGACCTGGAAATTAAACATCCCAGCTTATTTCACCCGATGATTAAACACCCTGCCGTTGGGTGTTTACTCACCTGAGGATTAGACATCATAATCTTCAAGTGATCAAGTATGTTTATGAAAACATTTGCTGAGTGTCGATTGATTCTTTATGCTCGTTGTTAGCTACGCAGACTTCAAACTATATAACCAGTATCTGATTTAGAGCCACTGTTTTAAAAACCCGCTGAGAGGTCTCTTGAGGCTTGACCAGTCACTGGCCCCTCCTGCTGAAATCGTGACCTGACTTGTGGCGGCAGACAACTGGACACGCCCAAGGCCACACACCTTTTGCCACCCACCCATAACCTCACCCGTGCCCAGGTACACCTATCTAGCCAGGTAGACGTTCTCCCCTAAGAGTTACGGCACGCGCTGCTCTACGAAAACGTGAGGTCAGTGATCTCTTGAAGCCCAGGTGAGTATTTATGGATGTTAATTAAGTCGAAAGAGTGAACTGTGTGAGTGTTATTTATTATTAATAAGTAGACAGATAAACAAGAACTGGCCGGAGAATGGAGAGTGTTTTTATTGTTGTGATGTACTTGTTTCATATGTGTGTGAATACATACATACATACATACAAAATCTCACGCACTTACAGACGTACATTTTAAAGCAAACACACATATGTACATATACTATAAACACACACACACATATGTACGTATACTATAAATACACACACATACATACAGACAACGCCATCACACATATACTGTACGAGTATATACCAACACAATGCAGACTCGGGATAACACACACACACACACCTATCTACCAAGGGAAGCAGACTAACTCACACTTGCGCGATCTGTGGTCTAGTTTATCAGTATTTTCTCCCCCTGAGGTGTGTACTGCACCCGTGTGCTAGAACCTCCAACCACGTACAGTATACTAAATATTTCCAAGTGCTAGCCAGGGCTTCTGCGTTCGTTGTGTAAGTGTATTGGAAGAAGGTGTTGTCTGCAATGTGTTATTCGGTTTTGGATCATTATGGTAGGTCATTTGATTCAGCAACCAAGCAGCAACACACTCGCTACATATGCATCATGTTAATGAAGTGGTACACGCATGGTGATGCAATGCATATGATGCCTGAAAGTGTCCTGTAATGGATGGTGAGTACTTAGGCCTCAAAGTACCTATAGATGTAGGTCAAATGGGCCCACCCTAACCTGACCATTAGGATTAAGGACCATTAAAACTAGGTGTACGGGGTTCCCTATCTGCTAAATAAAATCGTCTGACGAGCCAGGGAAAATATTAAAAGTGGGGTACCTGTAGTGAAGGGGTTAAGTTGAGGCTCATCAAATTCATCATGTGTAAGTTATGATAAACACTGTACGGGATACTGAGACAGCGAGAAAGTTATATCACGATTTATCTGATCAATTGATATTGACATGGGGTCTGGAGATTAGCGGTATGATGTCAAGAACTGGGAATGTCAGTTTCCACGTCCTGGGTTGTGATGGACGCTGTATTGGGGTTGTGATGGACGCTGTATTGGGGTTGTGATGGATGCTATATCGGGGTTGTACTTATGGGTGCTGTATCAGGGTTGTTGTGGATTTTGTACCTGCATTGTCATGAACACTATACTGATGCTATTATGAACATTGCCCAAGTTGCTGTTCATAGTCTACCGGCCTTTTTATGTACCAGGGTTATGGATGCTAAACCGAGAATGTTGCAAACAGAGTAATTATAAGCCTTACGTTATGCATCAATATTTATAAGTTTTATAATGGCCATACGGATAGCCTTTTTTGTTTACTTTCCTCTACCAAAAATCCGCAGGTAACTAATTACGTTATTATATAATTAATTCACCTTGCTATCCAGTTATCCGTATGTATTTATTAATATAAGATTATGTAGTTATAAATATGCATCTACAGTCTATAGATATATGTGTGTGAGTGATTTTTTTTATTGTTTCCTTGTGTGAAGATGACACAAGTGTTGTAGGTGTACAAGTGTGCTGGCTATTTGAACACTTGTGGTTCACGCTACTGCACTATTTTCGTCTCGGTTTCTTTCCGAATTTATTCTTGCGTTATAGCGTTGATCTCACCCTTGTCCCTCCTCGTCTCACACCTCACTCATCTAATTATACTAGGTCAAAATTCATTGGGTTTAATTCGTACTGTCATCATCAAACTTTAATTATGATATTCATATGTTGCTATTGTTCGCGAATTCTAGGACTAAAAGTTATTTATGTAATTATCGTATACTTGGGGAAATAGTAAGTAATTATAGAGGCAGGTGTTCTATAGGCCGAAGAGAGGGAATCGATTGCCTGGCTCTCACAAGGGCAGGAATCGATCGTCTTGACTAACCTGCCAGATTTCACCAGCAGTAAGTTTATCTCTGAATTATTATTTAATTCTATCTCAATTATTACTAGATATTATTAGATTTTTACTATAAATAGATACAAAAAATATAGGCAGACTTAATATTCTGGCAAAATAAAATCAGAAAACAAGAAAAATAAATATATTTTATTTGCGGTGAGGTGGAAGTTTTGTCCTTGCTGCTCATCCATACTATCTCGGCTCTAATGAACATTTTATTGCCTCGTACATAAATATTCTGTCAATAAAACCCAGTTTTATTTTGCAATTTCAAGCTCTATTTAAAACAAGGTGTTCTCAGAAGGGAAAACTCCCAAATGATAACCCAAGAAGGGAAGTTGCGTTGTTTTTAAATTTAGCGGGGCTGAGAGACGTCATCATAGGCTTGCAAGATGGCGGCGGTGTTTGTTGACACTCCACCAGAGAGAAGAATGTAGAAGTTTTTGTTTATTTTGAGTTTAAAGTTGCCTAAATGTTAAGGTAAGTGAACAAGTAACGTTGCAAAAGTATCTTAAGCATCCACAGAAGGTCATGAAAACGCAGCGGTGGTGGTTTTGGGCGACTTTTTTGACGGGTGTTTGATGAAAAAAACTGGCCTGAGCTGGGCAGGGCGCAGAGAGCAGATGGCACAAAATGGGCTGCCGTGACGAGGCCGAGGGGGCTCTTCACCACCTTCCTCGCCCCCTGCTCACTCCCATGACGTTCTCGAGATGATCCTCCCTATGTTTTGTTGGTAGATTGACAGTAATATGAGCTGTGTGGATGGTGTAGGGTGAAAGTTGGATGAATGTGGGTGTGAATGCTTGTGTGTGGTCGTGGGTGAAGGACAATAATATAACACGACCCCCAGTTGACGACAACAAAGCAAAATAAGTGTTATGGCACAGGGAACCACTATCCTTGATGGGGTTGTATTTGGCATGGGGTACATCATGTGGCATTGTCTTGTTGCTGTGCTGTCAACATAGACTCGGGAGCTTGTCAACAGACTTGTCATGTGTTGTCACTGACTGTTGTATATAATATGGGAATTTTTTGTCATTGAGCAAGCTCCTATAGTTTGCATGTGAAGTTGATTATTTTTAATTTGTGCCGTATTGAAGTTCTGAGAGCAATCATCAACTAGGAAAAATTTATTTTATTTATTGTTGCAATTTGTACTATATACCTTGTAAAAAATAAATAGTTTCATTTGTGTAATTTTGCTTGTAAATTCCATTCTAGTGTGAAAAATTACCATAATAGTAATAACATAATTTTAAATCAGTGGGCCAAAAATGGTTCTGGATATTTAGTTTTACCATACTGTACACACTCCAGTATATATATATATATATATATATATATATATATATATATATATATATATATATATGCATAGAAAATGACATGATTTAATTATTAATGAATGAATGTATGACTAAATTATTTTTTAGTGTAAATAAAGTACAGTGCAGTAATTATTGTTTTACTGTAACTGGTGACACAATGAGGTGACTGCTCAATAGCCCTCGAGCTAGTGTATTTTAGCGTGTGACCTGGCTAAGCCACTTCCTTTTTTAAATTGCCATAGCGTCAAAGGGAAGATATTTGTCAAGTTTAAGTTAATAAATTCAAATTAATTTATTCCATTTACTGGTACAGTACCATATTTGCATTAAAAATAATTTTTGATATTCAGTCAATTTGACCAAGGACAGCTGACAAAGCTATGAGAGGCCTTCTAGTAGAGATCTTATGCCAGCAGCATCTGGTGTTCTAATGGCCAGGTGGTCACCCATCCAAGTACTAACCAGATCCAATGTTGCTTAACTTTGCTGATGAACAATTTAGTAGCTAATAACCTTGTAGAAAACAAACCTATATTAGTAAGAAATACTGAACCTTTAACTGTCATAACTAGTGTCTAATTTATTCATTTTGGATTTTCTGTGATCTTTTGGAGAAATATAAGGTCTCTGATTTTAAGATTTGCAGAGTGAACCAACAGTACCAGGTACTTGTGCTAAGTTTACCTAAATATACTAAAAAGTATTGTAAGTTTGTTAGGTAATTCAGTTTGTTTGAACATGTCAGTTACAGATTGACAGTGTCGACTGTTTTGGCAAGAAATTTTACTTATTTATCACTGTAAAGAATTTGGATAATGAGAATGTTGAAAAATGTCTGACTGAGAAAATTTTAATTGCAATACTGTACTGTACTGTACTGTACTGTACTGCACTGTACTAGCCATTATTTAAACAACAGTGTAGTGTTATGGCTATTGAACATAGAAGAAAACCATTGAAAAACCAAAATGGTGTACAATGCATACTGGTAGATTGTAATTTCTAGAGTGTTAAAGAAGTTAAGAACAGCTTTTAATCTACAAAAGGATGTAAAATAACTACAGTAGCTAGTTGAAGAACAGTAAAATAATACAGTATGAGAATGATAAATATTTTTACCTTACACTAAAATTTTTACATATCTATTCCTCATTGTGCTGTTAGCTACAGGGTCACTGTATTAATATACAGTAATGAAAAAAAAAAAAATTGCCAGGTCATAATTATGTTGTGTGTTCTTGCCCACTTTATGCCGACCACTTGTGAGTGTTTGACTCCGTGACCCTCGTACATTTGTTCAGTGGAAACTTTTAAGGCTTGGTGTATATTGGCAAAACTTGTTACATAAATATTTGACTATTTTTTACTTTCACTAGTTTTGAAAAACATTGTATGAGAATAAGGTTGGCACCTCTACCTACAGTAGCTAGAGTTCACTCAATTTTTAATGATTTAAACTGTTCATTTTTAATTATGTAAACTGCATTAGAATAATATAAATCTAGAGAGAGGTATCATATGGAAGCACAATATTTTGATATGATAGTGAATTTTCACATTTAGTCATGTTGTAGTTAAATATCTGATGTAGTTAAGGAGACGGATTGCTGGGAGTTGGGCCTCCATCTTCTTTATAACATTTTATTTTTGCCTAATGACTATTGTCGTTGATTACTTTAGGAATTTTACTTGTTTATTTCTGAGCGTGAGTTGGTCACCCATGACTGCTGTGATGGTAACATTGGTAATGTGTGGACTTGCTTAATCACTGTTGATAGATTTTTGCCTGTTCCATCTTATTTTCTTGATACTGTACTGTATTAAGTTGGGAATTTATTTTAATCTGTCTGAGGCCAAATATGTTATTTGCTTCCTTAGGGGGGCATTGTTGCTTAGGTTTTCATCTCAGTTTGGTGGTCAGTGCAGCACTGGTTGAGCTTCTTGTTCAAGCACAAACCCCTAATGAATCATCATTCTTGAATGAGGGGTGGATAAAGTACTCTGCAGAGGCGCCAATTGTCCTGATTGATCGTGCTATTGTGTCATTTTGGGGCCACCTCACAGTTGGTCTTGAAGTTGGAACATGGGAAAAGACTTTGAGTCTTAAATTTTGCTGTCTTATGAGAATAAGTATTTTTACTCTATGGTGTCACTGACCACTGTGGAAGTTGCTCTCTCTGTGCTACATGGTTAGGATGTCAGTTCATACATGTGTAGATTTTTATCTTTGATATCTAAGCAGGGATCAGTATTTCTGCACACATATTTTCCATAAGAATGGCCTGTTAAATACGTATATTGTACATATTCAGGTGTATCGATATTTTTGTTTTCCCTGTGTTGTATGTCTACATAAATCAGTTAGACTTATAAACAGCTACATACTTATGTGTTTGCATTAGTTCTCTGCCCTTTCATCATTTGTGTATTTTCTGTTTGAATTCTTTAGTCCTCTGAAAGAATTTTTATTTTACTGTACAGGATTACAGTACAGTAGTTTTAAAATATAGAAAATAACTTTACAAAGAAAGGCCTCAACGAAATAATGAGTATTTTCCATGTTAAATGCACACAATAGCTGGACAGAAAAAAGATTGCCATTCTAGGATTGCATCTCTTACTTAAAATTACCCCTTTAGTACTATACACACTGTAGATGTAATTTCAGTTTGAATCTCAAAAGATGTAAAATTAACTTTTATTGACCTTCATGGTATTGTAGCCATTAGTTGTAAAGTTAACAGATCTGCTCCTTACATGATATTGTTCTATGTTCTAAACATTGTGTTATTCAACAGGCAGCAGACGAGTGGCGCAGCACACGTTAGCTGTGACCTCTGCTCCAGAGTAACTGTGAGCATCACCATCACACCTCGGAGGACAGCCACGTCCTGCCACGCTGCACCATGTTCCACCGCTTTCACGACCTGAAGGCGGGGCAAGACTCTGAGATGGTAAGATAAGAGTTTTATTGCCTCAACATAGAACATGTTGTTGGATCATATTATGGTTTTTAATGACAGTTTTCAGGTTATTTTATTTGGTTCCTGCTCTTTTACATTGTTTCTGCAGGATGGGGTGCATTTAACAAACATCATCTCTACAGTATATCTTGAAACTTGAAATAGTACAGGGTAATTGTAATACATGTACTGTATATAACAGAAAAACATAAGTCATACAGCAATCACAAGTTGAATGAGAAAATAATATAACACATGAAGCATTGGTGTAGTGGATTTATATTATTTGATTTTAATAATTAAGAAAATTTGTCAGAATTAGTTAATCTGTGTAACAATAAAACAAAAAGTGTTATCATTCCTTTTCTATTCTTTTATTTCTATTTAATTCTTATATACTTACTTTTGCTTCTCTTTTCTTTCTTTATTCCCCATTTTCTGTATCTTCTTGTGAGATGATGGAGGTTAAAGACGGAGGGGAAGTGAGAGAGAGGAAGGTATTTGTTTATGTTTGAGGGGAGGTTGTGGTCAGGCAGTGAGGCCTACCGTTAGACCTCACACCAACAAGGGGAGATTGAATAGCTGAAGATTAAGATACAACTCTTAACAGAGGGGAAATATGAAATAGTTATTATTTAGGACTCACTGTATTACTGCATAATGCCAAAGATATGCATGACAATGTTTTACTCAGCACAAGGGAATTGGAAACTAATCATAATGGTTCTTCGTTTATTAACAACATTACAGTGGTCCCTCGGTTAACGAACGCCTCGGTTAACGAAATTTCGGTTAACGAACTGCCTCCCAAAAGATTCTTAAATTCGGTTAACAAACAAAAATTCGGTTAACGAATTTCTTACGAACTGACCTCAACATGTTTTCGCTTGCACTGGCCGGTCAACCAGCTTTAGTATTAGTCCGCGAATACATTAATCGGTTCTAGGGCTTAAATTCCTTACTATTTTAGTAAATATCAAGAAGTTTATACTATTCAATAATTTTAAAAGTTTAATATTAACTTTTTAGTCATTTTAACATTTATTGAACATAATTGAAGGTAAAGAAACTATTTTCTGGCGTGCCATCCAGCCTGTTAACACACCAGACAGACGTTAGTCTCTCTCTGTTTTCAGTGGAGGTAACATCTTGCTTGAGACTCTCTTCAACTAAACGCTTTTTTCTGTGTCTCCAAGCAAATTATTGGTCATTTTGAAATATATTTTACATATTGACAATATATAATGCAGTGCAGTGTTGATTTAAAGAAAATAATCTTGAAATACACCAAGAGAACTAAAATTTTATGTGTGAAATGGTGCCATGGGGTGACTTCTCTTCCACCCCAATGCTTTCTCTTCTTCCTTCTCCTCCACCTCCCACTTCAAATGCACATCATCATCATCATCCAGGAGCCTTCTACATACACACCTCAAAGTAAATGAACTTTTCTCCCATTTTTGTTGAATTTAGGCAATTTTCGGTGAGCTGGAACCAATTACCCAAAAACCCATTGAAACAATGGTTTCGGTTAACGAATTTTTCGGTTAACGAACAACCTGCTGGAATGGATTGTGTTCGTTAACCGAGGGACCACTGTACTCAAAATGAACAGTTACACTTCAAAACAATAACTTATCTTTCTAGCTAGCTAACCAGGGGTCACATTACTGTAATCATAATACATTTCTTGAAAACGTATAAAAACTAAAAGGTACTCGCATTATATCCTGCTATGTGAGATGACACCCATATGCCCACACTTAACTCTGTCCAAAACCCGACTGTTTTTCAAACTGTCACCCACAAAGGGGACGCTACATCTTCACGACGTCACGTCCTACAGGTTCTCTTATTGGTTCAGGCCTGAGGCATTCACTCTCACAGGTCCCTGCCATTGGCTCGAACCCTCAGGCGGGAAACACTCATGACATTGTTACATCCGATAAAAAGTGTTAATGGTTTCATTGGGTGCCTGTATCTGGCACAGTTCTCAGAAAATCACAAGGATGTTTCTAGTGCTTGGGCAGTTTGTGATAATGCTTCGTGAATGACAATGTTCGACTTTTATAGTTTTATACATAATGTTACAAGTATCATGTGACATTGTACAAGAGATATACTGTACAGTAAAGCCTCGAATAACGACTGTAATGTGTCCTCCAATATTGCAGTGTAAGGTGAATCATTGTATTGTGAATCATTAATTACCGTTAAAATAAATCAATAATAATGAGGTGCGTTCCAAAATCTGACCTTTTCATGTTTTTTGTGTGGCTTTTTACCCTCTTTTCCTCCAAAACCTCAGAATTAATGAAAAATGTAAACTATATTCTTTAAATAATGTTTATGAATGCACCTTATACAATATAAATCAATCATAATATGGTCACAAGAGGAGATGGGACTCCATTGTTTTTGTTAGTATTTACACCCGGGACGATGGTTCTACATAAGAAACTGAAGAAAATAAGACCCTGGTTGTAGCTGTAGTAAAATTAATGTAAAAAAATTAATATATATGTTTTAAGTAATGTTATTTAATGTTAATAAATCGAACAATAGAAGTAGCAAAGAAAAAAAGCGAAATGGATTGGGAACACCAGCGTATACGTGTGTGCACTCAAGGAAACAGCGTCATTTATCTTATGAGGAATATGTACAAAAGATTCATTATTGTTTATTACTGAATATGTATTTGATTGAATTAATGATTATGTATGCGAAATGAACAATACAATTCATTAATACTACGTAGATTATTAAAACACACAAGAGGAGACGAGACGGCATTGTTGTTGTCAGTGTTTACACCCATAATATCAGTTATCCACCTGAAACTGAAGAAAATAAGACCGTGGTTGTTGTTGTAGTAAGATTAATGTAAAAAAATGTGTACGTTTGTTTTAATTAATGTTATTTAATGTACAGTAAAAGTAACGACTGATGTTAAAGAAAAAAGCGAGACTGATAGTGGAACACCAACGTATACGTGAGCACTGAAGGAAACAGCATCATTTATCTTATTAGGAATATGTACAAAAGATTCATTATTGTTTATTACTGAATATGTATTTGATTGAATTAATGTTTATTTATGCAAAATGAACCATACAATTCATTAATAATACGTAGATTATTAAAACACACAAGAGGAGACGAGACGGCATTGTTTTCGTTAGTGTTTACACCCGTGACAATGGTTCTACGTATGAAACTGATGAAAATAAGACCCTGGTTATAGCTGGAGTAAAATTAATGTATATATTTTAAGTAATGTTATTTAATGTTAATAAATGGAACAATAGAAGTAGCTAACCATTAATGGTAAAGAAATAAAGCGAGACGGATTGGGAACGCCAACGTATGTAATTGCGTACATGTAAAAACATATCGTCATTTCTCGACATAAGAATATGAAAGCAACATTTATTACTGTTCATATATGTTTTAAATAGTACTTACGAATGTAAAAAAAAAAATTCTACTCACCAATGGTGGTAAAGTCTAAAACATAAGGACAGCCAATGATGTTGTGTGAGTTTTTACTCAGTTGACGAAGTCGTCAGGTTCAATTCTGGCTGAAGCTGTAGTTTTCCATAAAGCTGTCATAGCTGTTGCTGAAACTGTTACTGAACCTGAAGTTGTTGATGAAGCTGCTTATGACACTGAATTTGATGGTGTAGCTGAAGTTGATGGTTTAGGCCTTCGAATAATAAAGCTGTCGAAAGAACCTTGCACAGCTGCTTTCTTTTCTCATTATACATCTTTATGTAGAGGTCATTTGCGTTTTTCATGTCCCCGTAAATTTTAATGCTTCGTTCTGCTAATGGATCCAGTTCTGAAAATATGTTCATTGCTTGCTCCATATAATATCCACAGACCTTTCACCTTTTTCATATCATTTTAATACATCTATTTTCTCAGCTAAGCTTATAAACTTTCTTTTAGCTTTTGAATCAGCACTGCCATCACTTGCTCTGTTGCTTATGTTGAATAGGGACTCAAGAATTCCCTAAGAAACCTGTGAAAGGTTTTCTCCTTTTCCTGTTCAGATGTGTGAAAACAAAAGGCTGACCAAGCTGCGACTGTTTATACTAGTGATGCTGGTGTCACCACTCACAAGCCTGGCAGCCTCCGAGCGCAAACCGTGTTTTTTTTTTAATACAGTGGTTTTCTTGGTTAACGAACACAGTTCGTTCCAGAGGGTCGTTCGTTAACCGAAACCATTGTTTCAATGGGATTTTGGGTAATTGGTTTCAGCTCACCGAAAATTACATACAAAGTAAAAAAATGCAGTAAAGTACACTTACTTTGTGGTGTGTATGTAGAAGGCTCCTGGTTGATGATGGTGATGATGGGTATTAGAAGTGGGGATGGAGGAGAAGGGAGAAAGAAGGAAGTGGGAGTGGAAGAGAAATCACCCCATGCTTGATGCTGTCATTTCACCCATAAAAGTTTAAGTTCAATTGGTGTAATTCAAGATAATATTCTTTAAATCAACACTGCACTATATATTGTCACTATGTTAAATAAATTTCAGAATGACCAATAATTGAACTGTAAAAACGTAAAAATACTCTTGTGTTCAAGAGACCCACAAGCAAGATGTTTCCTCCACTGAACAGAGATACATACTGAGGCCTTGGTGGATGAGTGAAGTGGCTGATGGGCACACCAAAAACTAGTTCCCTGTACTGCAATTATGTTAAATAAGTGTTAAAATGACTAAAAAATTAATAGTACAACCTTCTTGATATTTACTCCAATTTTAACGAATATAAGCCCTAGAACTGATTTCTGTATTGGCGGACAAATTTTCCAACTGGTGAGCAAGTCAAAGCATGTTGAAACTTTTTTTGCAAGAATTTCGTTAACCGAATTTTTTTTTCGTTAACCGAAATTAAGATCCTTATGGAAGATAATTCGTTAACCGAAATTTTGTTAACCGAGGCATTCGTTAACCGAGGGACCACTGTAATGCATATTGGGATTTAGTTCTTATTTATATGAAAATGTAATTTTTATTTTTAATTTTTATTCTATTTTTGTGGTAAATACGAAGAAAATAATGGTGTAAATTTAATTGGGTCCTAAATTAACCAGGGTCTGAAATATGAATCGTCGTCAGTAGAACCGTCGTTATCGGAGGCTTTACTGTACTACATTGTTTTTAAGGCTACTATACTGTGAGTTGGGTATTGAAGGAAAGATTATATTTACCTTACCGATTACTGTATTTTACGACATATAAGACAGACAAAAATGGCAAAAAAGAAATCAACCTGCATCCTATACAGTGTGTGAAATTTTGGTCTCCTGTAGGCTAATGAATTCCCCAGTTGCTGTCTCTAGTTAGTTAAATTCAACCTCGCCCAATTCCAAAATTAAAAATATGTTATTGTTTACTTAAGCACATTATTAGTTTTAATTAATAAAAAAAGGTTACTGTAAATACTGTATAAAACCTGGATTTATAACTACAGTACAGTACTGATGATGATAACTCGAGACGATTAGTGTCCGTACAGCAGGCACCCAACTCTTCAATAACCATTTATGAACTCTTACAAGTGTTACTATCTATTAATGTCATACCTGCAACATTTATCTTTAAATCTACAAATACCTGATACAGCACAAATGAAGATTTACAGATACTGTAACTATCTTTTCTCATTTGTGTCTGTTAACATTTCTGGTGGTATTGTAACCAAGTTAGACTCGTTACTGTAACCACCTGGCTTTCAAGCCAAGCTGTGAGCTGTTATGGTTATTTTTCAACTCCTATTTTCAGGTAGATATACGTAAATTTCTTTTCTTTTTTTTTTTTACTCACATGCACACACCATCCTACATACATATTGTGCAAAACAAAGTCCACTGTATAATTATTATAAGGTCAAACACATGAAGGGAATGGGAATAGGTTATACATTTCTTTCTTAAATCACACAAGTTAGCTGGCTCAATGGGGGAGCGGGAGGAGGGCATGGAGTGTGTGTGTGTGGGGGGGGGGCATTACTAGGGAGTCAGCAGAGGTAGCATACCCACTAGTCTGCTTTGCTGTGGTGAAGCAGGGCCTGAATGCTAATGGTGATTCTATTGAACTTTCATTTGTTTTTTTGTTTGAATGGTTTTAACTGCATTTTTTCATCTATAGCCACATCCCCCTAGCCCTCCCTCTACCACTCCAGGCCAAGCTGTGAGCTATCCTATGATTATTTTTCAACTTGTAATTTTGAGTGGATACACGTAATTTTCTTCACATTTTTTTACTGTGATACATGTACACTCAATTTTTTTGTTTTAACTTGTATATTTATTTATGTTATTTTTATTCCTTACATTTACTGGTACTGAATTATTTTAAGAAAACTGTGGCTGCAAGAGGAATACAGTGGTCCCTCGGTTAACGAACACAATTCGTTCCAGAAGGTTGTTCGTTAACCAAAAATTTCATTAACCGAAACCATGGTTTCAATGGGTTTTTGGGTAATTGGTTCCAGCTCACCAAAAATTACATAAAGTAAAAGAAAAACTGCAGTAAAGTACACTTACTTTGAGGTGTGTATGTAGAAGGCTCCTGGTTGATGATGGTGATGTGAATTTGAAGTGGGAGGAGGAGAAGGGAGAAGAGTAGGAAGTGGGGGTGGAGGAGAAGCATTTTACTGCTTCTTGAAAGGCGAGTCACCTTCCATGAAAATGTCAGGAACCTCTGGACTGACAGATTCTCTAGCAGGAAAATCCTCTCTCCTTCTTGAAGTGGAAGGCTGAGGGGTAGCATCTTTCTCCCGCTGCCTCTTAGAGAAGAAACTGTCGATTTTTCATTGTGGGGCATTTCTCCTCCTCATCATTAACTGATTTTTGAAGAAGGAGACCACTCTGTCCTCAACATTACACAAAATAGGTTCTGTTGTTTCCACATCTGGGTGCCTTGAAGCCAGTTTCCTGAACTTCTCCCAATAGTGAACAACATCTTTCAAATCTGAAGTAGACATATGGTCATCACTTTCCCTTTCCTCCTCACCACTGTCAGCCTCTAACATCTCATCCAGTTGCTTTAAGTCTTCAGGAGTAAGTTCCTGCTCATGAGACATCACAAGCTCTTCCACATCTCCCTCCTCCACTTCGAGGCCCATTGACTGACCAATGGACACAATCTCCTTGTCCAACTCTGCTTCTTCCTCAAATCCCTCAAAATCATGGACTGCTGATGGCCACAGTGCTTTCCATGCAGAATTGAGGGATCTAATGAAGACTTCTCGCCATGATGACACAATCAATTTTACAGCCTCCAGGATGTTGAATTGTGTCTTCCAGAACTGTGCCAATGTTAGTTCATGATCAGTGGAAGTTGCCTGATAAGACCTCCTGAACATTTTCTTCATGTACAACTTCTTGAAGTTGCTGATCACATTCTGGTCCATTGGCTGCATGATTGATGTAGTGTTGGGAGGCAAAAACAGCACTTTGACAAAGTCAGATTGAGCCTCCAAAGTGCTGGCAAGTTCAGGGTCATGACCAGGGGCATTATCCATAAAGAGAAGAGCCTTTAAAGGGAATTTATTGGTGGTTAGGTAGCTCTTCACAAAAGGGCAAAACACCTCAACAGCCCATTCATTAAAGAGCTGTCTTGTCACCCATGCCTTACGGTTGGACTTTCAATAAACTCCAAGCTTTCCTTTTACCACTTTTTGTTGCTTGAACACCCTGGGGTTCTCAGAGTGGTAGACAAGCATAGGCTTCAGTCGGAAATCCCCTGAAGCATTGACACCAAGCAATAGAGTGAGACGGTCCTTCATGGGTTCATGCCCAGGTAAAGAGGCTTCATCTCTGGTGACGAATGTCCTTTTGGGCATTTTCTTCCAGAACAGCCCAGTTTCGTCCACATTGAACACTTGCTGTGGAAGATAATTTTCTTCCTCCACCAGTTCTTTAAAGTCCATTAAAAATTTTTTTGCTCCTTCTTTATCTGCACTGGCAGCTTCACCATGCCTAATAACACTAAAAACGTCACTTCTTTTCTTAAATTTTTCAAACCAGCCCTTGCTGGCCCTAAAATCTTCGAACTCTGTGCCAGAAGAACCAGGTTGATCTTCCTTTAAATGTTCGTAAATTTCCCTGGCTCTTCCACAAATAAATTCAGTAGAGACTGAATCACCTTTCATTTGTTTTTCACTAATCCAAATGAGAAGTAACCTCTCTGTTTCTGCTATTAATAATCTACCTTTAAACACTGGTAGATTTGTCTCTCACTTTCACTTCCTTGAACTTGTCTTTCTGTGCAAGAATTGTCGACACAGTTGATGCCGACATGCCATAGTCTTTACTAAGCACATTTGTTCTAATGCCCTGTTCATGTTTCTTTGTTATTTCCTGTTTTACCTGGTTTGAAATAACTTTTCTCGATTTCTTTGGAGCCATGCTGGATTCAATTTTAACACTACAATTTTAAGTTTTATTGCTGTAAATAAAGAATATGTTCTTTAAATCAACACTGCACTGCGCTATATGTTATCAATATGTAAAATATATTTCAAAATGACCAATAATTTGACTGTAAAAATGGAAAAATAGTTTATGTTCAAGAGAGTCTCAAACAAGATGTTCCCTCCACTGAACAGAGACACAAACTGACGCCAAGCTTGGTGTATTGAGTGGCTGTTTGGCGCGCTAAAAACTAGTTCCCTGTACTTCAATTATGTTAAATAATTGTTAAAATGACTAAAAATTTTAATATAAAGCTTGGAAAATGATTGAATAGTACAACCTTCTTGATATTTACTCAAATGGTAACGAATTTAAGCCCTAGAACCGATTACTGTATTGGCCGACTAATACTGCAGCTGGTGAGCGGGCAAAAACATGTTGACACGATTTCGTAAGGATTTCGTTAACCGAATTTTTGTTCGTTAAACAAGTTGAAGATTCTTATGGAAGGTAATTCGTTAACCGGGGATCACTGTACACACAAAAAGGTTTTTCCCTAAATATTCCTGTTGAAATAGGGGTGCATCTTATTTGCCGTAAAATACGGTATACTGTACTGTACACATTGAAGAACCAAATACTATGACTGAAATATTGATAATCTGGAATTTACTTTTATTTTTATGGATCCTTCTTTATTCTTTCAATGCTTATACAGTGTTCGTTTGTTTTGTGTACTGTACTATCTTGGTGATTTTATCTATGATTAATATGATTTGTTTTGGTAATTTCTTGTTATGGAAACTGGTTGTGTAACTGTGCCATCTAGTGAGTTTTACTGTTCTTTTTTTATTACTAAAATAGTTTGAGGCTCTTTTTCTGCTAGCATTTTGATTTTCAAACTATAACCAAAAATTTTATGAGAATAAACTTGGTACGTACTGTTTTGGTCAGGTAGAGTGCCCATAGGGAGAAGAAGATCCCTCTTGATTTTTGGAGTGATTTAAAAATCAAAGTCATTGTTGCTAAAATGTGATCTTTGGTTTTGAAGCTTAACTGTACTTTCCATGCACCAGTGAACGTGTTATTGCATAGGTTCCTTCCCCTTAGGGAGAGGAAGGGCCTTACCACTATTTGTCACTCCAGCTGTATTATTTCCTGTTACCTGTGGTACTTTTTTTTTATGGGCTTGGATTCTATATACTGTGCAGTACAATATTTTATATATATACAGTAGAACCTCAATAAATAGGACTAATTGGGGCAAACCCCAGGCCAAAAAAGCAAATATATGGGGGGGGGTTGGAGATAACACTGCTTATCTGAACTGTTTAAAGGAAATCAGTTGCTGTTATGCTATTACTGCACTTCAACAACTAAGGTTTTAAAGTGTATAACAAGGTTATTAAAAGAATATTACATCAACAATCAAAAAAATATGAAACAGAACTCTCTGGGTTGAAAATCAGACATGTAAGTCTGGTTGTGAACAACTGTTGTCACCGAGATGATTGTTATTTACTGTAAAGTGTTTTATGTAAGTAACCACAGAATTTGTCTTATGAATAAAGATAAAACTGTATACTGTACAGAACTATAAAGATAAAAATAAAAACAAATAAGTGTAGGAGTACAGTGGGGTATGCTATAACGAACGTAATTGGTTCCAGAACCTCGTTCGTTATAGCATTCGTTCGTTATAGGATTAATCCGTTCCAGGCCCCCAAATACAACCACTTAACGCTGAAAAAATTCTGTGGAAAATGTAAAAAATACGGTACTTTATCTTACCTTAGTGTTGTTCAGCATGCAGGACAGGAGGCAGGGGGGGAGGAGAGAATTATTGAGAAGAGGTGGAAGGAGAGGAGTCATCCTTCCTAGCCCTCTTTGGTGACTGTCTCACAGGCACTTTGTCTGTATGTTCTTTTGTTATCTTTGTAAAGAAGGAATCCAGGGTTGGCTGCTTCAACCTTGATTTCTGGACCTTCCAAAAGTAGTTCATAACATTGTCATTGAACACACTGATGGCCTTTTGCACAGAACCAACATCAGGATGATAATCCTCAGCAAGCTTGGACAGTTTGCTCCAGCAAAAGAACGCATCCTTGAGATCTTTGGCTGGAATGATGCGGCTTTCCTCCTTGTCCTCCTCCTCCCCTGACTCCTCAGAAGTTAAGCTCCGCTTCAGTGTCTCGTTTTCCTCTTTGTGAAGCTCAAGCAGCTCCTCAGTGGACAATTCCTTACTGTGCTCTTCCACCAACTCCTCAACATCATCATCATCCACTTCCAGGCCCATGGAATTGCCCAGAGCCACAATTTCATGAACAACAGCCTCTTCTTCTAACTCTTCGAAGCCTTCAAAGTCTCTTTGAAGGACACATTCAGGCCACAATGGCCTCCAAGCAGCACAAAGACACCTCACAGTAACCTCTTTCCAGGCTGAGATAATTAAAAATACAGCATCTGCTATATTGAACGTGACTCTTCCAAAATTCCTTCAAGCTAACATCACTGGAAGAAGTGGACGCAAAACATTTTCTAAACAGTGCCTTTGTGTACAGCTTCTTAAAGTTAGAAATTACCTGTTGATCCATGGGCTGGATGAGAGGTGTTGTGTTGGGTGGCAAGAAGTGCACAGTGATGAAGTTCAACTCCTCTGGCAATTCAACCATCAAATTAGGAGGGTGGGCTGGTGCATTGTCCATCACCAACAAAGCTTTCAGTGGAAGATTATTCTCCCTGAGGTATTCCTGAACACTGGGTCCAAACACCTCAATCACCCACTCAGAGAATAAATTCCTGGTCACCCAAGCCTTTGGGTTTGACCGCCACATAACACCAAGGCGGGTCTTCCTAGTGTTTTTTAAAGCTCTGGGGTTTTCTGCATGGTACACAAGGAGTGGCTTTATTTTGCAGTCACCAGAAGCATTAGCACAAAGAAGGAGGGTAAGCCTGTCTTTCATTGGCTTATGGCCAGGGACAGAAGTTTCCTCCTTGGTAATGTATGTACGGCGAGGCATTTTTTTCCAAAATAGTCCAGTTTCATCACAGTTGAATACCTGCTGAGAAACAAAGCCTCCCTCTTTAATAATATTCAAAAAAAGTCATGGGGTTCCTTAGCTGCTTCCTTATCGGCACTAGCAGCATCACCATGTCTCACAACACTATGTATTTTATTTCTCCTTCTGAAACCAGTAAACCACCCCTTGGTACCCATAAACACTGGCACATCACTATCACTTGCACTGGGAGTCTTGGCTTTAAGGTCCTCAAACAATTGTCTGGCCGTCTCACAAATTATAGCTTCACTAATGCTATCACCTGCCATTTCTTTCTCCTTTATCCACACTAAGAGTAAATTTTCCATCTCCTCAATCACATTACACCTTGCTTTGCTAAGTCTAGAGATTCCCTTAGCCACTTGCACTGTTTTCAACTCCTCTTTATTCTTTAAAATCGTACATATAGTCGATTTAGCCATCCCATACTCATCACTAAGTTTCGCAATGCTTGTTCCATCCTCGCGTTTCTTTATGATTTCTTTCTTAGTTTCAAGAGTTATGAGCTTTCTCACTCGCTTTGGACGATTCATTGTCACAATTGTACACTTGTATAACAAAATATTTATACAAATAACTCTATTTCCACATCAAAAGACGAAATTTCAACAATAACAGTGGTGCACTGGCTACACAATGAGACAAAGATGGCGCCTGACGCTCTTGCTGTGGGTCGTGGTACAACAATATTCATGCGCCAGGCGAAATAGTCCGGTATTCATCCGCGTTCGTTGTAGGAGTTGCGTTCGTTAAAGCATTCTCAATTTTATAGGTAAAACCGTTCGTTATAGGAATATTCGTAGTAGGATCCGTTCGTTATAGCATACCCCACTGTATATCGTATGTGGAAGATGAAAGTTTATCTGGGAGCAGCTGGCAGAGGGGTGGGGGGGGGCATGGGTGGGTGACTCCTTTCCCCTATCTCTCTCAAGATTCTTTTAACACTTCTTTATGCAATTCCACCACAATTCTCATATAATTTTGGATCATGTAGTGCCAGGCTTCTAAAATATTATCCTAAAAGAATCAGCTTTCCTGAAAAAAGACTCCCACACTGAACACGAGTCATTTCATACTCATTTGTCACCACTTAATAAATACTATTGTAGTGTATTTATCATCACTTAATAAGTAATATTATGTATCTGCATATAGCCTGGTTTATATATCAATCACTTGTCTAAGTGTACAAGTAGCCAAACTGAGTCATCATATAACACTCAAAGGTAGTAATTAACATTTTTAAGAAGGTATCTTCATATCAATACTATACAGTGTGTTATGGTAACCCCTTTAGTAAGCTGGTCTACTGAAAGCTCACTCAAATGCATCTTCAATGAATAACCATCTGATACAGCTTATCCTTTTATTTCAAGTAATATTACAAATTACACACAGTATTGTATTTTTTCTCTATTACTGAAGATGTTATATTAATCTTGATGAACCATAAGAGGCCAATTATATGAGAATATAATACTGAATCAATAAATAAATAAACCTGACAAATGTGGCAACACCTGATCAGCCACAGCCTGCTTACATACTCAAGTGTCTTAGTTCTCAGTAGGCCTATAGCAAATCTTATAAGACCACTGTACAGTATTCAGTAAGGGTGGTTCATTTCATAAGATTGTTTTATTTAACCTTCCCCATTTTGTATATATATATATATATATATATATATATATATATATATATATATATATATATATATATATATATATATATATATATATATATATATATATATATATATATATATATATATATATATATAATGTAGATCCACAATGAAAATGTGGATAAGATAAATCTTGATAAAATCACAGGGAAAAGGGAAACAATGGAGCAGCTTAGCTTTCGTCTTTATTCAAGACATCTTCAGAGGCATCTGAATTACATGGACAGAGAGAGGCTTAAGTACACAGGGTAACCTTACTAAGCATGAGGTCAGGTCATAAACCTGACATCCACTAATCCGCACACCAAGGTATCTGGAGCAATTATTCCTTAATAATATGGTGTATTTCAGTGTAATGTACCAGTACCATGATTTATTGCTGTTGAACCAGTGAATTTTTGCTTGATTATATAGTGCTTAATGTGTGGTTTGGTTTATATTGTTGGTAGCATTTGCCATGTTACCTCTGTAATCTTCTTTCAGCTTGTTAATCGTGGATATTACTTCTACGTTTAATCTAATTTCTCAGTTATTTTATGTATCATATCGGAATTGGAGATGGAAGCTAGTTCTAGCATTGCCATGGTAGTGACTACAGCGTTGCAGGAGCACGACTTGGTATGATAGAGGTGCAGCCCTAGGTGATGGCTTCGTGAAACAGACCCGGGCAGGGAACAACAGACTGTTTTACTGCTATCACAGAGCTCATTTTTTATATCCTACACAAAATTCTTAATCAGAAATATCTCGAACTTTTTTTCTTCCAAAATTTTGGTGTCTGCAATGTATGGAAGAGGAAAATGACTCCCATGCACATGAAGACATTTTTGTGTCATTCGCCTGGCTCAATAAAATCAAGTAAAGGTAAGCCAATTCTTCCTTGTGAGGGTCTGTTTCAAGAAGCAACTGGTTTTAGGATCATATTCCATGTTAACATATACAGTATATCACACTTCATACTGGGTATTGTCAAAGCAATACAGAAGAGGAAATTACACCAGCAAGATGATCTGAGCATCAGTTGTGCCAACTGCTTCTTGAAGCATACCCATAATTTTGTTCCATATTTAAGAGGCTGGGCAACTTTGGCTCACTTTTGGGAGTTTTTGTGTTTTTCTCCAGCAATGTACAGTACTGTAGTTTGAAAGATCATATCAAGAATTTGAGGTTCAGAGTTGGTGCAATACTGTTTTTGGAACCTGTGTGTTGTAAAGAAGATGATGTTCATTGTTTCCGTACAAAAAGTAAGGTGTGTGTGTGGGAGTTATATCTCCCTTACACATCTGATTGTTTTAATACGTTGAGGGGTTCAGAGTTGGCTTAACACTGATATTTAGACCAATAGATATAGTATAAACATCTACTGTACACATACACACTCAGGTTCTGCAAATAGTATTGTGCAAACTTAGAACACCAGGTGTGAACTTCTTAAACCCCTGTTGTAACTCTATGATAAATCCTACAGATCAGTTGTTGAAACACAAACTAAAGTACAAATAGTTTAAACAAATGTTGTTCTGTATATCTTGTTCTTGAACCACCTTCTCAGATCAAAAGTGTGCCAAGGTTCCCAATTTAAACTCCTACTGTAATTAAATTTGTTATATTAAATGCAGTACGAGTATATTATTTAAGTTTGGTGCTGTATTTTTTAGGTATACTGTACTGTACTGGTAATATGAACAGGATGATTTTCTTTACTATTTAGCATAACACAATTAAATGTCTGCCATCAAAATTTAAACAGTTTTGAAGCATTGGCCCCATTAATTGTCTTATACAGTTGTCTTAAAATTATTACTATCCTCTTATTATTCTGCATCTTGTCTTTTTTAGTTGTGAATTACAACTTCCCCAGTTGTAATGTTAAGACTTGCTCACAGCTAGATGTACTAGGGCACCCAGGGTATGAACCAGCAACCTTTAAGACAGGAGGCGAGTGCTGTATTCACCCTTAGCAGCTTACAAATCTTATGAAAAATCATTTATGAACTATAGTATATGAAGGATGCTTGTAGTAGTAGAAGATATAGGAATAAAAGCTATAGGGAAGTGTATAGGAGATCTTACATGGCTTAGAAGCCATAGATATTGGTTTTAGGGTCATAGTATGGATAAGGAGCATTCTGAGGTGATTTAGGGAAGTGACAAGTTAGAGGGGTAAAAGATTTATTAAAAGTGTATGGAGGTGAAAAAAAAAAGTGCCAGCATCCTGAAGAGTGAACATAGGGATGTGTGGGTAAGATTTCATGAGAAGATTTAGAGCAGGGGTTCTCAACCGGGGGGGAATTTCCCCCCCTCAGGTTTTCAGGGGGGGGGGGGAACTGATACTAATATGGAAAAAATAAAGGATTTTCAGTATTATATGCATATTATTTGGAATGCACTTTTTGAGGCAGACAATCTTGGGAAGGAGGGGGAATGACATTCTGACATATGGTGAAAGGGGTGTATGAGGGCAAACAAGGTTGAGAACCACTGATTTAGAGGAGTCTTTGAAGACATATTTAGATGCAGTTGCCAGTAGGCTTCTGCCTTTTGTCTTTTCAGCTCCCTCAAGGGGAGTTACTAGGAAAAAGAGTATCAGAGGTATAGACATAATATAACTAAATATCATCTCTACTGTATACAGTTCATTCTCCAGAAATATTTTACTGATGTATTCCAACACATTAAAACTCATTCACTAACTCATCTCTATTTGCGTGATTTACCCATTCCCTTAAAGCTTCTATTGCACTATTATTACTTCCCCTTAATATTCACTATTTGTTCCACTATTTGGTATGGTACCTACCGTTTATGCATCTTTCTTTAGTCTTTCATCATTGTGGCTGTTAGTTTCTTAATGCCATTAATATTCAGTTTTCTTTTTAAACTGCTGGAACTCCAGATATTTCTTATTTTGAAGTTGCTTTTATTATTATAAGTTAGATAATACTGTATTGTCATTATTTGATATGGTACTTAAATGTACAATAAATTTTTTATTACTCATTTAAATACAAAGATATTGCTAACAAAATATTAAATATTTTCAGATGAGTGGAGGCAGCCGCAGCAGTACTCCTGCTGATCCAATAGAAGGTCGAGCAATGATACCTTCAGTGCTTCGCCAGGACCTTAGCAATGCTAACCATCAAGTTGGAACCACTCCTCAGTACCCAAACACATCAAGCCCAGGACCTGGATTTGTGGGACACGGCGCATCACTAATGGCATTAGGGCACAATGTTGTGTTTCCTGGAGGAAAATTAATGCCTGGTTCAGCACAAGAAGCACACAGGTACATGACTGAAGCATATCGGCTGGCTGCTGGAGAGCCTGAAACTTATCGTGCAACATACACCGCTGCTGGAGGCAGTTCTCAGTCACTAGCCACAGAGGCACCGAGGTCTACTGGGGATATCAGTTTACCATCTGTTACTGGTGATCGACCTCTCGGTGCTGCTCAACGTCAATCACAGGGTGATCGAGTTCTCTACAGCTTGTCTCCGCATATGAATTTAGAATCTCCAAGGATGGAAAGTCATCCATCAAGGGTACTATCTTCTTTGGAAAAATTACCACTTAATACAAACAGGTCATCAGCCTCTAGAGCTGAGAGTGAACCTGTGCACTATGGCAAGAGTACTTATTCCACTACTGTAAGTGATGTAGTGCAGCTTTCTTTACAGGCAACTAAAAGCAAGAGCTCAAGTTCTGTTGTGGGGTCCCATGTATTTCCTGTACCATTTTCATCATCATTTCAACAATATTCTGAAGAAAATAGTCCTAATTTTAAGCGCCACTATTTTGACGAAACTTCTGTAGCACGGAGAGAGTCCTTAACTGACACTCTCAATACTGATGGAGACTTGACACAGCTCAGTGGTAGAGGAAGGAATGAGAGTGGAAGTGTAGGAGTGTCATCAGACTTGAGTCATTATGACGGTGACTGTGCCAGCCAGGATTTATATAGTCGTGAAGATCCATTAAGAAATGTAAATAGACCTGACATTAACATTGTGCCTCAAGCCACTGTTTCAGCCAACTCAGATATTTTGGTGCGACCCAAAATGCCAAAGGGGAGGCAGGCTAAAGCTTACAAGTGTCAATTATGTGGTCAGGAATTTAAAAATGGGACACAGCTTAAGAATCACACCTGGCGCCACACGGGTGAAAAACCTTACACGTGTGACGTTTGTAGGGCTACGTTCACCCAGCAGTCAAATTTAAAAACGCATATGCGTATTCATACTGGAGAGCGGCCATACACATGTGAAGAGTGTAGTGCCACCTTTACACAAATTTCTAACTTGCGTACGCATCAGAAGATTCACACTGGGGAAAAACCTTATGAATGTGATATTTGTTTTACAAGATTCTCACAGCAGTCAAACTTGAAGAGCCACAAGTTGATTCATTCAGGAGAGAGACCTTTTAAATGTGAAGAATGTGGTGCCTCATTTGTGCAGTCTACACACTTGCGAAACCACAAACGCATTCATACAAATGAAAGGCCATATGCTTGTGATCAGTGTGGTGCAAGGTTTCGTCAGTTGTCAAATTTAAAAACGCATGTGAAAATTCATACAGGTGAGCGGCCTCATGTATGTGAAGAGTGTGGATCAGCATTTGCACAAAAATCTAACTTGAAATCACACAAATTAAAATTACACTCGAATGACGGGATGCCAAGTAGAAGAGGACGTAAAAAGAAATTAGAAGCCATACGTCCATTTATTTGTGAAGAATGTGGTGCCAAGTTCACTATGATGTCTAATCTTAAGATACACATGCGTCTCCACACAGGTGAAAAGCCTTTTCATTGTACTATGTGTGGGGCCAATTTTGCCCAGCGGTCAAATCTCAAAGCCCACGAACAGACTCACTCAGATGATCGGCCATTTAAGTGCCCTGAATGCCCAGCAGCTTTTAGACAGAAAACTAACTTAAAAACTCACAAGATGAAAAAACATCCAGTTAAAAGCTTGAAAATTAAAATACTGCAAGATTCACAGTACATCATGCAAGATCTTTCACAACCAGTAGACCATGAAGGTGAAGGGTCATCTCATCTCATAGAGGAACCAATTGTACAGATTAGAGAAGGAAAAGAGGACCAACTTGGTTCTCTAGATGAAGAGGAAGATATTGTTAAGTTGGAAGAAGAAATGTATGACTGCAGAAATATCAGTGTATCACAGAAAAATGCAGGGATGATCCCAGGGCATTGCTCTTCTGAAGCAAATCCTTATGACAGTCCAAATTTTTAGACTTCTAATATTCATGTGTCTCTCTTATCTTTACTCCCACTCAACAGTGTCACCCTTATCACTTTATTTAAGTTGATACTGCCAGAAAAGCCATTTCTATATTTTCATATACTGTATGCAAAACTTTATTAAATGTATATCATTGGTTTAATAATTTTTGTGGGAATTTATATTTGATGGCATGAAACTGTCATTAGTGTCATCCAGCAACACAGTAAATGGTACTTTTTTTTAATACAGCATACAGACACAGTACAGTAATAGAATTAATGTCTCATGTTCAGAGTATCTTGTATGGCTACAAAAGATTACTAAAATGAACATGTTCTCGCTCTTGAATGTTGTATGATAGCTGTTGAAGGCATAGATTACTTGTAAATTGACTGGTCAATGCTTGTAAAGTAGCAGTGTGAGGTAGAGCAGCATTATTTCATAGCTTTCCAAGGATGTATTGGGAAATGAATTTCTTATTACCGAGGTATTCCTTAGCCAAATAATGACATAGAACACCCAGTGTTTGGCAGTTTTATCTGTTAAAATTAAACTTAAAGTTTTTTTCTTAAACTGAGGGACAAGCAAGGCTGTGGGTTTCTCATGTATTGATCTAGGAATTTACCTCTAAGGTGATAGAAATTATTTTTTCTAAATATTCATACAGGAGTTCAAGAAACTGAGCTTCATACAAAGTCGCTTTTCAGCTTTACTAATCTCCCTTTGTATTAGCTTTTTTGAAATGACAAATATGGTGCAAATACTTTAGGTTACACAGTTTTCAGCATAAATTATTCAGCTTCCCAAAATTTAGTCTTACTCAAATTCAGGTGTGAATCCAGAAATAAAAGTCTTCAATAAAACTTTGATATTTAAAGTTTTTGTGGTGACTTCTTTCTCCTTGATTATTAACCAGAGTGTTATAAGACAATACAGTACACTTAAAAATGATGTATTTGTCATAGTGAACACTTTCTTTTATAACCTTATTTATGTCTTGGGAAACTCCGTATAACCAACACACCTTCAGGTTGAAATCCCAGGGCCTTGGCTAATGACAGATCAAAATTTTTTTAATTACTTAACCCTTCACCTGTTTATGTGCTCCTGCAGGATACCCACTTGGAAGGAAGGTACAATACCCTCAAAATGGAGATAGTTTGAGAGTTTTCATGCCATTCACAAGCACCAGATGCTCTGGTCCATGTATGCTTGTTTACTAGAAAAACGTTAGTCAGAAAAATCTCGTCAGATACAGCTGACTTTAGCACCTGTAGGGCAGGAGGATGGTTTACTGAGTTACGTGGTCCAGACTGTTTGAACGAGATTTCAGAATTAATCCTCTGTAACCTTATATGTGGATGGAACAATTATTGTATGTAAATTATAGCCAGTTAGAAAGGGAAGTGTGATGTACCAATGGTTTCCAAGAGAACTTTCCTACTTTAGTAATTTAAAGTCAGTTGCAGTAAGAGACATAAAGAAACCAATCTTAATCTCCTCATAGCTGCACAAACTCTGAAATACTGTAGTGCTACTGCAAACAAAAGTAGCAGGTACTCAGGTCATCTATGGAGGATGGAATAATTTTAATTGCCTCATTGCCACCCAGGACATAAAACAAGAATAGTTTGTCTCAAAGGTTTTACCTCATTTGAGTGTACTGTACTTGGGTTGGCCAAGTCAGAATGTTATCTACATGAGAGTGCTGTCCTCAGCTTGTAGCTGCACTAATCCCAGGACCCAATCACTTGTTTAATGGGACTACTACAGGAACCCCATGGTGATGAGACAATGTCTAGAGATTAATATTGATTCGTGAAGAAGCCAGCTTATGCTCTACTGCAACTCACTTATGAATTTCCTAAACTTCCTCTGGAAAATACCCAATATAAACCAGACAGAAAGCACTTTACTATCTTGACCTTAGTCCTAAAAGCTTAGCCTAGATTGTCGGGGCCATTTTGATTCCTAAGAAAGTACCTTGGACTAGTAGAGGGTTCCTAGAGCGAAAATTAGAAAATGTCTATTTCAGGTATAGAAACATACATGAAGATAATACAGTACTGTGAGTTCACAAGAGGTCCAACAAAGAATCCTCTTTATGCTTCATTTTGCTGTCTTAACATTGTTTGAAGTTGTACAGTATTGGGCTAGTCACAAAAGTAATTAAAGAAAAACTTTTAGGATTTCATGAAGGATGGGTAGATGAATTTTGTTTAACAGCTCAGTTAGTGAGGCTTATATTGGATCCTACTGTGCTATGGTAATGTTTAGTATCACAGTGTTTGGACAGATAAGACATCTGTCGCATAAGGGATAATTTGCTTTAAATTATGAAGCAGAAGTGAATTAGAAGTTTATAAATGGTATATGCTTTAGAAGATCCTATATGCTCTTTTTTGTTTTAATGTAAAAAAATTCATGAATGCTTTAGCATAAACAGGGTAAGCAGCATCTTAGCAGCAATATACACAGGATATTGAGCATGAGAAGAAGGAAGAGAGTTGGTCATACAGTATTCAGTTAGTGGATAAAAGGATGTAGATGGAAAACTTCAGAAGAAGGAAAAATATGATTATAATCTCATAAAACAATTTAAGTAAATAAAAGTTAATGAGGATACCTTAAATATTAATGGAATATTAGTAACACAAATTTGTCAGCACAGTAATAATAGTTAATGAAGATCACTGTAGACCAGTCATGTATATGTGTACAGTGTGTGTGTGTGTGTGTGTGTACCGTATGTAATAATAATATTGTAATTAATTATTTTATTGAAAAACATGGCAGCCAAAGGGCTGAAAATATACAGCCAACAGAAATGATAAAAGTTATATTGATATTGAAACATACTGAAATTTGGAATGGGTCACTTGATTGACAAATAATATACAGGTGTCATAAGTGGAACATATATGATATATAATAACAAGAAAAGGGGAGAAGGTCATTTAACAAGTGTGTACTGTATTCAATTCATTTTAATGATATTTTAAGATGAAGGTCATTGCTTCCCAAAGTAGTCATGGAACAATCATTGACTTGAGAAAATTTAGAATTACTCTCCCTATATTGATATTGTTTTTTCCTCATTACACTTGCTACCGTATACAGTACAGTATCTGAAAACTAGTTGATAAGTTTTCAGAAACTTCCTGTGACAAAATCCAATGGTTCCAAATGAAGTGGCAAGATTACCTTTTTTATCTCTGGCACAGTACAATACATGTATTTTTTTCATTTTGATCAAACATATCCTTGGTGACATTGAAGGAAATATAATCATGGGCAACCTGTCATTTGTCATATGATAACTATACAGAATTGTACTTTAACCATTTTCTTCTTTACCTACATATCTCTTTCTCTTCATCTTTCTTTACCTAACCAATTCTCTTAATTTTTGCAGATCTTTCTTCATATTTTGTATTGTATACCATACTCAGTCTTATGTGTTCTTTTGAAATTGATGTCCTCTCAATCTTACAGATGGTTTGGGAACAATCATTCCTTCTGCCAGCTACTGTATTTGGTTATACTGTACCATAAAGAACTTCTCCTATCCACTAATACACTCAGAATACTTTTAACACAACTCCCTTATACTTTCCTGTTCTCTGTCTTCTTCAACAAATACAGTAAAATCCCCATAATTCAAAATAATAACGACTCTAACCCTTAAGAATTACGAGATTTTAGCGAATTATGAGGGACACCTCTCGGGGTACAAACAAACAAAACGGTACTTTCCTGCTATCTGGTCTATCAAAAATTTTAATATTTCTAAGTTCAGTACTGTACCAGATTTAGGGATATCAGACATAATGGCTCAAACACTGGGCAATGATGAAAAAACAAGTGGAAAAGCTTGCATGGTAGACTGTAGACCTTGACCAATTGTCTGACAGGTCCAACACCCGTATACTGTACTTGTTTACACTGAGGCAGGTGGTTGCATCATATGGCGACATGTGCGTCATACATATTCGTAAATGTCTCATATTTCAAAATTTTACCTGCAATTACAAATTTTGTAACATTTCATAACGGCTAAACATTACGAATTGTGAGTGATTTTGAATTAGAGGAGTACGAATTATGGGAGTTTTACTTTACAGGGGGTCCCCAACTTACAAACGTGACCTACAAACGCCCGCTGTTACGAATGAGGTTAAATTTGAAATTTACAGTACAATATTTTATTTTCCTGATGACTTATTTTATACTTTCATTTACTGTATTTTATCATTCTATTTTTTATTTTGTCTTAAATTAAGTGATTTTTCGGCCATGATATAGTGGGATTTTAAACATTGTTTTGTAAGTACAGCATGCATATAGCATGTGTTCTGACTTACGTACGAATCCAACTTACGAACGTCCTCAGGAACGGAACCCGTTCGTAACCCGGGAATCCCCTGTACAGGAAATATATATTCCTTTCACATTTTCAGAATACAGGATATACCAGTTTGGGTATATTGTATTATGGGTTTCCATGATCATCAAGTTTAATTCAAAATAATTGCTGTTCAAATGTACCTGTGCTGTTTTCTTGCTCCTGTATGATAATTAATGTTGTAAACTTGAGTTATTGTTTATAAAAAGATTAAATGAAATTATTTCTTTATGTGCTAACAATATTTCTTATCCTCAGATGCAGAGTGGAAGTCGCAGCAGTACACCCGCTGGTGCATTAGATGGAAGAGCAATGTTTCCACACCCGTCATCCGTCCCCAGCCAACAAATCCCAGCCCCCTATCCCAGCATATCTAGCCCTAGTCCAAGTATAATGTCTCAGAGTGCTCAACTTATGGCTCTGGGACATAATATGATATTTCCAGGGTCAAAATTTATGACTGGGGCTCCTCCAGAGGCACACAGGTATCTTCCAGAGTCCTATAGGCTAGCAGCAGAGTCATTAGATCAAAATCGGTATGGGATCGATAGTCAGAGGATGTCAGCAGATCCCTATAGACAGTCGAGTGATCCTCAGCGACTGCCGTCAGATTTTCAGCGAATAAGGTCAGAGTTGCAGCGAACAGAAGAACAAAATTTAGACCCATATCAGCGGGCTCCTAGTGACTCCTATAGGAATCCTTTAGATATTCAGAGAGCGCAAGAATCTAACCTTCAACAGATAGCTTCCAATGCACAGCGTCTTGTGTCAGACCTACAAAGACTGCAATCAGATCCTCAGCGACTAGTTGCCGAGGCTTTACGTCCTTCAGTGTCTGAGTCTGTTAGAAGTCCTGAGGCGGCGTATCGTGGTATAATGGCTGATCCCTTGAGGCCCCCTTCAGAACCCCCTCAGCGTACTGTGCAGGAGTCCATCCGTAGTCATGCAGATGCACAGCGTATGGTCCAGGAGAGTCTCAGAGATTACTTAAATCCTTCTCAGAGAGCTATGCAAGAAAACTTAAGGTCACCAACTGACCAGAGAATGTTATCTGAAAACCTTCGCTACAGCTCAAGTGATAATATTCGTTCTGATTCATTAAGATATGGAACAGATTTAACTAACCAACGTGTAATGCCAGAAAACTTGCGTGTAGGAGCAGAAACTCCTCAACATCTCCAAGTGAGGGCAGACACTCCCCAGCATCTCCAGGTGAGGGCAGAAACTCCCCAGCATGTTCGAGTTGGAGCGGAAACTCCTCAACACATACGAGTAGGAGCAGAAACTCCTCTACATCTCCGAATAGGGGCTGAAACTCCTCAACATCTCCGAATAGGGGCTGAAACTCCTCAACATCTCCGAATAGGGGCTGAAACTCCTCAACATCTCAGAGTAGGAGCAGAAACTCCTCAACATCTCCGGGTAGGGGCTGAAACTCCTCAACATCTCCGAATAGGGGCTGAAACTCCTCAACATCTCCGGGTAGGGGCTGAAACTCCTCAACATCTCCGGGTAGGGGCTGAAACTCCACAGCATGTCCAGGTCAGAGCAGAAACTCCCCAACATCTCCAAGGAAGGTCAGAAACTCCTCAACACATTAGATTAGGGACAGATACTTCACATCATCTACGTATTGGGGCAGAAACTCCTCAACATTTACGAATTGGGGCAGAAACTCCTCAACATTTACGAGTTGGGGCAGAAACTCCTCAACATTTACGAGTTGGGGCAGAAACTCCTCAACATTTACGAGTTGGGATAGAAACTCAACATATGCGAATTGGGGCAGAAACTCCGCAGCATCTTCGAATTGGGGCAGAAACTCCTCAACATATGCGAATTGGGGCAGAAACTCCGCAGCATCTTCGAATTAGTGCAGAAACTCCTCAACATATACGACTTGGTTCAGAAACTCCTCAACATCTCAGAGCAGGAACTGCAACATCCCAACATATACGATTAGGCGTTGAAGTTTCTCAGCATCTACGAGCAGGGGGAGAATCTTCTCAGCAGCATATCCGCATGGGCTCTGATACCCCGCAGCATCATCATCTGGGAGTTGAGAGTAATCAACATGGGCGACTTGGAGCAGACACACATCATCTTCGTTTAGGCCCGGAGACTCCTCAAACTCATCCCATGATGCCAGAGAATCTCAGGGTGACATCTGAAGCATCTCGCATGGTCCCAGAAAATCTTTGTGTGACTGAACCCTCACACCAGGTTATGCCAGAGAACCTTCGCATTAGTCACGACAATACGAACAACACAAGTAGCGTGAGAATGAACACTCTACAACCCCCAGAGTCGCCCATGCCTCCTATGCGCTCACATTACGATGCCTTAACCCATCGAATGATGTCAGAGTCTCCGCATCCAATGCGAGTCGAGTCTCCTCGTTACTCCGAATCTCTTTATCGAGGAGACTTAAGTCATAACAGTCTTGGTCCACCAACTCCTGTCTCATCTATATCTTCCATGCCTGATCACTCTGGCACCCCTGCACCTTCACAACACCAATTCTACACAGGCCATTATAATGCTCAGTTCAACCAGTACATGAGTGACGGCCAAGACAGAGATCACCGAGATGGAATGAGGATGGAAGATGACATGGAAGTGAAGCCATACCTCGATATCAAACCTTTTGGTCAGGATTATCCTTCTTCACTGATAGGACATGAGCCCCCAATGCCAACAGCTCCAAAGCCGCCCAAACCCAAAAAACCTAAAGAACCAAAACCACCTCGTATTCCAGTAGTACACAAATGTAATGAGTGTGAAAAAATATTCAAGAATAGCACTCAGTTAAAGAACCACATGTGGCGACACACAGGGGAGAAGCCATTTACCTGTGAAATATGTGGTTCAAAATTCACTCAGCAGGGCAACCTTAGAGCTCACAGAAGAATCCATACAGGTGAGAGACCTTATCAGTGCCCACAGTGCAAGTCGTGCTTTACTCAACTCTCGACACTAAAAACACATCAAAAAATACATTCTGACGAAAGGCCATATAAATGTGATCAATGTGATGCAGCATTTAGACAGATAGCTAATTTGAAAACCCATGCTGTGACACACACTGGTGAAAGACCTCACAAGTGTGATCAGTGTGACAAGGCATTCACACAAAAATCAAACCTTAAGGCTCATAAAAATAGGGTGCACAGTGGAGAGGGGGGCACACCAACAAGGAGAGGTCGTAAGAAAAACCCAACTGCTATCAAACCTTACAATTGTCTTGAATGTGGTGCAAAATTTACAATGATGAGCAACCTTCGAATCCACATGAAACTACATACAGGCGATCGCCCTTTTGAATGTGACCACTGTGGAGCTGGATTTGCACAGAGATCAAACTTGAAGACTCACATACAAAGAATGCACGGCAGGGGCCCGGGTCAGGGAAGGCGTAGAATCAAATGTGACGAATGTCCGGCAATGTTTAGACTAAAACGTTGCTTGAAGACTCATAAAAAGAAACGTCACCCCATCAAGAGCCTTAAAATCAAGATTCTTAGAGAATCAAAGTATTTAATGAAATCTGAAGGAGGGGAAGGAGCAGAGGATGATGAAATGGAAGAAGAAGAAGAGGAAGAGGAAGATGAAGAAGATGGGATAGAAGAAGCAGAGGATGGAACAGATGGACCTAATCTTGAGCCAATAGTTCAACTGTGTGAACCAAAAGAGGAGCCATATTCTCCCAGTTACAACAACCAGGAGTCTCTCTATAATGAGGATGAGTGGCACAAGGAGGAAGAAATCAAAAGGTTCAAGAGTAGCAAGGCTCGGGCAGAAGCAGATGCAAAAGAAAGAGAAGCAGTACTAAAAGAAACTGAAGCAGAAATTGGAGTAGAGTGTGAAGAAGTAGGGGAAAAGGGGGGAGAAGGAGAGGAAGTAGAGAAAGGGGGTGAACATGAACATCTCCATGAGGCAGAATCAAAAGCTCTTCCACAAGAGTCTCCAGAAACAAGTTTAAGTGTGAAGTGATGAGCTTAAATGCACTGTGAAATCTCTTAAAGCTCAACCTTGGTGTCTCTTCTAAGCTCATTGAAAATGTTATTGTAAAATGGAAAGAGGCCAGAGACAGCTAGGTTGGTATTTTATGATTTCACTGTTTTTCATATGGCCCAAAATAGCAAATCACGCCACAAATTATATAAATAATGAAACGGCATCAAGTTGTGGTGATACTGGTTGTGGTGGTCAGACGTTCAGGTGGTAGAATGCTGCAGCAGATGTTAAAGGGTAAAAAAGTCAATCATCGTTTGTTCGGCAAACTCTAAGGAATACTGAGTAAATACATCTCTGAAGAAGTGGTCTACTACAATTCTTATTCAGCTATGTGAACCGATCATTCATAAGCCTCTATAAAATTGCAAAATAAATGTTGCAGCAAGACTTCCACATCCTTTTGTTCCACTGCTTAGTAAGGGTTTTCTGGAGAAAAAATAATAATTTAAATGCTATGATACATTCTTTAATCTTCTGATTCTTTTGCCATCTGTTGTGATGCCTCCAACATCTTTCTTACATTCTATTTGAGAGCACCTTTGTTTTCAATATGTTGAAGGAGAGAATAAATGAGTATTCACACACTAGTGGTTGGCATCAGTTGGTTTTAGGTGTTGTGTAAAGAGCTGGAGAAATTTGAATATTGATGGCAGTTCATAAATGTTGCCCTTACATTGTTGCCAATATTCTTGCCCACTGTCTTAACACAAATTTGGAGCCTTACCTCCAATATTTCTAGCTTTTCAATATGAATATTTTCAAAAAGATATTCGGTCGAACAAGCGAGATTAGACTGTATATAGTTTGTTGTGAGAGACTCTTCAGCGTTAGTGAACAGGACAGCTTTCTCAGCTCCTGGAAACAGCTTTAATAGACCCTGCAAGCTTTTTACCATGACCAGTTACTTGAATATAAGGTATAGATGACTCAAGCTTTCTTCTTAAATACACAGAATGAGAAGTAAGCTTGCTGCATTGCCATCTAGAATTCATGGTTATGGTTCATATTTGCTTAAGGGTATTTGATCTGATGGCTTTAGAAAGAATGATTAAGAGTTGACAAGTGTTTAGTTGTGAATGCACAGGTCCCAGACCTCACTGTTTTGATGAGTCTGTGCCAGCAGTGATGGAGAGAGACTCCCAGGCAAAATCTTTGACATGCTTCATTGAAGAAGTTTCAGTACATCACATTATTTAATATTTTAGGAATTTACACACACACACACACACACACACACACACACACACACACACACATATATATATATATATATATATATATATATATATATATATATATATATATATATATATATATATATATATATATATATATATATATATATATATATATATCATGTAGATCCACAATGAAAACGTGATTTTATCAAGATATATATATATATATGTATATATAAACTATGAAATTGTGAAATACTGTACAGTAGCTTCTTCTTGAACGAAGAATTTGAACCTGAGAGCATGATTGGGTTGGTGCTTCCACGACTTTACACATTGGGTTAGTGACAAGGTCGGTACATCCTTATAGGGGAGGCCCAGTAGGGCTCGGCTACCCGCTCCAACTCAGGGAAAGTTGATCCTCATCAACACTCCGTCTACCAGTCGATAAAACACAGTAGTGACACATAATTGAACTTAGAATAAAGTAGAACTACAGTGTAAACATTAGTTTATATAAAATACCAAGGAATTTGATTTCTTGAAACTTGAAAATCCAGTTTTTGTCACACTGCTTCAACTTTGGCTTTTAGTTTCTAATTGTTTGATTAAATCTGTTGGTACTTTGCTCCCACTGTGGGGGCTGTTCACCCAGATTCCCCTTAAGATAGCACTTGTCATTTTTTTATTACTCCATTTCTTATCATAATCAAAAACATATTGTATAATATGTAGAATAAATACTATTTTCCATTTAATGCTTTTGTTCTGAAGACAGAAGTAGAATGTAGATCACTACCTTTCATCATTATTGGCTTCCTCAAGGTTCCTTAATATATACAACCAACATATCCAGGAATTTTATAAGCAAATAGCTTAATGCTTATCAGCTGCACATGGTGTTGAGTGCCCAGCATCATTGATGCCCCAATGTTCGAGTTGTTGATGTATGAGACGGGTCCCCCAAGGCTCTGAACAACTGACCGCGACACATTTTGGATGCAATTTGCTGGTTTCACCTTCTAAGTGTCTTTCCTGTCTTAACTTGAACATTTTTTTTTCTTAATTTAAGGTTTTTGACCTCTACTGTGCAAAAATTTTAGAACCCCTAGTACCTGTAAGACTTTAAGAACTAAAATGAAACTGCATATGCAATGCCTCTTTATTACTTTATATAATTAGTAAGATTATAGTGTGTAGAACTGATAGTATTCATATATATCATTCAATCACATATAGTGGCAGCCTCTGAGGAGGCTTCTTGTTTGAGGAGTTTTGCATGCCTGTGTTTGTAGAGATGGATTATGGCCTCTGAGATTATTTGAGTGTGTCTGCCGTGTGTGTTTATTGCGAGTAGTTTCTTTTTAGGGGACAATTGACTGTGGGGTCCGCTCTGCCATACATGACAATTTTACTTAATTACCTGATATTTTTTAGGGCCATGTTTAAAAGACATATGTAAAGAAAGTGCACATTTTTTCTGTGCTGCCACCAACCAATGAGACCAAACTAAGTTCTTGTAAGTCTTTTGCACTTGTGTACAGAAGATGAATATGTATATGAAATTATCAGGACATGTAGTGGGTGATGGAATTTTTGGTGGTCATCAGAATGTTTATAAAACATTGGTTAGTGTTAGTAGAGAGAGAAAGTCATGGAACCTGTGTGTCTGTTAAATATAGTCTTTAATTTTCAACCGTGGAAATAAGATCTGCCTTTAGTATTACCACATGTTTTCTCGGCAGATGCTGCAATTTTGCCGGAGTTTTTAACATGTCATATAGTACCATTAAGTAATCATTTCAGGACTGAATCAAACGGTCTGGAGAACGTATACGGTGCATCATTGGTTGCCATACAACCTCTGTCCTATCATAAGCTTGCTGAAATATACTTCATTGGCTTAGTGAGAAAGTCTGTATTGAAAAAAAATTATACTTTTATAGTGATATTATATATTGAGTTTGGCCACTCTTAAATTTTTGCAGGGTTATGAAGGGACAGAGAGCAAATAGTAGAAGTGAAGGGAGCTGGGTAAGGAGGTACTCAGTGTTGTACTTAGCTGATGGAACTTGGGGGTTTTAGTGCATGAAGTTGAACAGTATATTAAAGTTTATTTTACACTGAGGCTTGAGTTTTGCATTTGTTTGCACTACATGTATCGTACACTCACATACAGAGAGCACCACACATGTACATACATACATTTATACATACATATATACATTTATTGTCAATTACACTCCTGCAGGCTATGATGACTGAGATTTGCTGTACGGGTCTTTGCTTAGTTAGCATTCATACAAGCAACCCCTAAAGGTGCAGCATTGAGAGCCTCCTTCATCTTGAATTCCCCTGTGAATCAGCCTTAGGTTATAGGGTGGTGCATCCCCCTTATGAACTATATCTTGTGCCAAATGTGGTGTGTAGGCACAAATCCAAGTTATCCCTCAACGTCTCGTTACTTTGTTCAGGCCCCACAGATAATTCAGGAAAACTGTAAACACAATATTGTCTCTCCCTGCGGTATGTGGGACATGATCCTCGCTACAGCAGCAGGGTCTTGTGTGGCTCCTTGGAAAAGTGCCCCATTTATATTTACATTTTTTAAGATGATATATTTCCTCTTCCCAAGTTAAAAGATGTCATAACTTTAAATTTGCTGCAGGAATACCAAGTACAATAATTTCAGTGTTAAATAATCACATTTTTGGCTATTGTCAATTGCAATTTCTGATAGAAGTTATGCTATTAGTCAGTCATAAATTGGGTGCTTGTTCTGTTAGCCTTGACCCCACAAGGGCTGTGGCGGGGAGTAACCCAAACCATTGTGGTGAGTTCTTCCCTGAGTGTCAAAGTTTTCTCTGGGTGGTGGCAAGACAGCAGTGATTTGCCCACACCAGCCAGTAAGGTTGAGATGCGTAGGTTGTGGCATATCATCCCTCAGCCTTATAGTGACATCAACCACACCAATTTCACTCCAATGCCTCTGTTATTCTCAATGTAAGAATTCGGTATGGTTTAATATGTCAAACAAATATCTGTTTATGCAAATTTCATACTTTTTTACTTTGAAATTAGCATAAATAAATTTCAGAAACCAGATGTATTTGGTGAACTTTAGGTGTGTTGGAAATATTTGAGGCATCCTTGCACTTCTTTTTATTCAAAACTGTCATATTCTCTGATTAAATTGTATTTGGAATTTATCTAATCCTCATGTTATAAGTGAACATATTTCCTTCTTGGTGGAAATTAAAAGAAGTGCTTTGATGGTTGTTATACTGTGAGTTGATGCAGCTGCCTTGGAGGGAATCTGGGCTCCTTTTGTCTTGACCACAGGTCAGAGTTGTCTTTGCTTGTGTTAGGCTGCGGCCAATATTTTCTTTTGTAACCTCTTTAGCTTGTGATACATTCATTTAGCTGTGATGTCAGGTGTAAGTTTGTCCGAGTCTGGTCCAACTCCAAACGTCAGACAGAAATTAGATATTTTAAGCTACAGAATTTGTTACTTTATTCTTCCAGTACCACAGTGAGAGGAAATCACATTAAAGATATTTTATGGTGTGCATTTTTCTGAGCACAAGGGGGCTGTATTGCCACTGAAGCCATCAGTGGCATTACTGTGTCTGGTGTTGGACTTGGAGTTGTCTCGGTCAAGATGCCAGCTGTCATTCAGCCAATTATTATCTTTCCGTGGTCAGTGTTTCATGAAGTCACTAAGAGTTTATAGTGTTATTTCTATGAAGGAGATTATTATATATATTATATTTGCTTTGCATGTAGTCCTTTATTTTCTTTAAAAAATTTCTTGATATAGAAGCATTATATCTGTGCAGGGTTTAGGTTTACCAAAGCTAATTGGCAATACTTTATTATGTGTACAAATTTCTGTTCAGTTTTACATATTATATATGTGAGGTTGTGTGAGGGAGTTGCTGGTAACCAAGTTTTTATTAGCCTTTATAAGTACAGCATGTGAGCAGACAGGCCCCCGGTGGGCTCTTACTGCAGCTGTTAGTGCTGTCTTCTTCGATAGACTTGGTCTGTCTCTGGGCATCATCATACCCATGACATGCAAGATTTATACGTGTGCTCCTTCCATTGTTTATATACAGTACATGTAAATGGTGAAAATAGGAACTCATAAAAGGTTAGCCAGGGGTCAAGAAAACTAACTGATGGAGAATTGGTTTAGAAATTCGTATGAAAAAATATTTTAGATTTGATTGTTGAATTACAATTATTGTGTAGTTTGTTGTGCTGGTGTTTAATTACCAGATAATACTAGAAGAAAACATTTGAATAATCTTTTAAAAGTAAATCTTCCTCAGCATAGTTGACAGATTTTAATCATTTTAAGAATATTTGGTTGTGATATACAGTTAGGTAGGTTTATATACCCTATTGAAATTATGGTTACTAATACAGTAAGGAGCATTTTTTTAAAGAAACCAAAAAATTAATATATGTACAGTACAGTGTATGTCTTACTCCTGACTAATTACTTTTAGGTGATTTTATTATTTTGTCGTTAAATTAAATATATTTTTAATTTTTTTAATAATTTTAAATGTTTTGTTTGTCAGTGATGAGAAGGTTGACCAGCAGCGACCCCAACACAAACATCACGCCTTAAATCTAATACTTACCATAATATGTTCTTGCTTTACCACTACTGCCTATGCTGGGCATTAGAGAATTTATTGCCATCTTTATATGGAGTTGGAATTTTTATTCCCTGAAATGTATCAGATTTTTATTATTTTTATTGACATTTTCTTGTAGTTTTAGTTTCCCATAGCTCTAACTCCCATATACTCATTATAATTACTATTCATAGCATTATTATAAAGGAAATTTTACTATTTTATTTGATCTACTGATGCAAGCAAGCAAAAGGAGATAAACTGATATGCTTTCTATATATGCATGAAATATATAATTTATCGGTAATGACAATGCTATTGCTGAAAAGATATGTAACTGTACTACTCTGGTAACTCTTTTTGTAATGCAACTAATGTACTTTGTCTATCAATAAAATATTTAATAACGTTGATTTATCGATATCCACTCAACTTATAATGTGGGGATGTGCAGGTGAGTAGTTGATCAAAGAAATATGTATAGATACTAAATTGAACCCATGAAAATGTTCTGGTTGTGAGTAATGTGTGATGGGGTGAATAGGATGTAAAGAATAAGACATGTAGGTAAAGAATGTACTGAATTGGAAATGAGAGAGGAGTGTCAGGCAGAGGTACTGAGGATTTTCTGTTGTGGAGTAAACAGAGTAAGACTGCGAAGCAAATGATTGGTAAAAGGAGCATTAATGACTGTTTAATACATTTGAATTGTAAAAGAGGAGAAGATTGATAAAATGGTAAAAGGCAGGGTGAGTGAGATAAACAAGTGGAGGAAGTACAGGTGCAAACAAGAGTGGGACTGCAATTTATGAGGGGAAGGATGTGATACTGGCTGGTGTGAAGTGTGATAAACTAGGATTAAGGTCTTGCGGGAGGGAAATGCCACAACAATAAGAAGTACATCAAATGAAAGGGAGATATTTGTCTGTGTTTTTTGACTATTTATTCTAGCTACCCTGTATTGAGCAAGGTGGGCTTGAAGCTGGTGTAGATGCCATAATGATAACCTCACCGCAAAAGGGAATGAGTGAAGCGTGATGATTAATTAGTTGTTTAACACCCTCACTTCTCTATGTCCTCACAAGGTTGCTTCTGCTGCCTTGAACCTCATATTCATATTAAAATGATTTGGGGAAAATATTGTACAGAGTAACTAATACTGTAGTAATACAGTATCAGCAGAGGAAGTGAACATTCATAATTATTTAGGTCAAGGCCACCCAAATTTAAGGGCTAAAGGGGTGACAAGAATTCTAATTAAGGGTCCAGGAGGTTTAAAGGGTTGATAAAGGCATTAAAAGTTTAAAGGGTACAAGAGCGCAAAAAGGATCACAAAGATTAAGGGGTCAAAGCGGTGATGGTGGTGTTGTAATTAGAGTAGCAGGCTATCAGTCCAAGGTTAATATTCCAGATAAATAAAGAGTTTATTACTCATATCGAGCTGATATCAGTAACATAACCTCAGTTACTGAGAGATTAAAATACCTGTACTTGTCTGGCTGAGGTTTGCTTATACTAAAGGCGGGCAAGGGTTGATTGAATAGAAGTCTGTAAGCTCCACGGATGACATTCCTCAGTACTTGCCAGCAGTGTGCAATAAAGACATGACAAACCACCCAGCTTCTAAAATGCAAACTGGAGTTAAATCGCAATGTGATTTTGTTCTGTCCGGGAAATTTTAATATATTAATATATGAAGGTACAGAGCATATTTTCGTAAAGATTGAATATAATATGAATATTCCGTTAAAGAATATAAATATATAAAAGAGAATTAATAATAAAATGTGTTAAACTCATTCAAATATTGGCGCCAAAACAGGTATATGAAATAATTATTTAAAGGTTATTTGAAAGTCCTTAGTAACAGACTTAATGGAAATGTAGACACATAAAATTCAGGAAATAATGCATTTTAAATAAATTTAGAAGCTCACTTGATTGGTTGTGACGTCACGCGCGAATCCATTGACGTTTGCACCAAAACAAAGTATCGTGGACCAGCCAGGTGTTGTGGTGGTACCGAGTTTGTGAGAGAAGTTAGGGTTTTATACCTCGACAAGAACTGTTGGAGATGGCAACTCCACAACCTGGCACTGAGGAGAAGTCTCTAGGAGGTGAGTCCAAAATCCGTCGTTGTTATTGCAGTAAAAACTCAAATATTCATTAGATTACGTGGTCACTCCGAGGGAACAAACCTTCACGTAGGCTGTGCGTCATATGTAATAGGTGCCACCTACCAATATTCTTTCTCTGTATATTTTCTGGGTAATTTTATTGAAGCTGTAGCATTAAGTACTAAGCTACACGAAATGTGGAAAGTAAATTTAGTCATCAACTGTAATTGGAATATCCGATTAGAATGAATAAAATCGTAATCAGCAACTTAATTTTCAAGGTGCAGAAGACGTAGAATATACTTCGGGTACTCTTACTGGTGTTTGTGAGAGAGGTATTTTGGAGTTTGTGGAGAGTTATATTGGAAAATGTCTGTGTGAAGGTTGCTGGGGATGTTTATATTGAGGCTGGTTTCACGATTGACATGGCCTCTTTGCTGGCTGGTGCTTACGTGACGCTACCAACGTTTCATGTACACTAAGGGGGTCATGTTGGCTGTATGATGTCGAGTGTGTGTGAGAGGAATGTAAGGTGTTCGGGGGAGAGGGCGAGGTAAAGTGATGTAGGAGGGAAGACTTGTTTATGTTGTAAGGGGAGGGAGGGAGGTTGAATGCTCAGGTACATTCAGGAGCCGGTGCATGCCCAGTATTTGCCAACAGTGCGTGACAGAGACGTGACCGATCGCCCGGGCGGCTAGCGAGCCGACCTTTTGGTGAAGAATATAAAGGAAAAGAGTCGTGACCGATCGCCCAAGCGGCTAACAAGCCGATCAGTGGCGAAGAGGATAAAAGTAAAAAAAAAAAAAGTAAGTAAAAGGTAGGGATGGGGAAAGGCTCTGTTTGGAAGGAAGAAAAGAGTTGCGGGAAGGTGAACATGAAAAAGTGGGTGGAGTCGGTGATAGGGTGAGGAAATCACGGCTAACCAAATGTAATCTCACCCTCATTCATTCCTGGTTGAACGACCGACAGGTGGGTGGGAGGAGTTAGCGGAAAGGCAAAGGGTGAGTGGGGTTGAGGTAGGTGACGTAAGCCCTTGCGTCAACAAACCAGCGACAGATGATAAATTTATCATGTATTTATAGAGCCTCATTTATACCATGTGTCATGTCTTCACTGTGGAAATGGTCCTGTGATAATGCAAACTCACATTAAAAGACAAAAACTATTTCCAAACTGACATTCTGCTTTTTCCCAATAAAGTGGATATTTGTCTTATCTTCTGCAGCTTTTTGTAGTTGCTTACCATAATGAGACATACCTATTTTTTTTTATAAGTTATATGATTCTCATGACGGCTCTTCCATATAACTTTTACATTGTTTATATAGAGGTATATGGTGTAGTGTAAACATTGTAGCGAGGGGTTCCACACACACTGCTAGTCCGGGATATAAATGAATTTAGGAAGGTTCTGCGTATTGCAATATTAACGGAAAGGGCTGGGGCCCTCCCATATGCCCTCGTAAGTTGCCGGTGGACGCATAGTGATTGTTTTCAGGAAAGATAATTCCTGTGATTTTATTTTATATATCTGCTCCGATTCGAGGTGACGTGCCCTAACGCCACATTCAGCCCACAGACGACAGCAGTACTCCATGTGCATCCGTGTTGAGCTTTTTGTCACTGAAAGATTTCAGCTATAGTGTTTCATATTTAACGTGCACGCACACACACACACACACACACACACACACACGGATAAGTCCCACTAACGCTCTGATGAACATACTTCTTTATTGCTGTCTAACGTATTTAAGAGTCAGTGGATGTTCTATTACAAATAACTTTGCAAGAAAATGCAACCCAACTTTGCAATTCAACCTTCTTGTTGCAATATTATACCTTATTTTGTAATCTCAAATCTTCTGTAGACTTTCAGAACTTGGTCAGTTTTTGTATAGCTACTAAGAAATTTAAATGTGTGACAATTGATGTGGAATGGTGACTTAAATAATAAACATGACTGATACAAGCGCCAGGTGTGGACACTCAGGCTCCGTGAATTTGGCCACGTTCGCACAATACACCTTACACGCAGACTTTGCCCCTGACTGGTTTGTGCTCTCTCCTCATTGGCTGGAACATATAGGTCATGCATGCTGGCACCACTTATACATTTAACTGTTCTGAGTAAGATGAACTGTTTAGTTTAATGTCAACCTTGGGGTATCTCAACATAGATTAATTCAGTAGCACTAACCCAAGTTAACCTTCTCCGGACTAAAACACGCCGTTTTTGTAGTAGTATATTAAGGTGGTAACAGTAGCTCTTGACAATCTCCACGTTGTAAATTATTAAGGAATATGTGAGTGTGTGTGTGTGTAGCTAGAATGGGTGAGGGTCAGTAACGAAATGTTGGCGCCACGCAGTCTGTGGCGTGACGGGGGGAGAGGGAAAGGAGGGTGTCTGTCAGGTGGTGAGGCTGGGCGGGCGGCTTTAGACTGTGGGGAGCGGTGAGAAGTGTTTTGGGTACGTAAAGTGGGTGGTGGAGGAGGTGACCTTGCTCGTCGTGCTTGACTACTACCACTCGCTTGGGAGAGATGAGTTTTGTTTACTTTTTTCTCTCTTCTGCTCCGTGACGAAAATACAACCTTTGGTGAGGATTTGCCAGGGTTGAGAGATGTGGTGGATTAGCCTTATGAGCGACGCCCACATGGTACCGGTAAGAGAAGGGACTTTTTTTTTTTTTTTAGAGTAGGAGCGACTATTTAGGACACAAGATGGGTGCAAGGTATGAGAGGCTAGTAAATATTGAGGGAATATTGGGAGGGGGGCGGTAAGATCCTAGCATAAAGGATAGTGAGATAAGGTAATATAGTATAGAGAAAGATAGTGAGACAGTGAAGACAAATATAGTGTAAGTCAAAGATGATAATTATGCGAGTGGAAAGATAGTCTTCAAGGGGAGAATGATAGATAAAAATGAGACAATAAAACAAGAGGAAGAGAGAATAACAAAGGAAATGATAAGTATAAGAGGAGAGTAATAACAGAGGAATAATGGTTGATGTGGTAAGTGTGTGTGTGTGTGTGTGTGGGTGCGTGCGTGCGTGCGTGCGCGTGCGCCGGGGGGCGGGGAAGCGTGGCACATGGAAGAGTGGACAAGGAATTCTGACGTTGAACCTGAGGACCATCACGTAGATATGACCCTCCCACCCTCATGCCTCCTGCAGGAAACCCCGTTCCTACTCCCTAACCCCCGCCATCCCTTCCCCATCCCCTCTCCTTGTTTCTTCTTCTCATATTGTGCTTTCTACTTGTATTATTTCTCCTTATGCTCCTCTTGTTTTTTCTTATCCTCTTCCTCCTCCTCTGCCTCCTCCTCTTCTTACTTTCAGATTTGACCCTCGTAAGTTAGTAAAGGGAGGTTGATAGGAGGTGAATGTGCCATTAGTTCACTCTTTGCTGTGGTTTCATCGCCTCACAGGGACTAAGAGTGAAAGGACAGAATCCTCGCTGGAGAGTCCCACCAAATTTCCCACAAGACAAAATCCCATCAAATTATAAAGACAAAATCACAGGAATTTTTCAAGACTAAAATACCATAAATTTTCCAAGACAAAATCCCACTACAATTTCCCAAAAGACATAAACCCACTAAATTAGTCTACAAAAGCCAATCTTCAAACACTGGCAAGATATTTAACTGTTCCTTTGATGAGGTTACATTGTCTCTAGAACATAATTGACCGACGCCAAAAGTTATTCAGGCAGGTTCATATTACATCTCAAAACGAAAATTTAAATCATCTGATGCTAGAAAAATTATCCATTCAACCGCAGCTCATCTCTTAATAGTTGTACTCATTTCATTACTTACAGTCCATGATGGTTTTGTTTCCCGTTTAACTAACTCATTGCACGTTGATACTTGAGGACGAGTGTTCCAATACCAAGAACCATTCAACAGGTGCGTACAGTAGTGAGAAGGTGGGCCAGATCTTTGTGGTTTCAGTTTAAGGCGCTTTAGCTGACAGGATTATTGATGACAAGTCTTTAGGATATACATCTGTCACTTTTTAGAATTAAACGTCTTTAGTGTATGTTGACAGGTAGGGAAGTTTAATCAGGATGAAACCAACTAATGAACCTCCTCCACACCCTGAACCCCCTTTACATAAGAAAAAACGAAATCATATCAGAAGAATGATCAGATTTCATTACTTTGAAACGGTCCGAGGTTCTGTAGTGAGTTGTAAAGTTGGTTTGTGTTTATATGCTTCGAGTAGTCGGGAGGAGCTACTTCGTGTGGTACAATTGGTGACCCCCGACCTCTATGCTGAAGATACGCAACATATATACAGTTGTCATCACAGGAAGACAGTCAGCGGCCAGTGGGTTATGCCTCGGCCCAGGACTATTTGCAACTAACGGTCATTTGAGTTGATTTTCCGCATAATTTATTCCAAGATTACAGTTATTGTCATACATACCAGAATGGATATAAATATTAGGGAGTAGTAGCAATCAGTAATAAAAGTTAATTAGTTGTCCATTTTCATGTCAACACTGACATTTCTAAGTAGTGTTCTATCCCCGTTGTGTTTACAGTCAATTAAGGAATTGCCTTTTAGATGGCGGAGAATGTAGCCTACTAATTTCGTTTAGCATGTGTGGTCAGGTCAAAGTGGCCCACCTTTTAGTCATACTCCTGTTTTACCTCCTGACCACCCACACACACACACACACACACACTGTTGGGCTCACCAATGCCCCCGTCGCCACATTTATAACTGGCTTCTGCTACTTCATTTTTTTTATTTTTTTTTTAATATAATGTCCTTACATTTTATCGGTGTGAAAATTTTTAAAGTTTCGAAAAAAAAGAATCAAGTTTCTAAAAAAAAAAGAATCATCGCCAGCTTCAGTATAATGTTGCTGTAGTGAGTTATGTGTATGTGTCAGTATGATCTATACCACGAGACAGAGGCAGGTAAACTGGCCATATCTGCGGCTGTTTATGTTTACCATGAATATGCAGTAAACTTTTGCAAAGCTCACGTAACATCACTTATGGGTTAACTTCAGGAGGTGAAACATAAAAAAGTGAATGTAGAAATGATACATATCCTCTGCAGAGACATGGCAAATGCGCAAGTACTACATAGATCTTTAACTTTCGTATTAGACATCATTTCAGGAACAGCCCTAGGAAGTGACGTGGCAGTGGACAGGGAATGTTTACCAAGAAGGTCACGTCAGCAGTGAACAATAGGAGATATTTGATTAGATTCCGAGAGATAGGAAAAGGCCAAGAGTAAGGTTTAGTTACCAGAATAACAGATCAAATTAGTTAGTCTGGAGGTCTTCAGTGGACAGGAGAGGCTGAAGTTTGTGGGAGCATATGCAGGAGGGCTTCATGGAACAGTAAATGATATGTGTGTGTGTGTGTGTGTGTGTGTGTGTGTGTGTGTGTGTGTGTGTGTGTGTGTGTGTGTCCTCGCAGTGTGAAGAATGTAAAGTAGTGTAGGATTTCCAGGTGTGAGGAGTTGCTGTATACCTGCACGAACACAACAGCAGTAACACCGCACGAGATTCTTGGCTAACCAACTGATCCCTCATGGTACGTGGGGTCACCACACCGGGTCGTATGGAGTCTTCAGGAGCATACCAGGGCCGCCTCACCTGCTTGGGGACAGGTGTGGGTGTGGTGTAAGTGTTGGCGTCATGTGAGAGTTGTAAGTGTTGGTGTTATGTGAGTGTTTGATGTCATGTACGTTTTTGGTTATGTAAGTGTTGGTGTCATGCATGTCTTTGGTTGTGTAAGTATTGGTGTTGTTTCATGCATGCATACATGATATACTTGGTGCAGTGTGAGCCATAGTGTTTGTTTCTTGCAAACATCACGAGGTGTATGATGGAGTCACGTGTGCCTGCGGTGTGACATCTAGGCACAGTGTGGCGTGAATGTAGTTGTCAGAGGTACACGGTGTTGGCTAAGAGGTGGCATCAGAGCTAGTGTGGCACGGACAAAGGAGGGATGTGTTGAGTGCGTGGCGTGATGTAACGAGTCCTTGGGTGACGTGAAATAAAGTGGTGTAGAGGTGTGGTGTGATGTGGTGTAGAGGAATGCATGTGGGTGTTGTGTACGTGCTCAGGAGCAGCACCTTCATGGCCTGCTCTCCTGGTTCCCGTGTGTCCCCAGTTCCCTGCCCAGTGGGCGTTGGGCGGCTGTGCGCATTCAGGTGGTCTCCCTCATCTTGGAACACACACTTTTGGGTTATTTTATGTGGTGATGACATAATGCCTATGACTGGTGGGAGGTGTCTCCTATCCTTTTGTGAAAATACCACAAATCTGATGGTTTAGGAACTTCCAGCGCCGTGACGTATTTATTGTGATAGTCATATTTACTTCAGGTTTTCTTGTTTATCGTTTTATATAGCAATTCAGCTATCGTCAATGTTTGCCAAAGGAAACACTTCGTCTGCTGCAAAAATATGTCTGTTTCTGTATCGAATTTGTATCAGGTTTTCTTCACTTCATGATCACTTTTAATAGCATCTGTAGGTGCAAGTCGACGATGTATTGGTAAGATGAAGCATTGGCTTGTCTCTTTTATAAATATCTGTTTAGGAAGAGATAAGTCAACATAAAAGTTCTTAAGTCAGGTCTAAGTGCCGAAGGTTGCCCAGTTAACTTATGGTACAGCTGTTTAATATTATAAAGTACACGGCCTAGTCACAGGTTGATGCATGTTGCGTATTTTCATACTGTGCCTGTACTAATTCGTATTAAGTAGCGTGTTTCAAATTTCATTTAAAGAAAGGCAAACTACATACTAAAGAAGGATTCATTGTTACACACACACATTACTGTCGCTTTTATTTTCTCTTTTTACTATGATTAGTATTATAGTTTTCGACCTATTCAGATGTGTTACCAGCGTATTAAATATAGGTATCAGTCTTTTATGTTGTATAGCGCCTTTTAACAAAATAGGAATACAAATGACGATAGCTATTGTAACTAAATACTGTACTGGGTGTAAGGTATATTTTGATGACCATTTCAGTGTCAGATAAAGATTTTCCAGGGTTAGGTAAGGATTGCTCACGGTGTCATGGTTGCTTAGAATGTCCGACTTCAGATCCCGGTACTGTACTGTAATGAGTTGAACAAAGGCACACTGCCCTGACGCTCAGTGTTAGAACATTTAGTTTTGTCAGTTAATAAGGGCTTGGGAGTATGAGGTCAGTGGTCGAGCAGCCTTGTGTAGTGTTGCTTGGGTCACACCATTCACTTTGTGTTTCAGTCGTGCCATGGGAGGTGACACATGACGGCCACCTCGCGCATTCCCCAGCAAGTTAGTTTCATTGGAGATGTGGTGGGTTGGGATGGGGAAGGGACCCACTACCGCATGCCACAGCCACGTGTTACTGGCACTAGTACACCTGTGGGGCCACTGAGAGGGTGCCACCAGGCCTGGGGTGTATCATGCTCCTTCCAGTGGTGGTACCTAGGGCCTGGGGACCTACCTCAACACAAGCTCCCACACTATTATTAACCGAGTTATAATTGTTTGCCAACATTCTCTCAGAGTTGTTTACTCTAACAAACTGTTTTCCGGCAAACATTTGGTTTAACTGATACTTGTGAGGCTTGAGTGTAAAGTTTAGAGGGAGATGGTGTGAATGTTGGTGCTGGTGGTCCCTCACTATCAAGTACTATGTGAGTGCATTATGAGGGTCACGTCTGCAGTATTACGGGAACGTCAAGGTTTTGAAAGTAGTCAATACCCACTTGTGCTCACACCCCGACTTAGATTTTCTTCTCCTTCCCTCCCTCCATCTCTTCAGTAAAACAAACGCAGGTGTGATTATATGTTCTCCTACTTTGGTGTGACAGTCTCACAGCTTAGTGCTTTGGGAAACGTTCATGGCCATTTTAGCCACACCCCTGGTATGTGTTGGGAGTGAGAGGAGGGCAGTGTTTGGACCGCCCACCACTGTCTTGACGTGTGTCATGAGTCACGTGATCACTATACTGGTACATATATAAATGTGGTCATGCTGCCGCTGTGTTAGTTCAGTCGTTGCTTGCTTGTGGGGGAGGCAGGTGTGAGGTGGAGGTGCGTCCTGTAGCACTGCGTCAGTATTGCGGTCTCCTGTCGTAGCATCACACGGGCCTGGGAAATCATAACTCTGCTATATACGAAGGCTTTTCGTGATTATGTGACAAATTTTATTTATTATATTTTAAAAGTGAACTCAATTATAGAATGGAGTGATATTCAATGTCTAACTCACGCATGCAATCATTATGCAGATGCAATTTGAAAGAGTTTGTGGCTACATATCAACATGGTGATGGTTAACAAAATAGTAACATTTCTTAATCTGGGTTAACATATATTTGTATTGTGTTTGGTATGAGAGAGACTGTCAACATATGAGTGATAGTCGATGGAGTAAAAGCAAGAAGAAATCAATGAAAGGTGCAGAGTGTGACTAATATGGTGATGAGATGACCGGGTGGTTGTAGAAGTGGCGTGTGTGTGTGAAGGGGAAAGAGAGACTATTTTAGCCTATAAGTGAGTTTATGTGATTGTTATATCAAGGCCACTGATAATTCACTATATATATATCACCTACACAGGGGAGGGGGAGGTGAGAATGCAGCTGTTGTGTTCTTGGCTGAGCAGGCAAATGGCAGGTAAGGCGGGGAAGAGAAGGGGGGGGAGGGTTGCCAAGTGAAAGGGGCAGCAGAGAGAGGAAGGGATCATATAGGTGAAAGGGCAGTGAGTAGCGAGGGTAACTAGGTGAAGGGGCAAGTGGTGGTGGCGGTGCAGGAGAGGGGGGTGAAAGGGTTTCCAGGTGGAGAAGGTGGTTGAGGGCGAGAAGGAATGGGTAACATCTTGATGGAAAATTAACCAAAGCTTTAGGATAAATACATAATATGCATTAAATGCTATAGTTGATAATTACTGTGATAAATGATTTCAGTTTGTTTATGATAATCAGTGAATAGATATATGTATAGTGCGTGCGTGGTGTGTTATATTTGTATGGTGCATTAGTCTAATTTGGTCATGCCACTTTAATACGAGATGGTAACAGATAATTGCCCAGGGAAGAATGTGTGGAATGGGATCACCTGAAGAATCTCTACCCTCAGTTTATTTCACCTGAAGATTAACCACCCTAACACTAACCTAACCTTATCCCCCTAAATGGTCTTGTGGTAAATCTTTAGTTGAAATAAGCTGGGTTGGAGATTTGTTAGGAGTTCTGTGGTATGAAGACAGACAGCAATAAACTAGGCAACAAAGGAGAGAAAGAGAAGGATAACAAACAGTAATAAACTTGACAACAAAGGAGAGAAAGAGAAGGATAACAAACAGTAATAAACTTGACAACAAAGGAGAGAAAGAGAAGGATAACAAACAGTAATAAACTTGACAACAAAGGAGAGAAAGAAAAGGATAGAGAGAGAGCATTAATCTCAACAACAAAGGAAAAAGAGAGTATGGTGGAATGATGACGTAGTAACAGCAATAAAGGAAAATTAAGTTAGGTTAGGTTAAGTTAAGTGACGTGTCAACTTATACATAACGAGTCCTTTTTTGTTTTTCTTTGTCTGAGAGATAAACAATGTTAGAGGACAGGAAGCCCAGGGGGTGTGTCCCGAGAGAAGAGAGGGGTGGGGTAAGATGAGGGGCAGGGAAGGGAGCTGAGATGGGGGGAGGGCACAGTGTAAGAGTCACGTAGGCACCTCAAGTAAAAATACACCTGAAAGCAAGAAACGGGGATTATACAGAAGGGGCGCTGCTGCTGTTGTGACTTGGGGGGTTAGTGCAGCTTGTTCGTGGTGAGTGAGTGGATGTGGTGGTGAATGAGTGGTGGTGGTGAGTGAGTGATTGATGGTGGTAGCTAACGAATGATGTGGGACTGGTAAATATAGTGATAGTGACTGATGACAGGTAGTGGTTAATGGTGGCGACCTTTGGTGTAATGGTCAGCATGCTCGCCTGGCAAGCGAGCGGATCCGGGTTCGATCGCGGGCAGGGTGAAACTTGGGGCAAGTTTCTTTACGCCATTTGCCTCTGTCTACTTAGCAGTTATTGGGAACCTGGATGTTAATCGATTTGCGGATCGTGTTCCGGGATAATGGTTAGCCAGTGCAGTTGGCGAGTTGTCCGGTTCTCTCGGACGATTCATTGACACTGGGTCATGCAACTCGTTAACTTAGGGTGTGGTTGTTGTGTTGGCGACAGCTTCCACACCTTAAACAAATTCACGCCTAGATGGTCCTTGGGCCTGCCATCCTCGTTACACGAGGGGCAACCATTATTTATAATGGTGGTGATAATGAAGAACCGTTTCTCAGGATGTTAGTGGACTAAATTCTTGAGGATAACAAACGTTACGTGACGATGGTAGTGTTGTAACGAGGGCGGCAGGGTTACGATGAGTCTGTCGAGTTGATATATAGGGCGTGGCCAGTGGGGGAAGAATGAGTAATATAATAAACCTAGTGGATGTTCTTGGTGATGATAGTGTCGTGCTGGCGATTTTTTTTTTGTAGAGAAAGGAGGGGTGAAAGAAGATTAGAGGTGGGGGAAAGAAGTTATAGTTCGGAAATTGAAGAAATTTAGGAGGAGGTAAGAGAGGGCTTGCTGACCGCCTAGCTAAGCTATTAGTGTTAGGGTTGTGTCATGGGTTAGTTATTGTCTGTCGGTACAGACACTAGACATCCTACCCTGTCCCATATATGGGTGTTTTGAGGGCCTTATTTCATATTCTGCCGACCCTACTGGTGGATGCTGGTCTAGGGATGTTGTCTATTGCCTGGTGGCGATAATGTTGGGATGTGGGAGGCCTTGGGTAGGGGGGGGGGGGCGGTGCGCTGGCTGGGTGACGTGGCAGGCCGGGCGGGGTAGTGGTGCTGGGTGAACCTCTCCACCGTGTACCTGATTCTTGTCACGTTTCCTCCACACCTTAGGTGTGCTCTTCCTCTTGCTGCTGCTGCTCCCGCTGTTTTTACCGTCGCCTCCCGCCAGTCGTTGTTCATTGCTGCGGTTATTGCTGCTGCTGCACGTCTTGTTTCTGCAGCAATTATCTCACCACTGTCCCGCTGTTGTAGGTCTGCCATTCTTGTCTCAGGTGTTGCTGCGTTGGCTCTTGTTGCTACTACTACTACAATTCCTCTTGACACTTAAGAACATAAGAAAATAAGGAGTCTGCAATAGGCCGACTGACCTGTGCATGGCAGCTCCTGTCGAGAGTTACTACCACTCTCTATCATCCATGAATCTATCTAGCCTCCTTTCAAAACTTTCCAGCGTTCCAGCACTTACTATAAAGTTGCTAAGCCTGTTCCACTCGTCCACCACCCTATTTGTGAACCAGTTCCTTCCTATCTCCCTCCTAAACCTAAACTTATCCAACTTTAATCCGTTGCTCCGAGTCCTATTCTGCTCGGATATTATAAGAACTTTATCTATATCGCCTTTTTTGATTCCTTTCACCCACTTAAATACTTCTATCATATCTCCCCGCACTCTTCGTCTTTCTCGGGAATGCAAGTTTAGTTTCTTTAACCTATCTTGATATGTAAGGTTTCTAAGTCCCTGAATCATTTTCTTCATTCTTCGATGCACCGACTCCAGTGAATTGATATCCATTCTATAATAAGGGCACCAGAACTGAACCGCATAGTCGAGGTGCGGCCTGACTACCGCAAGATATAGTTGCAATAAGACCTCTGCACTCTTATTACTTACACTTCTAGATATAAAACCTAATACTCTGTTTGCCTTATTTCGAACATTGACGCACTGTTTTCGAGGCCGTAGGTCTCTTACACAAGTCGACTTCTCTAGGTTGATGTTGTTAAGGCTGTATACATTGACAGTATTTGTTCTTCCAATATTAAGTACGCTGCACTTGCTGGTGTTGAATTTCATTTGCCATTTTTCTGGCCACTCCTGCAGTTTATTTAAATCCTCCTGTAGTGCATTTGCATCCTGCCCTGAATTAATCTGCCGCCCTATTTTGGTGTCATCCGCAAACTTGCTTATGTCACTGCTGATCCCAGTATCTAGATCGTTTATGTAGATCATGAACAAGAGTGGGCCCAGTACTGACCCCTGGGGAACCCCACTGGTTACACAACCCCACTCATATTTAATAACATCTACGCTGACCCACTGTGTTCTATCGGTGAGCCATGATTTTATCCAATTTAAAACTTTCCCCTCGATACCATGAGCCTTAACTTTTCTCAGAAGCCTCTGATGCGGTACTCTGTCAAACGCTTTGCTAGAGTCTAAGTAAATAACATCGTAATTTTCGTCATTATCTACTACCTCGAAGACTTTCCTAAAAAACGACAGCAGATTTGATAGACAAGATTTTCCCTTTGTAAATCTATGTTGAGAGTCGTAGATTAATTTGCATTTCTCTAAATGCGCTCGGATGCTATTTGCTATAATTGATTCAAGAAATTTCCCCACTACTGACGTCAAACTAATCGGCCGGTAATTTGACGCTGATGCTCTGTCTCCCATTTTGAATATGGGTACTACATTTGCCTGTTTCCACAAGTCTGGCACAACTCCCGTGTCTAATGATTTTGTAAATAAATCTACGAGGGGTCCGCTAATCTGTTCCTTACACTCTTTCAAAACTCGAGGGAAAATTTCATCCGGCCCTGGGGATTTTGTCTTCTTTAATTTATTTATCTTCTTAAGAAGATCCTCTTTTCTGATAGTGATATTCTTTAATTTCTCTTCTTCATTTCCCCTAAATATCAGTTCCACTTGCTGCTGCTGCCTCTCTTGCTTGATTGCAGTGTCCAGGTTAGGGTGGTCAGTCGTGGCCCTAATATATACCTGTAGCATGAATTGTTAGTGTCGGCTTGGGGATAACTCTCTCGTTTTGTGTACTGGTTGTCACTGATGGTTGTGGTGTCGGTGATGGTTATTAATGTTGCCGTGGTGTTGAGGTGTGGTGGTTAAGATGTGGTGGTGGTGGTTAAGGTGTGGTGGTGAGGTGCGGGTTTGCGGGTGTTGTTTATATTGGGGTGTCAGGGAAGGGGTGAGTGTGGCAGGCGGGAGACGGAAAGGAATACTCTACTGCTTTATAGGGTGACGTATATGGGCCAACACGTGCTCTCTAATACGGTGGGTGTACTGGACTGGACTGGTAGCTGGGGGGGGGGGGGCACAAGTGTCTCCAAATGTAATGTAATTAATCTCGTTTAGTTCTAGTCTGTCCAGTTGTTTTGAGGGTAAAGTAAGAAATACAAGTAAAGTAAGAATTTATAGTTGTAGGATTGTAAAGTGAGGAAGTTTGGTAGCGTGGCCGATTAGTTATTTAACCGTTACTGTGTTCTTAGAGGAAAGTCTCTAGACACCACTTCTAAGCACAGCAATTCATTAGTTAAATCAATGGCATGGACACATTAATAGATCATTGTATTTACGTTACTGGACAATGACTCCCGGACACAAACACGGAATGGATACACTTTCCTCCGTAACTCACCCTATGGATCGCTCTGACAATGACTCACGTGTGACCTGAGGGAGGCTCAGCGACTGGGGAAGCTGTCTGCAGGTGCTGCTGAAGAGAGTGATCCCGGCGGGTGCTGGACTCTGTCTCCTGTGGGAGACTCTGCTAGCTGGGGACTCGGTGCTGGGGAGGGAAGTCCCCCTCCCGACCTTGACTTGTGACGAGTGTGACTCCGTCTGCTTGAGTTCTGACTCTCCCTGTGTGTCCCTGGGAAGGAACTGTCGGCCCCTTATATTGGCTGTAAACTATGGTCTGAAAAAACAATCATTACACAGTGTTCGCCTTAACTGACCTAACTGATTGATGTTTTTCGCTTACGAGGGCAGTAAATAGCTCACTCAAGATGTACGTCACACAGTTATAACTCATGGACGGTAACATTTCATTTAAAAGATGTTAAGATGTAGATGAACTGTACTACCCTCACTTGATTGGTCCAGTGGTTGAAGGTGGGCGGAGTCGTCATTGACTCGGTTACGCATTTTGAGAAATTTGATTCTCCAGCTCATTGTGTTAAGCTGGGATGGTGGCGAAGATGGAGGATGGTGAGGCTGATTATTAAGCTGGTGATGATGCTGATTGTAGTGGAATGTTGATTGTGATGATGGGGATTATTTTGGTAGTGATGATGCTGGTGATTGTGGCGGTGGTAATGATGGTGATAGGTGGTGGCGATGATGGGCATTGTGGTGGAGGTATTGATGTTGATAGGTGGTGGTGGTAATGATAGTGATTGTGGTGGTGGTGATGATGGTGATTGTGGTGGTGGTAATGATGTTGATAGGTGGTGGTGATGATAGTGATTGTGATGTTGGTAGTGGAAGACTGGGTGGGATGGACGAGGGACAAGTTGTGGGGAAGCTCAGGCCACAAACAAGGCACTGTGCCAACTGCAAGAGGGGGGGTGACAGGGGAGAATGGTCGGCAGGGAAAGGTGGGAGATGGGGAGGGAGGTTGGATAGGAAGTGGTGAGGGAGAGCAGGGAATTTAATGTGGGAGTGGTGGGGGAATTAAGTGTGGGAGGTAGTTTGAATTTGAAATAGCCAGTGAGGAGAGAGAGAGAGAGTGTCAGAGGGGTTGGGCAAGGAGTGAGGGGTTGAGGGAGGGAAATTTGAAAAGAAATCGTACCATTCATTTTCGCTGCCATTACATACAACATTCAACTAGCGCGGGGTTGCGAGTAATGTCCTGACTGTACTGTAGGTCATCACTTCTGGGCACACACTTATCCATCGCGCCACACGTTACATCAGCGTCTAGGTGCGTATGTTTTGGTGATGGTCGCCAGGCGGGCGTCATTGACGTCACGCCTCTATATGTGGATATATGTGCAGCCTAGTTGCTACACCCAGACCACCTGTGTGGGAGTGGGCCTTGGGAACCTTTGTGTAATATATGTAAAATAGGTGTAGGTGTTGGGATGTAGGAGGTAAGTGTAGGAGTGTATTATGGCTTTGTTGGTTCGTGGCGATGTACTGTAGATGGAGAAAGATGTAGGAATGATAGCAACATCGGATATAAGTGTAGATGAGTTGATTTAAAGGAAGATGACGTCGTAAGATTTAAGGGGGGAACCTACATGCCTAGGTGAGACCGATACTGATAGCAGGGGAATGGCCGGGTTTTCCCGCCACCACCAGGATTTTGAGACTACGAAGTCTCGCCCTCTCTTGTCAACAGGACCAAAACAGCCTCACATTCTTCAAGACTATGCTGACAATATCCTGCAAATACGTTGTTTATGACTAAGTTTATAAACACATATCACTGCTCATCACCTGCTCGGAGCACAATCTAACAAGAGATACTGTACAATATTTAGCTAAATGAGCTTGTGGAGTGTTCTGGCGTGCAGTTTGTTCCCTGTAGCACGCATGATACTAATTACTTGTATATATGTGCTTCAACGACTGAAGTTCTTAAGCAGGTTCTCTGAGTTGGTTCATACTCAAGACGACAATTATTTAAAAAAATACGGAAGTAGTTCTTCCGTAACAAGAACGATGCAGCATGAGACCTCTGGCCTCAGTGAACTATCACGCTGCCGAGGCAGGATAGATTTCTTTACTCAGGCTCGCGCCACATTTTAAAAGCAGTGTGTACCTTGGTCTTGATCCTTCCCAGGCCTAGGCCCATGTTTAAACATAAAGTGTCATGTTAATAAGTGGATGTTATTGTAAAAGTTATTCCTAGCTTTAAAAGTGTCTTCTTGATTATTCATCTAAATTTAAAAAGTGACGTCGCAAATACCTGTCCTTGAAATATGAATATATTCCTTGTTGTTAAACTGCAGTTGTGTCTTAACTCTCCTGGGACAGTGGCTGTTACAGCTACCACCACCATCACTGCCAGTCTGCCACCAACCACCATCACTGCCAGTCTGCCACCAACCACCGTGACCTTGACCATGGTAGTCAGTCAAATCTGGGTCTTGGCCTCCGTAGACTGATAGTCTCCCCCCCCTCCCCTTCTCACTGCCTCCACCACTATTGCTACCACAATTATAACCACCACGTCTATTTGTAACAACCATCACATACTAGTACCCAACATAACCTCATCACTTCACCATTACCACTTTCAGTAAAGTCATCATCATCATCACTTATTTAAGGTGATAATGTGTTATGGTGAATGGTAGGTGATGGTGGTGGTTGGTTAATGGTGTTCGGAGGCTAGATTTTGTGTTTGACGATAGTCCGGGTGATGGTAGGTAATGGTGAATGTTGGCTGGCTTTTGGAGGATGGTGATGATTAATGGCGGATGGTGATGATTAAATGGGTGGCTGGTGGTTGGCAGTGGTTACTAGTGGTGTGTGGGTGGTTGTGGTGACTTGTAGGTAGGGTAGAGTTGGGTGTTAGTACATACTGGTAGGTGTAGTTGTGGTTGGCATCAGAGAGCATGTGGAGGTGAGGGAGTTGACACCATTTGGGCGCCATCCGTCGCTTGGCTGACTCGTGTAGCGCCCTTAGCAACCGTTATCTCCTGCGACTGATCACTAGCGCCCTTAGCAACCGTTATCTCCTGCGACTGATCACTAGCGCCCTTAGCAGCAGGTCGTTTGTTGATCTCTCCAGATTCCAGAATGATGTCCCTGAACTGCACTTAACTCAATATGGAATCCTGTGTATATTGCCAGTGAATAGACAGTATTTTCCATTATATATATAGGTATATATATATATATATATATATATATATATAATTACTTGATTAACCAGTTCTTAAAGGAATCATTTGAAGTGATTTAATAAAATAAGTTAAAGCATTTATTATTATTATTATTAGATTATGGACGAAAATCAGTCTTGGATCAGATGAATGGTTTGTAAGGCAGACTTTTATAATGAATCTTAAGGTATATATCCATCCGAAAGTCAACTTCATTAGGGTGTGTGATGTGTTGTGACTGACTGATGTGGAAATTTTAACAGCAAGACAAATGTTAAAGCTTTTGGGTTGTATGTGTTAGTTGGCTGTGTTATAGCACACACACGCACACACTTGTTATCAAGTGTTTGATGGGTTGTGTGATGTAGTATTCTCTCGTTTCTTACCATGAACTTATATTACTGTTTACACGTACTCCGCCTCTCACTGTGCCTCCTCCTTCCATTGAAACACAAAAGGTCTCCAGGTCTCGTGTGTCGTGATAAACAGATGCTCCGTTCCAACTAACTCATTGCGTTCACCATTATCAACCTACAAATGATGCTGAAAAATTATATGAAAAGAACAATCTCTTTATTTCCTGTCGCGTTACGCTGAAGTACTCGAAAAGTGATTATTACTGTAGTTGACGAGGTGAGGTTCATACATTTCACCAGTCAAGGATCATCATGGTGAGCGTGGTGGGTAGCCTGCTGTCACACACGCTGTGGCGGGTGGTGGGCGGTGATCCACACCATCCAGGAGGACGGCAACTTGCCGCCAGCCACACCACTTTCCCCCGTTCCTGTGACAATAACGTGAGCAGCCACACCGAGGGAAAGACATCACGCTGTGTGTCTGACGGTGGATGTGACACACAATATGGGCATGGGGCGATTGAAGACAACCAAAGCCGAGAATACCGTCGTGTCTCTCCTGACAGTCATGTGGAGACAAGTGACTTCAGCAATGGGTGGGTAGTGCTCGACACGCCCTCCTCTTCGGCACTGATCTCACCTAAACTACCCTCATCATTCTCAAAGTCGGCATCATGGAGTGCCAAGACTTGTACAGTTAGTTTTCCTGTAGGTTCTTCGTCTGAAGCACCACCAATCGCCCTTGACTGGTGGGAAAGCTGCCTAGCGCCACTGAATTCCAATCCCATTCCTGGTCGAACCTGTGTAGAACCACCTCTCGCGTCCATCTGTGCCTCCACTTGTCAGGGCAGTACCTATCCTGGGCAAGTTCAGCACTACACCAGTCTGGAGGCACCCAGTGAACCTAACCATCCTGAGACTAACCAGTTGATGACTTTCCCGAAGTTAGGTGACGAGTTGACCAAGCCAGTGGTTGGTAAGTTACGCACAAGTCTTCAAGTGGACCAGGAACTGACCTCTCGGGATAAACTGGAGTTAAGTTGTCAACAAATAGGCCAAAAATTTTCAAGCCATCAGTTGAACCAGATGATTAACACCAACTTGGTTCAGGATGAAGTCTCATCGAATATCGAGGAGATAAATAGCCCAGATATACATGGGGTGGTGTGTCCTGACTTACCGAGAAGAGTTCCTGGCAGGTCCCGCAGGTCGTTGAAGAGGTCGAAGGAGATAGCGACTCTTGGCAGCTCGGATAGCAGCACTGGCAGATGGCGGTGGCAACGTCAGTGTGTTCGCCGCTCCCGATCCGAGGACACCTCGTCTGTACTGCTTCATCGTGGTGTGGTCTCTCACGCTGAGGACACTATGAACTCCTCCACACTGTCTAACTCTCCTGACGTCATTGCTACAGCTCCGCCCTTAACCCCTGATGACAGTCCAGAATCCCTCGTTGACTGTGTTAGTGCTAGTTCGGAGGGTGGGCGCTTGAGACATAGTGTGGGTTGCAGAGAAGATATCCGAGACTTTGATATATACAAGATTACTCAGCCTGTTGGGCAGGGACAGTACTCGCGCCTGCCATCCCTCGCTACGCAGTCTGACTCTGACACTGACGAAGGAGCGGGTGTACACGAAGGCCTCAGAAAAAGGAAACGAAGGAACCCCGAGGCGCGAGACGCTGGGGAAAGAAAAAGATACAGAGAAGAGGAAGATGAGGAAGATGCGATGATGGCGTTGGAAGCCACCACACTACTTCTTCCTTCTCCATTACAACTTCAAGAGAGGTTAAACGCGACAGCGACAAAACCAACCGACACCGTTCCACGGTCCTCCTCCTCCTCCTCCAGAAGTGGGAATACCCCCCTTCCCTCCCCCATCACCACCACCATTACTCCCTCCACCTCACCTGGGAAAGATAAGGAGGAGGAGGACCTGGTTAGTGACGACACGATGAGTGACGAAGATGACGATGACGAAGCGTCTACGGTCGTCCCTGAGGACTTTGGCAACGAGACGGACTCCGATATCGAGGTCTTGATCCAGTCTGGTAAGTGCAATTGTCTGTCAGTTCTGGAGGGGAATAGAGATCATGCCTGGCCTCAGACATTCTCATAAAGGACGTGGGGAGGCATCTAACTGGCTTACTCACACTGCGACAAAATAGTTCGGTTTCTCAAAGATTCATGGTGTTAATTTTGTCTTTCAACTCGTCATAGCAGAATGTATCAAGTTTCAGTGTTGGAGTAATATAGGTGTCTTTCTGGGCGTTACCTCAATGCTTTACGTTCAGTCATCCAGTTCGATGCATTCTTACATCACCAGTTAGGAGTTTTAAGAGAATATGGGATCAGAAAATGCTTTGAATTTCCTCTGACAACTCTACCACAACTACATGTGTCCTAACATCCTTAGTTGCTGGTAAAAAAGCACGAACGAATCTTTGAAAATCCAGGCATAGGAAACTGAAGGTTGTCACTAGGAACATGTGTGAAGTAAGGTAAGGGACCGAGATTTTCTAATACCAGAAGATAATGTAAACATACAGAGTAGATTTAGATGAAAATATAAATAAAATGGAGGAACATATTTTAATAATTATAATTGCTTAGAATCGTGACTTGGGAAAATTAACTTTAATGCAGATAAATGAGACGAAGAAAAATTGTCTTCAAGTGTAGAGAACTGAGGAGTCATTAAAAGGAGGGTGATCCAAACATAGGTGAGGGTTTTCCCACTTTCGATAAGTACCAATTCCCGGGTTGTACAGTAGGTGTATAATTAAAAACTGGCACACGTAACATCGTCAGTGCCCTACTATCATGGTGAACAAACTTGAGTTATCGGCTCTGTCATGTCACACTATTATATATATATATATATATATATATATATATATATATATATATATATATATATATATATATATATATATATATATATATATATATATATATATATATATATATATATATATATATATATGGTGTATGAAGTTGTTAACCCCGTGTAACAGCCTCCGTGCCGTGCTGTCGTGAAATGATAATACATGACGTATCACCCATTATCTTGTTTGCATGTTGGTGTACAGTGTGTACACCAATCTACAAGTTGCAGTGTTACAAACAGCACGACTCACAAGCAGCTTGCCAATGTTAACATCAGCGTGGCAGTGCAACCTGCATTATGACAGTAATGATAGTAATCAACTGGCAGTTTCATCTGCAGCGTAAAACTGCAGGGTTGCCAATTAGGACGTGAGGTACTTCACAGTTCAACAGTGACTCACGTCTCTACACGTTGTCATCGTACACGTGAAAATATGTCCTCGCCAGGTTATATTTACACAACGCCGTAATTACTATAATGTACAGATTTATTATACCTATTGATATGACAGTGACAGATGGTAACTCATAAAGCCAAGTGAAAATAAACATGCTTGGTGCACACCTGGCGCCAGCCTTACACCAATGCACCAAGTATCTTGTAACGACAGGTATGATATTTTTTCCAAGGATGAAGACAGACTTATTAAAGTTATTTAACTTAACAAACTCGTATGTTTAGACGACGTTTGTTTGCGGAAGTTTTACTGATGATTCATATAGCATTAATTGACAACTGGTATCTTTATATAATAGCAACTCAATTAAATAACTTTCCACCCATTAATATTATTTACTCTAACACCAGTGGACTGTGCTGGAGCTGTTCCATCCTCCTGGGAATATTCACACCGCTGAGCATTGGGTCTTTGTTTTGTTTACAGGACTTCGGTCACTTGTTTTTCTCATTAAATTCCGCACTGGGAGTAGGTTGAAGCGAGCTGTATGCGGCATGTGTAGCCTCTGTTTTGAACGTTGATTTTATTCTTTGTTTTATATAGGACTGGTGTTTTTCCTTTGTTTTACCTTTGATGCTGAGGCACGGAGATAGGTAGCGGGGGGATAGAAGGATGGGGCACGCCGGAGGACGCTTATATAATACTAAAAAATATGGTCCATCATATGATTTCAAATACTTGTTCCTGTTATCTTATTGCTAAGCATGATTAGTGTAAACGTTGAAACTCTTATAAGAATAAAGATACAGGGTGTCGTATCTCGTTTATAAACAAAAGGAAGCCTTGAGAGCGATGTGGCAACAGTGGATCATAACGCTTCTCTTGGTGACGTCATAGATGTAAACATATCCACGTGTTCGTTTGTTTCTTTTTTAAATAATTGGTTACATGTGAGAATTTCCGTTTCATCTGAAAAATCAATATTAATTAAATGTTGGATAACATGCATTGTCATAATATTCTAAGCATTGAATCTATAATCTCAATGGCAAAAGGTTTTGTTGTGTTTTTAGGAGTGAATCGAAACAATATTGGTGACGGCACCTTGGAGGCTGCGCACCAGTGCGGTGAAGCGGAATATTATAACAACCGGGGTTCACGCAGACCCCCCCCCCTGCGTCCCATCAGTTGTTGTATACTTCTTTGTTATCACGGAATAGTATAACTTTTAGATGTGTACAGTATTGTTGTACGCGAGACGTGGATGTTCATTACCAACGAATTTGACTAAAAATGATATAGATTTTACGTTTATTTGTGTTTCAAGTTGAAGATGCAATTTGGTGAATGAAAGTATGCAAATGATATACCAACTCCCCGAAGAGGCTACTCAAACTGCAGGGCTCCCCGCCGTTCTGCGAGTTATAAAAATGTGTGTGAGCGACTTTGTAAACACGGTATCTCGAACAAATTGCAATGGATAATAACCAAACTTGCTGTGTACGCGTAACACAATAAGATCTTAAGTTTGATAATTCCATATTACTGTTGAAAGTAATAGCCTCTTGGACTTTGTTGTGACCCGGGGGCTTTGTCTCCTCTACAGACAAGCACATAAATTTTGTGTGTAAATATGTTTGGTCGTAACTACTATTAGTGAGCATAAAAAGGCCGAAAAGTTTAGTGGAATCAGGAGAGATGTTAAGCTGTGTGAATCGTTTTATTTATAGTGATACTGTGTATGACCACTCCTACCATTCCACATGCCCACAGCCTCTCCTGTTTCCACCTTCCCTTCCACACCCAGTCCTTCGCCAACATTATTTTTAATACAGTATTACTTTCTGTCACCGCTAACTCAAAGCGTTGTCTCATTCCATTAGCTAACTTCACCAATCGCATCCACCCCATCACCCATCTCCACCACACAATCAACCATCCCCACCCTACAGCCTACCCATCCCTTGCCTATCCCACCACCCATCCCTGCAATCACTTCACCCATCCCCATTGCCCTACAACCTCATCCTATCACCTATACCCACAACTTAACCATCCCCACCCTACCACCCACAACTTACCCCTCTCCACCACCCCCACAAGGGAACGTGGGGTTTGCTGCACAGGTTTAACTCTGGCTCCCAACAGCCATTCGTACCATAGGTTCCCGCCGTGTACCCTGGTGGAGGTATTTATACCATAAGCATTGTGTTCGCCTCGTGCACCTCCTTCCTCTTCCACACACAGAACGACGCAATGTCTGATGTACCGAAGCTAATGACTGTTCAAATTCAAAGGATGTCATGGCCATTTTTCATTTACCTACTTCAAATATTGTCTTAACTGTATTTCACTACACATGTCTGGTTACATTTCAAACGCTTGAAATATCTAATTATTTTTTACTTTAATGTCAGACTGTTTTTCACCACATATCAAAGAATGTCTCACTATTTTCTACTTACCAGAAAGTAAAAGAAAATATCTCTGATCATATTAATTCTCTCTGGTGTTTTATCTGTGAAGGTATTTTTATTAACTGGGTTTTATGACGATGGGATTAAAGGAAATTCTATCTCAAATTTCTTATGACATTTAATATTGCTGCGATCAAGTGGCTACAACACACAGTCGAGTGCAATATCGGCCATGCTGCCCCCTTGTGTACCGAAGGCTTAGTATAGTTAACAGTGTGCTGTGTTCACTCTGTCCTTAACGGGCAGTCGTGCTTATGGGACCCACTCTCACCATCGAGAACAAGCAAAAACAAAGTTGGTCGAGAATTGGCCATTGGTTGCATTTTGCCGCTCCTGAAAGACATCCCTTGCTCTCGAAAAACAAGTCAGGTTAAGAATTTCGAGCATTGGGTAGATCAACACGGCCCAGACTTGTTTGTTTGGCGTCATGTGGTGCTGGTGGCCAGAGAGGGTGATCATTCATATGTTCACTCCTACATTGTCGTCACCTCTACATTCTTCTCTCATGCGTGACTTTAGGTTTAACGCTCGGCTGTCGTAGCACCTGGCCCATACCTGGCCTTGAAGCTTGTTTACACCTGTGGCTTGACCTTGTTCAAACCTTTTTTCACCCATGACTTGAAGTTATATGACAACACATATGTTTGAAGTAGGTGAGGCAGGTGGTCAGCGGTGACTCACCAAAGTGCCTTCACCTGCCTTTATCTCACTCAGACCCGACTTCATAGCCAAGCATTATCTAATCAATTTTGTATATCTAACCCATCAAGCACACCATCAGAGCATGTATAAAACCTGACTTTGTGACCAGGGCTAAGTTAGGTTAGCTTAGCGTCAAGGTAGTTAATCGTAAAGTGAAATATGCAGGGTATTAATGTTCAGGTGATCCCATTTTATAATTACTATTACGTTTTGGTGTCCGAAGGTTGCAGGTCGAGTTCGTAGTTTTTAGTTAGGTGTGAGTTGGGACTCTTTTGGTGCAAAGGAGATATTATTTGATATCTTTACCCCAGTAAAAAGTTCAACAACACGTAAACAACAGTATGCAAGGTTGTGGTGTCCTTGAGGTAAACTGTGTGAGTAGGTAGGTGGGCAGGTAACAGGTTCAAGATTGTTAATGTAGATGTCAGCTGAAATTTAAGACTGATTTTTTTATATTATAAAGAATTTATATAGTATATAAATGGTGATGACTTTATTAAACTACTAGACTTGTCATGCATTATTGTTGTTTGTGCGTACGTGACACGGACGGCCAATCTGGAATGTATCGTATATAAATTGTTCCATTGAATCGCGCAAAGGAATCGGACACGGGCTTCTTGCCAGCTGAGTAGAGAGATGCTAGATGTTGCAACTATTTAACTATCTTGTATTATTATGACTATTTATGAAGTTGGTGGTGTTGATACTGTTTCGAATATGACGAACTATTAAATTGTATGTATTAACGGACACCCAGAGAATGATACGAGCTATTGTATCCATGTAAAAACTGTATTTACACAGAGTTGCCATGGAGATGCGGGTGGTGGGTGGGGAAGACAGGCCACACTGCTGCTGCCACAGGCGCTGGCGAGCTGTCAGTGTTACTGTGTGCATCCAGATTGCTGGTTGTATTGATGGTGGACCTCGTCAGTTGTTTTGAAATTTAAACGGTTAATTTTTATCTACTGCCTAGCACATATGTGGCATTAGGTCGACTGGTGTAGCAGTTGTGTGGAGGAAGGAAGAAATAATTTAAGAGCGCGGAGACAGACTTAGTGCAGGTAGTGTCTTTGTTTGACAGTTCACGCCATCATCAGTGGTCAGAAAGCTACTGAAATTTGTACTCGATTTTGGGTTTGACACCGTCAAGATGACTACACCGCTTAATATGAGTAAGTATCCGACTTGAGGAAGTTCCTCGTTGTGTCATCAGGGTGTTGACCTACCACACAGTATTTCCATATTCAATAGTTTAGCGCGGATACGCAAATGTCCTCAATGTATGTAGGATAGAAAACCATTCCCGCCTTATTTTTGCTCAATAGTTATTGTTTTCTATTTTGTCATACAATGAGGTGTAGGTGTATTTGTTTTCATAATGTATGGTGGCCGTGAACATACACATTTAATATTGTAATAAGAATGACTCGACCTGAAGTGACAGTTCATTGTTTGATGATTTTGACGTTTTAGTAAGTGTTGTTAGACTGAGACAGGAGTGAATAAATAAATCATTTTTTTTTACGCTACATAATTATAAAAGCTTACTTGTTAGGATGCTGGGTTACTCCCGCAAATATGTCAGCATTTCGTTTTAAATATCCAAATTATCGTTTAAACATTTATCCTCAAAGTTAAATGTTGAGACCTAGCATGCTAACAAGGGGGATACAAAAATTAGTTTTTATCGAAGTTTTATAAGAAAACTGTCTTGCTTATTGAAGAATGTTAGCGTGAGAAGGTACAAAGCCTGACGATAGTGTTTGAGCGTGCATCACTTCACCCATTTTCGACTGATGAATATATCACTTGGCCAATTAAAAAGTATTATGGTTAAAAGGGATAATGAATTTTTTTTCGTTGGAATCCTTTACTGGACAGACTGCTGTTAATCTCCCCGTAGAGAGCTTTGGGAACTCATCTTGCGCCAGCCAGCATTGTCGGGTTGTTTTGTTTTGGGGCCTGAATACGTATGCCACTTCTGTAAACTATCATATTAGAGGAAGTACTTAGGTTTTTAGTATAAAATCAGTTCACAAACAAACTGGTAACAATTATAATTAAAATTGAATATTATGAAGAATTTGTTTTGGGGAAAATTATATATACTGTAGGGGAAGTGAGACGTGGCACCTGAGCGTCGTACGAGGGGCGGGGCGACAAGGTTGAAGTGAGGTGGGCAGTGGACTGTAGTATCTTTCCTCTTAAATGTCGGCCCCTTTATGAGCAATTCTTAGAGTCGAATGTTAGTGTAAATACTGAGCTGCAGAGGAATATTCTATTAAAACAATGTTTCTTAAAAGCACGATAATATTGTCCTTTAATCTTTGGATGGGTTGCAACTTAATATGTCCGTTATGTGCGTAGGTTCCTTTCCACCACTGGCTCAAGGTTGGTGACGTAATTGTCCCTAAACCCTTTTTATAGGTCCTGGGTGTAGGGCCTCAGAGTGATGGACGTCATTTATTTTCAATACTACTCAAGAATAGTATTAATAAAAATAATTGTAGTAAAACAGCATGCATCGTGTTATCATTTTTATTTTTAACGTAGCACCGCATGTGCTAAACGTAATTGTATAATATTAGTCCCTATACATTCTGCATGTTTTCGTAAAATGGATGTAAAAAGTAAAACTCATTCAGTGTTTTTCTTTGATAAGACTGTAATTTCTACGTGTTTTTGACCAGTTCTATTACCAAGGTCAAAGCTTCTGTTCCTGGTGTTGTAGTGTATCCCGAGGAGTTGGCAGGTGCAGCAATCGTAATCTTCAAGTAGTTTGGGCATGTCACGTCCAGCTCAATGAATAATGGATTTCAACGAATATTTACAACTGCAAGGGGAATTATTTTTGAGGGGCAGCTCATAGTCGATATCCGCGACTGCACTATTATCTACATCCACTACACAATCTACACTACATCCACCACACTATCATTTACATAACTACATTACAGCAGTATTATTGTACTATCTTTTTTTTTTACGGGGATTAGCCCACCCGGGCACAGGTCACTGACCCACATCGGGGCCTGGGGGGCGAATATGTAATAATAATAATAATAATTCAGATAAGTAAAATTAAAAAAATACAAAAATAAAAATTATAAAGTAATAATAATAACAACATCTACACCACATCATTACAACAACATTACGTATGAGCTGTAGAATACAATAAAAGATTTATTTTTGTGGGAGACAATTACATGCAGTGTAAATGGTGACCGAAACATTATAAAGAGGTTAAGTATGTATTATATAAAACACAGCTACCACTCTTATTGTATGATTCATAAAACACCGTAAGAAGGTTAAGTGCGTTTAGGACATGCCTTTCGTTCGAGTCGTAAAACTAGAAATAGTTGTTTGTTTACACTGTTAAATGTTTATTTCTTATAATGTTGCGATAGTTATTCCAACACCTGCAAAAAGCCAAAGATGATATTTGGTACACTTGTCATATGGGCATAACAGTGGAAAACTTAATTGACATAACCCACCATTTAATTATTATACATACACTTGGTGTCTGTATTTGGGTGTGGTTATATATATATTGTGAATGCGAATGTGATACATCGTTGCCGTGCGGCATAAAATACGGATGGGCGTTCCACTATCAGTGTTGTTGGTATTATAATGTATCACTACACTTCAACGGCAAGGCATTAGAGACAGTTTACTATAATAGATTAGTAACCACGCTTGTCACCGACAATTAAAATGAGAGATACTTAATATCGATGGTTCCAGTGACGATGACCCCCACACGAGGCGAGGCGAGGCATGATGAGCAAAGGGAAATGTGGCGTTTATCATAAGAAAACAAGCGCGGCTTCCTGGACGTGCTCGGCGATACTGTTGGACACAGAGCCGACAGTTGAATGAACGCGTGACACCTAGATGATAGGTCTTGACAGTTGTGTAAGAATGACCAGGTATCATTTGATTTATATTGTAAGGCCACAACCTTGATACAATATTTTTCTGAACTAATCTTTAGACCACCTGAATAAGCCCCAAGCTTATTTCACCTGAACCACCCTAAAGTTAACCTAACATAACCTAATCTAATCAAACCAAACGTAATCCCCAGGTAGCGTTAATGTGTTAAATCTGAAGGTGAATGTAGCTGGGGCAAATGTAAAGGTGATTCTAATTGGTGCATGCGTGTGTGTGTGTGTAATTAGACCAGATGATATATATATATATATATATATATATATATATATATATATATATATATATATATATATATATATACACACACACCTAGACCCCGACTTACGACGGGGTTAGGGACCCAAATCCAGGTCGTAAGTCCGGCATGGTCGTAAGTCCGACAATAATAAAAAATAAAAAATCTACAATGAAATACAGTACAGTAAAAGTAATGAATAATGATGAATGGATACAGTACAGTGAAAGTAATAAATAATAAGGAATGGATACAGTGTGACTGAGCACTTAACCTTTAATGTAGTCAGCTGAATGCACATGGGGCCCCCATAATTTTCTAATTATACATGGAGACTACATTAACTGGAAACGTTTCGGTATAGAAAATGCGTGTGTCATTTAAAAAAAATTTAATTTAATTTATTTATTTTTTTTTTATCTATATCTGAGACGGTCGTAAGTCCACGTAGTCGTAAGTCGGGGTCTAGGTGTATATATATATATATATATATATATATATATATATATATATATATATATATATATATATATATATATATATATATATATATATATATATATATATATATATATATATATATACACACACCTAAACCCCGACTTACGACGGGGTTAGGGACCCAAATCCAGGTCGTAAGTCCATGGTCGTAAGTCCGATATAGATAAAAAATAAAAAAATATAAAAATTTTCAAAAAAAAAAAAATTCAAAATTTTTTTTTTTCAAATTTTTTTTAAAAATCTACAATGAAATACAGTACACTAAACGTAAAAAATAATGAGGAATGGATACAGTACAGTAAAAGTAATAAATAATGAGGAATGGATACAGTGTGACTGAGCACTTACCTTAAATGTAGTCAGCTGAATGCACACGGGGCCCCCATAATTTTCTATTTACAGGATACATGGAGACTATATTAATTGGAAGAAGCAGAAGAGGAGACAGGGCTGGGTGGGTCATCAATGTCGCTTCCTTCAATGTCGCTTCCTTCAGACTGGTTTATGTACTGTGGTAACTTGCTGGTTGAAGGTATTGGATCATCTTGAGGGAGTGAAGAGGCAGCACTGGTGGGGCGTGAGGAGCCAGTACTGGGGGACTTCTTGAAATAGGTGTCCAATTTAGACTGCACAGTTTTCTTTTTCTTTTCATTATAAATTTCTCTGTAGCAAGCAAGTGAATCTTGGATCATTCTGTCAACTTTGGCATAACGCTCATAATTTTGATCCATGTCATCAAACATTTGCATTGCTTTATTAATTGTAGCAAATGCCTCTGCCATATGTTTCACTGAAAACTTTTTGGGGGGTGCAGGCTCTTCTTCTACATTTTGTCTCTCTTCTTCCTCTGCAACTTTCTGTGCATCTAGTTCAATAAGATCCTCGTTACTGAGCTCTTCTGCTACACTTTCAACCAACTGTCCAACATCTTCAGTATCAATTTCTAACTCCAGCTGTTTACCTAACTCCACTATCTTGTTACTAATATCCAAAATAACTTCACTTTCATTAAATCCTTTGAAACTGTTCACATATCTTTTCAGGATTTTCTTCCATATTCCATTCATGCACTGACCTGTAACCTGATCCCATGCTGCACTAATGTTCTTTATACATGACAAAATGTTGTACTCCTTCCAAAACTGTCTGAGCGTTTTCTCACCTTCAGTAGCAGCAACAGCCTGAGCGAAGGTCGTGCGTAAATAATACGCTTTAAAGGCAGAAATAGCACCTTGATCCATGGGTTGGATGATAGAGGTAGTGTTAGGTGGAATGTACACTACCTTAACATCAGGGTGCATGTCGTCCAGGTGTGGTGGGTGTCCCGGAGCATTATCCAAAATCAGTAAAATCTTGAATGGAATCCTTTGTTGCAGACAATACTCCTTGGCTCGTGGAATGAAACAAGTCATGAACCAATCCTCAAATAGTACTAGGGTCATCCAGGCTTTCTTGTTACTGCGATAAAACACTGGCAGTGTGTGCTTGCTGACATGTTTAAAAGCCCTGGGGTTCTCTGAATGATAGATCATGAAGGGCTTTAGCTTGAAACCAGCAACATTCCCCCCCAACAGAAGTGTAATTCTGTCCTTGAATGCCTTGAATCCGGGCATTTTTTTTGCCTCTTTGTGGATGTATGTCCGGTCAGGCATGCGTTTCCACAATAATCCAGTCTCATCCACATTGAATATTTGCTCTGGCAAATAATTCCCTTCCACAATCACATCATCTAACTCCTCCTTAAAAGCTTCGGCAGCACCAACATCGGCACTAGCTGCCTCTCCACTCACCTTAACACTGTGTAGACTGTAGCGTTTTTTAAATCTATCAAACCACCCTTGACTTCCTGTAAAGGTTTGATCACATTCATCTCCTGCCTGCTCCTTCAGACTTTGGAACAGGCTTCTTGCTTTAGCCTGTATGGTTAGAACACTTAGGGTACACGCTTCTGCATCTGGTCTTCTATCCATATCACCAATAATTTTTCCATATCGTGGATAGGACCTTGTCTTTTCTTTGTTATTATAGTTCCCTTTATAGGTGTTGTTCCTTTCACTACTTCACGAATACGTTCCTTGTCCTTCAGAATAGTGGATATAGTCGAGTGTGAGAAACCTAGGTCGCGTGAGATCGTTGCTACTGTTTTTCCATTCTCATACTGTGTTATTATCTTCAGTTTCATCTCAAAAGTAATTGCCTGTCTCCTTTTCCTTGGAGTACCACCAGCACTCTCACTTTTACGCTTTCCAGTCATTATAAAGTCAATTAAATACAATAATAACGAAAGTTCACAGCGCGATCAGTATAGGATACGATAGCCAAACACAAACAAAGCGC
>NW_024741189.1:13085912-13088446 GCF_018991925.1 Homarus americanus
AAATAAAAGCCCAGCAACATTCACAGTGCAGTACTGTATAATACTGTACAGTACTTGTATATGCAGTACAATATTTCAATGGTCGCCCCTTTATATGACCTAAAGACCTTGTTGATATATGTCTACAGTTTTTGTGTATATATCACAGATGTTAATGGCTCTTAATCTTTACAGGCCAAAGTCCCCACCAAACAGCCCCAACACTGAGATGGCTACTGACCCAGAGGAGGCTGTATTAAAAGGCGTGTACATTAATTACTATAATAAGGTACTGATGTACTTCTTCTCAGAAGGGTGATATGTATTTAAAAAAAAGCTTATGGTGAAATTATGTAAAGGCATTGTGAATATGTATCAGGTGACTGAGAAGTTATTGACTACTGTATTGAGTTGCAGTTTGTCAGGAAGAGGGTAATCAGTTGCTAGTAAAAATAAAATTTCCTCAAAGGAAGAGTGTGTATAAGTACTAGGAAAACGTTGATAGTGAATGTTACAAGCAGTGAAAATTACAGAAGAGAAGCAGGAAGAAGTAATATTATCTTGAATGAGGGATGTAAAGTATTTCAAGATCTGGGAGTAGGTGTTTCATCAAATGAATGATGAATTAAGTTTCAAAGTAGTAGAGGGAAAGAAAGCTATAGATGGACTGAGTAAGAGCACTGTGTCAATAAATTTAATGTACAGGTAAATGTTAGACCACCATTATAATTTGGGTGTAAAGTTTTGTACTCAGGATGTAAGAGGAAGGAGTAAATTAAGAAGTGACTACGATTATACATTTGAGATGAATTTGTGAGATAGTGTATTGTATATAGGTTGTAAAGAATAAGAAATGCAATAAAAAGATGTGTAAGTGTTAGGCAGAAAGCCCTTTAGGGTCTGCTTAAGTGGTTCATACAGTACAGGGGGTATATGTTAAGGGGAAGTGAAAGATTAATAAAAGAGAATTAGTCAGAGTTAGATGGTAGGAAGGAGAGGGGAAATGCAAGTGGAAAGTGGAGGAATGGGGTGAAGGATACAGTTCAGTAGTAGTAAGGGACTGACCATCCAGGAAGCAGCAGCAACACACATCTTTTATAACATCTAGAATGAATAAATGCCAATTAGTGAATGGGAAATGTTTGTGTATTTACTTTCTCTTACATCTGAATAAATATCTGTACAGTATATCCATCTATCTGGGCAGCCAGGATTAAAGTGGATAATAAAAATGTGTCTTCTCCATATTGTTCTATCTGGGCAATGGAGTCTATTTGTAGAGCAATTGTTTGTACAACTGTGTGCTTCATCTTGCTCACTTTGTTTCAGGAGGGAGATTTCATACGGGTAGAGAAGAACACAGAGACAGATTGGATCTGGGACTGGAGTAGTCGACCAGACCAGACTCCCCCAAAGTTAGTACATACTTGCACCATTTAACTCTGTCTTTTTTAACTACTGTACTTTGTTATATTTTATTATATACTGTTCACATGTAAGAAGGGAAAATTTGGGGGTCAAATTGAGTACAATATATGTTTTATAAAAGCAACTCTACTCTGAATATTTTTTTTGCATATATATATATATATATATATATATATATATATATATATATATATATATATATATATATATATATATATATATATATATATATATATATATATATATATATATATATATATATATATATATATATATATACACACACACACACAGGGTGTCCCATAAGTTTCCATACAACGTATCACCAACGCCATTACAAGCATAACTCCAGGTGTGTTTGAATGTGTTCTTCAGCAGTGGAGGACACGCATTGAAGAGTGTTTTCAACAGAATGGTAGTCATGTAGAGCATATTATATAAATAAACATGGATTTTCATATAAAATTTTTTTTTCCTATGTATGGAAATTGATGGGGCATATATATATATATACATATATATATATATATATATATATATATATATATATATATATATATATATATATATATATATATATATATATATATATATATATATATATATATATATATATATATATATATATATATATATATATATATATATATATATATATATATATATATATATATATATATATATATATTCAGAAATTCAGTGTAATTTCAAATGCGCCATGGGCAATGCTGAGTTTTCAGGTGCGTCTGAGGAAAGGCTGCGCTCTCCGCACATAGCGAGGTTGTGGAACTAGGCCTATACGATACTAAATGTAATTGCGAATTAATATGGAGGCGAATTATGAAACTAAATATCAGTTATTAAATTAAAAAGTAATGATAGATCGTTTATCAGGCTGAATAATATTACGGGCCTCCAAGAAAGTTATTAGTTAAGCGGAAAATATCACGTAGGCCTAGCTAGCCTTGAAGGACACAAGGCTGGCTAGTCTCCAGTCACCTTGCGATCGGACCAACAAGGCGTCCCTGCGCGTCCGTCCACAGAAATAGTCCGTGGCCTAGTCACCTGTCTTGCGCTATTGCAGTATAACAAGTAAGTCTCATTCGATCTCCGTAATGCAGCTTCTA